>NC_069789.1:34537657-34840687 GCF_027406575.1 Nycticebus coucang
TGTGATAGGATCATTTGTTCTTTTCTTGCTGATAGGTTTGAGTTCTCTACGGATTCTGGTTAGTAAACCTTTGTCGGAGACATAACCTGCAATTATCTTCTCCCATTCTGAGGGCTGTTTGCTTGCTTTACTTACTGTGTTCTTGGCTGTGCAGAAGCTTTTTAGTTTGATCAGGTCCCAGTAGTGTATTTTTGAAGCTGCTTCAATTGCCCCGGGGGTCCTCCTCATAAAATACTCGACCAGACCCATTTTTTTCAAGAGTTTACTCTGCACTCTCTTCTAGTATTTTTATAGTTTCATGTCTTAAGTTTAAATAATCCAGTGAGAGTCTATCTTAGTTAATGGTGAAAGGTGTGGGTCCAGTTTCAGTCTTCTACAGGTTGCCAGCCAGTTCACCCAGCACCATTTGTTAAATAGGGAATCTTTTCCCAACTGAATGTTTTTAATTAACTTGTCAAAGATCAAATAACAGTAAGTAGCTGGGTTCATCTCTTGGTTCTCTATTTTGTTCCAGACATCTATCTCTGTGTTTTTGTGACAGTACTATGCTGTTTTGATCACTATCGATTTATAGTATAGTCTGAGGTCTGGTAGCGTGATTCCTCCTGCTTTGTTTTTATTTCTGAGTAATGTCTTGGCTATTCGAGGTTTTTTCGGATTCCATATAAAATGATGTTGCATGACTGGAGATGCGAACGAACAGCAGCTTTGCTGTAGGTGTAAACTCGCTCCTGTAATAAGTCAAGAAACAGACTACATGCAGTTAGATGAGATGAAATGGCATGTAGCAAAAAACTTTATTCCAAGTTTTAGTTTTATACTCTTCTAGGCACGTATACACTTAATCTATTATCTGTTAGTCTCATCATTATCTTCTTTTACCTATTTGAAATTTAACATGAAAGGAAATTTAACTTGAAAAAGATATTTTGTTATCATATCAATACAATCACTTTGTAGTAAACCTCTTCTTCTAAACATTGACTAATTTCCGAGCAAGGCACAAAGACGAAAGTAGCCACAGAGGAACAGAGTTAACCGAAGGATATCTTCAAGCATTCACTCAGTTTACTCTGTATGAAGTAATGACTGTGTCTTCTCCTCAGGGCAGAGCACCTATAGACCTCTGACAATATGTTGTTAACATATGTCAACCCTGTGGCCCGTATCTCTGAGGAAGGGTGGCATGCCCTTTGATCTCAGGCTTCACGGGTTGTACAGCTTCAGGGAAAAGGCCTAAGGAATTTACAACTCTAAAAAAGCCTAACTCTGTGAGTAACCCAGGGGGGTACAGGTCTCTTTAAGCCTCTGCAAGAAAAGCAAGTCATTTTAAACTCACGCTGAATTTACTTTCTGTGCTTGATGTAGGATAAGTTTATTTCTAAATATTATCCTACAAATAAAGTATTATTTTTTCAAGCTTTTAAAGTATGACAGGGGAGATTTAATAGGGATTGCATTAAAATTGTATATTGCTTTGGGTAATATGGACATTTTAACAATGTTTATTCTTCCCAGCCATGAGCATAGTATGTTTTTCCATTTGTTAACATTTTCAGCTATTTTTTTCTTAGAGTTTCATAGTTCTCCTTATAGAGATCTTTCACGTCCTTTGTTAGATAAACTCCCAAATATTTCATCTTCTTTGGCACTACTGTGAATGGAATAGAGTCCTTAACTGTTTTTTCAGCTAGACTATTGTTGGTATATATAAAGGGTACTGATTTATGAATGTTGATTTTGTAACCTGAGACACTGCTGTATTACTTGATCACTTCTAAGAGTTTTGTAGTAGAGTACCTGGTGTTTTCCATACATACAATCATATCATCTGCAAAGAGCGAAAGTTTGATCTCTTCTGACCCTATATGGATACTCTTGATCGCCGCATCTTCTCTAATTGTGATGGCTAAAACTTCCAATATAATGTTAAAGAGCAGTGTAGACCATGGGCAGGCTTGTCTGGTTTCTGATCTGAGTGGAATGGATTTCAATTTAACTCCATTCAATATGATATTGGCTGTGGGTTTGCTGTAGATGGCCTCTATCAGTTTAATAATTGCCCCTTCTATACCAATTTTTCTTAAGTGTTCTGATCACGAAGGGATGCTGTATATTATCTAAAGCTGTTTCTGCATCAATTGAGAGAATCAGATGGTCTTTGTCTTTTAATTTGTTTATGTGCTGAATTATATTTATAGATTTACATATATTGAACTAGCCTTGAGACCCTGGGAAAAACCGACTTGGTCATGATGTATAATTTGTTCGATGTGTTGATGGATTCTGTTTTTAGGATCTTGTTGAATATTTTGGCATCTACATTCATTAGTGATATTGGTCTATAATTTTCTTTTCTTGTTGTGCCTTTTCCTGGTTTGGGGAACAGGGTGATGTTTGCTTTATAGAACGCGTTGGATAGTCTTCCTTTTTCTGTATTTTGGAACAGGTTGAGTAATATAGGTACTAGTTCCTCTTTAAAGGTTTGGTAGAATTCTGACATGAAGCCATCCGGTCCTGGGCTTTTCTTTTTTAGGGAGATTTTGTATGGTTGATGCTATTTCGGAAATTCATATAGGCCTGTTCAACATTTCCACTTGATTCTGGCTAAGTCTTGGAAGGTGACGTGCTTCCAAGTATTGGTCAATTTCCTTCAGGTTTTCATATTTCTGAGAATAAATTTTCTTGTAATATTCATTAAGGATTTTTTGAATTTCTGATGTGTCTGTTGTTATTTCATCTTTGTCATTTCTGATGGATGAGATTAGAGATTTTACTCTTTTTTCTGATTAGGTTGGCCAAAGTTTTATCTATTTTATTGACCTTTTCAAAAAAATCAACTTTTTTATTTATTGATCTGTTGTATAATTCTTTTGTTTTCAACTTCATTTAATTCTGCTCTAATTTTGGTTATATCTTTTCTTGTACTGGGTTTGCGGTTGGAATGTTCTTCCTTTTCCAGTTGCTAGAGAGTCCCATTAATTTGTTAACTTCCTCTCTTTCCCCATTAAGTTGTTAACTTCCTCTCTTTCCATTCTCTTGAGGAAGGCTTGTAGTGCTATAAATTTTCCTCTTAGGACTGCCTTTGCGGTATCCCAGAGGTTCTGATAATTCGTGTCTTCATTGTTCTTTTGTTCCAAAAATTTGGCAATTTCCTTCTTGATTTCATTTCTGACCGAGCTATCATTCAGCATAAGGTTATTTAACTTCCATGTTTTTATATGAGTTTGCAGATTCCTATTGTTACTGAGCTCAACTTTTATTCCATGGTGGTCCAAGAAGATGCAAGGAATAATTTTTGTTCCTTTACATTTACTGAGGTTAGACTTGTGACCTAAGATGTGAGCGATTTTGGAGTATGTTCCATGGGCTGATGAGAATTATATGTATTCAGTTTTGTTGTTCTGTAGATGTCTGCTAAATCCAAATGTTGGATGGTTAGGTTTAATTCTAAAATTTCTTTGCTCAGCTTCTTATTGGAGAATTTATCCAACACTGCCAAAGGAGTGTTGAAATCTCTGACTATTATGGAACTGGAGGAAATCAAGATACTCATGTCTGTTAGAGTTTGTCTTTTAAGTTGAGGTGCATTTTGGTTGGGTGCATAGATATTAATAATTGAAATCTCATCATGTTGAGTATTACCCTTAACAAATATGAAGTGATAATTCTTATCCTTCCTTCCTTTTGTTGGTTTAAAGCTTATTGTATCTGCAAATAAAATTGCAACACCTACTATTTTCTGATTACCATTTGACTGAAATATGGATGACCATCCTTTCACCTTGAGTCTATATTTGTCTTTTAAGGTAAGATGTGACTCTTGTATGCAACAAATACTGGCTTCAGTTTTTGTGTCCCATCAGCTAACCTATGCCTCTTTAGAGGACAGATTAAGCCATTCACATTAATGGAGAATATTGTTAAGTCTGGTAAAATTTTGGGTATCAACTTTTTGGAAAGTCCAGTAGACATTTTTAATCCTTTTGCCAGTGTGGAAGTTGGGGTTTGATCAAAAGTTTCTGAGTGAGTTTACTTTTGTGGTAGAGGATTGAGTTTGTCATTATGGAAAATAGATCTGAGAATATCCTGAAGAGCTGCTTTGGTTATGGCAAATTTCTTCAACATATGAATGTCATTAAAGTATTTAATTTCTCCATCATAAGTAAAACTCAGTTTAGCTGGATACCAGATTTGGGGTTGAAAGTCATTTTGCTTTAGGAGATTAAAAGTCGATGACCACCCTCTTCTAGCTTGAAATGTTTCAGCAGAGAGATCTGCAGTCATTCTAATATTCTTCTTTTTGTAGGTAATGGATTTCTTACATCTGGCTGCTTTCAGAATTTTCTCCTTCATATTAACTTTAGTGAAGTTAATTATGATATGCCTGGGGGATGTCTTATTAGGATTGAGTAGTGCTGGGGTTCTGAAACTGTCTGCTATCTGAATATCAGAATCTCTAGGCATGTCTGGAAAATTCTCTTTCAAAATTTCTTAAAGAAGGGCCTCTGTGTCCAGTGAGGCCACTTCATAACTTTCAAGGATTCCAATGAGGCAGATATTAGCCTTCTTTGAATTATCCCAGAGCTTTCTGAGAGAATGATCCGTTTTTGCTCTCCATTTGTCTTGCTCTTTGAGAGTTTGGGAGTGTTCAAAGGCTTTGTCTTCAATGTCAGAAATCCTGTCTCCTGCTTGCTCCTCTCTGTTAGGGAGGGATTCTACTGTATTTTTCACATCTTTGAGGGCTGCAGATTCTTGCTTCAGTGCATCAAAATCTTTGGTGGTTTAGTTTTTAAATTCGTTAAATTCTTGAGACAACTTTTGAATTTCTCCTCGAATTTCTAATTCCGACTTTTGAATTGCTGCTCAAATTTCTAATTCCAAATTTTCCTCCATTTTATGAATTTTGTTTGCAATCCAAATTCTGAATTTGATTTCTGACATCTCGGTCAGCTGTTTTTGAATGGGATCTTCAGTTACATCTGCCATATCTTTCCTTGGGGGGGTTGAACTATTCTGGTTATTCATGTTACCAGAGTTTTTCCACTGATTCCACCCCATGATTGTTTTACACCCTTTGATTTTTCCCCTGGAACTTTGTCGAGGACCCGTACAGTGCTATGTCCTGGGAAACTGGGGACCTGTTTGGTGTGGTGGGGCTAAGTGGTTCTGTCTCGTTTTCAGCTGGTTTCTGTTCAACCCTAGTGAAACAGTTACTCTCGGTTGAAGTCTCAGCTGTGGAGAAATACCAGCAATTAAGTCACCCTGCCCATCACAGGCAACAATTGGAAAAGGAAGATCAAACATTCCTACAACCACACACCCAGGGCAACACGTGAATAGTCCTCAGGCAATTGGCTCAGTTCAAAAGGTCCAAATCAGTTGTCTCAGTCAGCACCTGTCTTTGGTGGGCGAGTTTAAGAGGTCTCTGGGAACTTGATCACAAGGGTCTGGTGACTACTCTGATATGGCTTGCTCCAGTGCTGCATGGAGTCAGGAGGAGCCACCCAGCAAATAGATCAGTCTGGGAAGTTTGATGCCTCCTTCCCCACCTTTCACCTCTGTCACACCCAGTCACTGATAGCCCTGCAGTTGGCTGACCCAGTTGCCTGTAGTGAACAGATACTCCAGGCGTTTGCACCTGTCTGAATCACAAGGAAATCTATTTCTGCTTAGCTAGACTGCTGCGCTCTGCCTCTATCTAGCAGGAGGAGGTGAGACCTGACAACTTCCGGCACTTGATGAAGGCTGGGGTGTGTTCACTCAGTTTCAGCCCCGCCCCTGATTGATGATACTGACAGAACAGTACAGAACAACTTTGAGGGATTTTGTTTCTGTTCCTGCTAAATTCCCCTGCAGAAGAGAAGCTGTTTTTAGTTTCCAGAGCCTGTGCCTCAGGCCCTGTCTTTGCTCCTGCAAGTTTGTATTCGGTTACCTGTCAGTTGTATCCTGCTGCTTTCCTTTGTCTATAGGCTGACGATCCTCTGAGGGCCAGGTGTGTCTTAGACTCAGTGAAGCAGTCCTCTGGGTCATCCCCGCCCTGTGAACTTCTGGGGTCTGCGAGTGTGTTTTTAGTCCCTGCGCTCCACCCAGGTAGGTATCGCCTCAGACAAATCCATTACTCACGGGGCCTGCACTTCTGTCCCAGATCTGTTCGTAGTGGTTGCCTGCCCCCTCTGGTTGCCCAGGGTGACAGTTGGTGTGGCTTCAGAATATCTGGGAGTGAGCTGTATTGTTGCTAAAATACAGCTGCCGCTCTGTGCCTCAGGGAACTGCTGCTCTGGTGTGGTTCCCTCTCTGCCGACTGTCCTCTCCTCACTCCAGTGCCCCAGAGTCAGCACTGACCAGCTGCAGTTTATGCTCTGTCCACACCCCTCAAGAAATCACCCAAGAATCTGGACTCCTGTGGGACAGGCCTCCAGACCTCAGAGTGAGAGTGGAGGGGAGTGCTGGAAGCTCAGAGTTGCAGGTAGAGAATATATACAGTTTTATGTCTGGCCGTATTGTTGCTAAAAGATGGCTGCCACTCTGTGCCTCAGGGAACTGCTGCTCTGGTGTGGTGTCCCTCTCAGCTGACCGTCCTCTCCTCACTCCCGTGCCCCAGAGTCAGCCCTGATCAGCTGCAGTTTAGGCTCTGTCCACACCCCTCAAGAAATCACCCAAGAATCTGGACTCCTGTGGGACAGGCCTCCAGACTTCAGAGTGAGAGTGGACGGGTGTGCTGGGAGCTCAGAGTTGCAGGTAGAGAATATATACAGTTTTATACAGTTTTATTCCTGGCAGGAGAACACCATGGCACCCTAATAGGGGAGGTAGGTCCAGTTTTTAAAGGGTCTCTTCCGTGAAGTGTAGTGGGAGGACCTTTGAACTCTGCCCGTTTGTTTGTGGGGCACTTCGAGCCATTCTCATGGGGGAGGGGACTCCCATCCACTTGGTGATGAATTTTGTACCTTTTTTTTGTATCCTTGTGGTCACAGCTCACCTCAGTGGGGTTGATGTACGTTCTTTAACCTTCTCTCTTGGTGCAGCTCTAATCTACCAGGTTACTTAGTAAATTTCTGTCCTTTAACTCTCCTTCTAGATGGGAGCCTCTGTGGAAAGTTGGCTTCAGTCAGCCATCTTGTCTCTGGCAATGTACTTCTTAATCTCATCTATGACCCACCTATCATTCATCATAAGATTATTTAACTTCCATGTTTTTGTATGAGTATGTAGATTACTGTTGTTACCGAGTTCAACTTTTATTCCATGGTAGTCCAAGAAGATGCAAGGAATAATTTCTATTCGTGTAAATTTACTGAGGTTAGAGTTTTGACTTAAGATGTGATCGATTTTGGAGTATGTTCCGTGGGCTGATGAGAAACATGTGTATTCAGTTTTGTTGGAGTGAAATGTTCTATAGATTTCTGCTAAATCCAAATGTTGTATAGTTTGGTTTAAATCTAAAATTTCTTTGCTCAGCTTCTTATTGGAGGATCTACTCAACACTACCAAAGGAGTGTTGAAATCTCTGACTTTTATGGAGCTGGAGGAAATCAAGTTGCTCATGTCTGTCAGAGTTTCACTTATAAATTGAGGTGCATTTTGGTTGGGGGCATAAATAGTAATAATTGAAATCTCATCATAATGAGTATTACCTGTAACAAATATGAAGTGACCATTCTTTTCCTTCCTTAGTTTTGTTGGTTTAAAGCCTATTGTATCTTCAAATAGAATTGCAACACCTGCTTTTTTTCTGATTACCATTTGCCTGAAATATGGACGACCATCCTTTCACCCTGAGTCTATATTTATCTTTTAAGGTAGATGTTATTCTTGTGTGCAGCAAATATTTGGCCTGAGTTTTTGTATTCATTCAGCCAACCTGTGCCTCTTTAGAGGACAGATTAAGCTGTTCACATTAATGGAGAATATAGATAAGTCTGGTAAAATTTTGGGTATCAAGTTTTTCGAAAGTCCAGTGGACATTTTGAATCCTTTTGCCACTGTGAAAGTGGGAGTTTGATTGAAAGTTTCTGAGTGAGTTTACTTTTGTGGTAGAGGATTGTGCTAGTCATTATGGAGTATAGGCCTGAGAATATCCTGAGGAGCTGGTTTGGTTATGGCAAATTTCTTCAACATGTGAATGTCATTAAAGTATTTAATTTCTCCATCATAAATGAAACTCAGTTTAGCTGGATACAGGATCTGGGGTTGAAAGTCATTTTGTTTTAGATAGTTTAAAAGTCAATGACCACCCTTTTCTGGCTTGAAAAGTTTCGCTGAGAGTTCTGCAGTTATTCTAATATTCTTCCCTTTGTAGGTAATGGTTTTCTTAAGTCTGGGTACTTTCAGAATTTTCTCCTTCATATTAACTTTAGTGAAGTTAATAATGATGCGCCTGAGGGATGTCTTATTTGGGTAGCCACAATGTTTGGAAGGAGAGTATGGGGGAAGGCAAGTGTCCCTGCATGGGGAAAGCTGAATCCATGTTTTTGTCCATAGGAGGATTTAAATTTACTTGGACTTTCGTAACCCTAGCCATGATTTATTGATTCATATTCATTCTCATCTCTCCATCCCCAAAGCATGATGTAAAAAGGTATATTTCTGTAGTTAACCAGAATTAGTGGCAGATAAAGAGAAGAAATATTTGTTGCAGGCTCTGCCAGTAATACACCTGGATTTGTCACAGGTATTTTTTTTATGTCTGCAGGAGTGTCCCTAAAACTCCTTGTGTCAATTAGGACCCTGTTGTGGAAGGAACCTAGAAATCCGCGGGGAAGCCACTCAGAGAAAAGGTTACCAAGAGTAGAAAGTAAGATTTGTAGAAAGGAGTAATCAAGAGGACGTATTAATTTGAACCCACAAGTTTGATCTGTGATGATGCCACTATACTGTAGCCTGGGTGATGGAGTGAGATCCTGTCCCTTTCCGCCCTCACCCCAAAAGGCTTTATTGCTAACAGTCCGTTTTGCTAGTAGAGGATCTTGACTTCATGGTGAATGTTGATGACTGACCAGGGTGGTAGTTGCTGAAAGTTGAGGTAGCTGTGGCAATTTCTTCAAGTAGGACAGTAATGAAGTGTACTGCATGAATTGACTTTTCCTTTCATGAAAGGTTTCTTTGTAGCATGTGATACTATTTGATAGAATTTTACCCACAGGAAAACTTATTTCAGAATTGAACTCAATTCTCTTCAACCCTCCCTCTGCTTTATCAAGTAAGTTTCTATAATAAGTTTCTAAGTGGTTATGTCAGCAGTGCTCACAGAATTTTCATCAGGAGTAGATTCCATCTCAAGAAACTACCTTCTTTGCTCATCCATAAGAAGCAATTCCTCAACCATTCAAATTTTATCATGAGATTACCTCAATTTAATTATATCATCAATCTCCACTTCTAATTCTAGTTCTCTTATATTTTCTACCATGTCTGCAGTGACTTCCTCCTGTGACATCTTGAAACCCTCAAAGACATCCATGAGGCTTAGAACCAAATTCTTTGAAACTCTTGTTAATGTTGATATTTTCACCACCTCCCATGAATCATGAATGCTCTTACTGTCTAGAATGGTGAATCCTGTCTAGAAGGTTTTATTTATTTATTTTTTTATTAAATCATAGCTGTGTACATTAGTATGATCATGGGGCACCATACACTTGGTTCATAGACCGTTTGACACATTTTGCTCACACTAGTTAACATAGCTTTCCTGGCATTTTCTTAGTTTTTTTGCTAAGACCTTTACATTCCACATTTACTAAGATTCACATATACCCTTCCAGATCCATCAGAGGAGTCACTGTCATTGGCAGCTATAGCCTTATGTGATGCATGTATTTCTTAAATAATAAGACTTGAAAGTTGAAATTATTTTTTGATCCATGGCCTGCAAAGTGGATGTTGTGTTAGCGAGCATGGAAATAATATTCAAATTCTTGTACATGATCAATGAATAGTAATATATTGAAAGGAAACTTTTTGTCTGCACAGTAGGTTTTACTACTGGGCCTAACACATTCAATAAGCCATGCTGTGACAGATGTGTATCATCTAGGCTTTGTCATTCATTTATACAGCATAGCAGTGTATGGAGAGTTGATTTAGCATAATTTTTAAGAGCCCTAGAGTTTTCAGAATAGTACATGAGAACTGGCTTCAACTTAAAGTTATTGGCTGTGTTACCCACTTAGTAGAAAGTTAGTCTGCCCTTGGAAGCCAGGTGTTAACTTCTCTCACTACGAAAGTCATAGATAGTATCTTTTTCCAGTATAAGGCTGTTTTGTCTACACTGATCTGTTTAGTGTAGCCACCTTCATCGTTGATCCTAGCTAGATCTTCTGGATAACTTGCTGCAGGTTCTTCATCAGCACTTGCTTCTTCAACTTGCTTTTTAATGTTATGGAGTTGGGTTCTTACTTTAAACCTCATGTTCCAACTTCTGTTAGTTACAAATGTTCTTCCACAGCTTTCTCACCTCTCAGCTTTTATAGAATTCAAGGGAGTTAGGTCTTTGCTCTGGATTAGGCTTTGGTGAGGGGAATATTGTGGCTGGTTTGATCTATACACACAGATCATTTCTCCATTGCTTTCTGATAATTTGTGTGTTCAGTGAAGTACCACTTTTAATTTCCTTCAAGAACTTTTTCTTTCCATTCACATCTTGGCTAACTGTTCTGTGGCAAAGGCATGGCTTTTAGCCTGTCTTCCATTTTGACATGCCTTCCTCACTAAACTTAATCATTTCCAGCTTTTGATTTAAAGTGAGAGATGTGTAACTTCTTTTCCCTTGACAACTTACATGGCATTATAGAGCCAACAATTTCAGTATGGTTGAGTTTGTGGGAATAGTACCCAAGGAAAGGGAAAGAGGCAGGGGAATGGCCAGGGGAGAAGTCAGGACGTGCACAGCATGTATCAATTAATTTCACTGTCTTATACAGCCCTGCTTCTTAGCTCTCCAAAACATTTACAATATTGTATCTAAGGTCACCATTACAGAAATTGTAAGGAAAATATTTGAACAATTGTGAGAATTGCCAAAATACAACACAGAAACATGAGCACATGCACTTAGAAAATGGCATAGATAGACTTGCTTCCTGAAGTTGCCACAAGCTTTCATTTTGTAAAAAAAAAGAAAAAAATGCAACATCTGTGAAGTGCAGATGTGTTAGCACAGTAAAATGCAGTATGGCTGTACATGCCAAGAATGCAGACATATAAAAGTTGTTTTATAACCATGTCTTGTTGAGGTTGTCAAGAATGCATTGTTTGGGTAAAGACGGGGTGGGTGTTTACATATAAAGGAGAAAAATATTTTATCAGTATATAATATGAACTAGAGACATACTTCATAACAAAACATTAACCAGGACTATTGGATTCTGAGGCATTGTTCATCTTCGTAATTTTTTAAGACACTAACTTATTTTTTTAGGTGGTAAGAAAAGAAGCATTGCTTTTAGGCATCAGCATATGGAAATTGATGAACCAGTTCCTTCCTCTGAAGTCAGTTCACATGCAGCTCCCCACCAGATGATCCTTACATTGCAGATCTCCTGCAAGTGGCTGATAACAGGTGCATTAAATAATTTTTTGCTGCCTTGAATTAAGGGACTACTTCATTAGTGGTAAAGGTCTTGATAGGACTTTTATCTTGTTAAATCTT
Organism: Nycticebus coucang; assembly: GCF_027406575.1. NCBI lineage: Eukaryota > Metazoa > Chordata > Mammalia > Primates > Lorisidae > Nycticebus > Nycticebus coucang. Next base: position 34,549,311 of record NC_069789.1, read on the forward strand.
CAGCTTTTAGCAGAGAATTTTGCACAAGCACTCAAATCCTTTCTGAATGATATACAGTGTTTTTACTTGTTTTGAAACTTTGATTTAAAATAAGTTGTATATCTGAGGTTTCTATCCATACTTGTGTTCAAATAATTTAGAAGCTCTTTCACTAGAGTAGCTTTGAAAGCTTTATAGCTCTTACATCTTCAAGTAAGAGTTTTTTTTTTTTTTTTTTAAGCTACAGTCTTTCTCTCTTGCCCAGGCTGGTGTACAGTGGTGCAATCATATCTCACTGTAGCCTTGATCTCCTGAACTTAGGTGATCATCCTGCCTTTGCTTCCCAAGTAGCTGGAACTAAAGGCTACCCAATGCTGGCTGTTATCTTTTCCAGAACCTGTTTTACTTCACATGTCTGTTTAATACTAGTTGGACATGAATAGATTTGTAACTGGATTTGAAATTCTTGTTTCCTTCTGTAGCTTCAATTTTCTATTTCCTTAAAATTAGATTCACGTATAAATTTAATTGAAACTTCATAAAGCCACCTAGACAGGGGGCACTATGTATGTAGGGAGGATGTAAAGGTAAATAATATAATGTTGCTACTTTTGAGAAGCTTGCAGTCCAATAGTGTAGTTGAGACAAGAGAGATAGGCAAACACTACTAAGTAAGTGGTAAGGGGTTTAAAGGAGGGTGCAAGCACTAGTGACAGCCTCTGAAGTGCCAGCTGTGGAAGCATTTCAAACTGTGGAAATAGTTGATAGAGATAACTTTTTATTTTGTAGATTAGACAGAGGATGTAAGGGATTTTGTTCAGTTTATTATCTCAGTAAAAGAAGCTGAAAAAAGGTTCCAATTAGTTTCTCTTTTCTTATTCTCACAGTATATTATGTACCTGTATTTATATAGTTACCTGACCTTAACCATGAAATGTCTTGTCTTATTCTTTAGTTAAAATTATTATATAGGACCTTTCAGACTGTGTGTTACTGTTATTGAAGGAGTTAAGTGGGCTGCATAATCTTTTTTGATTATCTTGTTCCCATTAGTTAACACATGCACATTTTGTTGGTATTCAGTCCTGCATTTGTAGGAGCGCACTTGCTTGCCAACTATTCTAAAACTAGATGTGTGAAAACTTTGGTTCTGTTAATAGCCAGGACAAGCTGTATCCAGCCTCATTTATTCTTCTCCATGGAAAATGTCTCTTAAAAGCAGACCTGGTTTCAGGCTTCATCTTTCTGGTATGAAGGTGGATTATGTCATATGTATGTAGTACAAATATATTTAAATAATTGCAGTATTCCCATCGTTTGGGAAAATGTTGATTCTCTGAGAATGAACAAGTTTCAGAATGAAGAGTTTTTTTATTCTAGTTATTGGGAAAATTAGCACAATATTTTCTGTATATTTTCCTTCTCTATAGGGTTGCAGAGTAGTTAATTAGATAATACAAGGTTGGTTAGTACATCAAAGGTTGGTTAGTTTCTTATTTCACTTAATGTGAATTTTGGGCTAGACCTTCAGTTTTCTGAACTTAAGAAAAAAAAGAAAGATAAGGGTAAAGAGTGAGACGAGAGAAGGAAAATAAAAAGATAAATAGAAGAAAGAGAAAGGGGGTAAAAGGAAAGAATGGATGAAAATGAGAGAAAAAGGGCAGTAAGAGAGAAAGTGAGTCTTAGGAGAAATGATGGCGTTTGGCAGCTTTAACCACACCTGCATTTCTAAGATTTGGGGTGTGGTTTGGGGCAGGCTGGGCAGGTTCCTCAAAGTCAGGAGGTCCTTACAATTGTAGTAACCCACCCAGCAAGAAGGACCCCTAAAGGCCCCTAAGTGTCTCAGCCTGAGTCCCTGCACATCTCCAACCCCCCCCCCCGGATTAATTCCTGAAACAGGTTTTAGAACAGAAGAACAATGTTCCCTGAGTTCTCAAGAACTCCTAGCAACAGGTAACAATGGGAGAACTGACACCAACCCCCTAGTAATGACTGAACAAGGTGAAAAAATTACCTTCGTGATTACCAAGGTACTGCATCCCCCAAGTTTGTTCCCATGCCAGCTGCCATAATGTAACCCCCTGAACCGGTACCAAAGCCCCTGACTCTCTGTAACCCCACCCCTAAGCTAACCATCCACGTCTTGCTTCTGTTTTTGCTTGGCTTGCCGCGTAGCACAAAAAAGGTATAAAAAGCAACCTGCTTTTCTCTTAGGAGCCATTTACCCTTTGGGTGGCGACCCACCTGCACAGATGTAATAAATCACCGTGGTCCCCTGTGCAGGTGTAATAAATCATCATCTGATTTATACCTAAAGTGGGGTTCGAGTCTTTCTTCCAGGTGGCAAATGAGTTACAACACCATCCCTGGCAAATGAAAGACCCCCATGTCCCCCAGCTATACAAAGATATCAGCAGTATGTTGCAGTGAGGACCTACCAATACCTACTTACCAAAGGTAAAGCCTAGAAGTACACCTGAGCTTGTGGCCTTCTTGAGCCATACCAATGTTGTGACCCCCGTTTGAACTAGTGCTATGACTTCCCAGCCCTCAGAGAAGAGAAAAGAAGGCAAATATAGTAGGAATAGATAAAGAAAATTAAAAATAATGTTTGATAAGATAAAGAAGAACAAAAAAGGGAATTCTTAGCTATTGTGTGAGAAATTTATGTGGGACAGATGAGAAGAGTAGAAAAGTCTCTACCAAAACAAAGAAAATAAAAAGAGAGATAAAAAAGAAAAGTAGAATAAAAGGGGCTGAAATGGATAACAAAACTAGAGGAGCCCTCACTATTGAAAGAAATTAAAAATAAATATATAATACAACCACCCAAAAACTAAACAATAGATAATACTGCCAATCAAAGAGCAAAAAAAAAAAAAAGGAAGATAACTGGGGAGAAAAAAAAGCAAACAATGTAATGGTATATAGCTGTGTGTTTGTGCTTATGATTTGATATATATATAAAATATTACATGCAAATATAATATATTTATATATGTTATTTTATATAATACATATTAATATATAATATGCTATTCTATTAATGTATAAAATTTTATGTATTAAAATTTTATTTTATACATTAATATCCATATTATTCTATTCTGGTTCCCGTTTGGCAATGTGGTGTTAAGAGATGGAGAACACATGCTAGATTTCCTATATGTGATGCGGGTTGGAAGCCACTCTTTAGTTGTAAAGGAGACTGGGTCTTAGTCTTCTTGATTTTACCTTGCCCTCAATATGGGTCTATTGTATTTGTCAGAATTCAGGCCCCATGGGGCTGGGGTCTCACAGTTCTCATTAGACTTCCCAGGAGTCCCATAAAACAGTGCTCCTTGAAAACAAAGTGGCACTCCTAGGGGGTGTGGTGACCATTAAGCTCACCACAAGGATGGCTGCTCAAGCTTAGTAGGTTTGCCAGAGCTAGTCATACACTAGGAACTCACAACCATTAATCCCACATGTATCCCTCCAGCAGCAGCCGAGCCAATGGGAGAACCACCATGCCCAGCATTTAACCCAGCCACAGGATGCTATTTGAGTTTACTTGCTGTTCCAGTGAGAAGCCCAGTCCAAAATAAAATACCTATAGGAAAGCCCTTTCCCATTCCCAGTCCTTTGTTGGAGAGCTGGCCAATCTGCTGGCTTCTGCCCATACCAAGCACCTGACTTCTGTATTGGTTTTCCTCAACTCCAGACCACCTTCTTGGCTCCTGAAATCTTCTGCTGCTTCACTGTGCCCCTGGAGAGATGTTTCTGGGTAGATTTCCCCAGCCAGAGGTGGCTTCAGTCCACTTTCCCCCATCTCACCACAGGTAGTTGGTAAGGAGATGTCTTTAGATTGCCACCTGCTTTACCTTCTGTCATCTTGAGTCTTTTAATCAGAAAAGCTGCCACCCTGGTATCCTGAAAAACTAAGTTTCATATATGAACAGGGAAATGAAGACTTTTTCAGACAAGTTAACACTGAGGGAATTTGTCCAAACCAGACCCTCCTTGTGGGAAATACTCAGAACTGCATTATCAGAGATCAGCACAGTAGATACCCACCAGTGTGAACCTCCCCAAAGCTAAAGCTCAGAGCTTACATAAAACCATAGCACAAGAAGTGAAACAAACCAACAAGGCACTTTCTAACAGGATGAATAGAACAGCATGCTACATATCAATTCTATCAGTCAATGTGAATGGTCTGAAAGTCCCTCTTGAGAGACACAGTCTGGGTGAATGGTTGAAAAAATACAAGCTAAATATCTTTGTTCTTCAGGAAACACATTTAACCTTTAAGGACTCACATAAACTCAACATGAAGGGATGAAAAAGATATTCCATGGACACAGAAACCCAAAGAAAGCAGGTGTGGCCATTCTCTTCTCAGATAAGATGAGCTTGAAAACCAATTAGTAAAGAAAGACAAAGATGGTCATTATATAGTAGTAAAAGAATAAATTCAACAAAAAGACATAACAATTCTAAATAAGTATGCACCTAACACGATAACATACTCATTCATAAAGCAAACCCTATGAGATGTAGGCAAAGAAACAAACAGCAGCATTGTATTTTCCAAGGACTTCAACACTTTACTGACAAAACTGGACAGATCATTCAAAGAGAAAATAAATAACCACTGTTCTTAAATAGGAGTATAGAACAAACTGTTCTAACAGACATTTATGGAATATTTTACCCCCAAACTCCTGAATGTAATAGTCTTCTCATCGGCACATGGAATGTTCTCTATGACTGATCTTGGCTTATGCCATAAAACACGTCTCAATAAATTAAAAATGTAGAAACCATACAATGTATCTTCTCAGACCACAGTAGAATAAAACTCGAAATCAACTCCAAGAGAAACACTCAATTCTACACAAAGTCATGGAAATTGAATAGGCTCCTGCTGAGTTGTTCATTATTAGGTTAGGAATGAAGTTAAGAAGGAAATCACAAGGTTCCTTGACCTGACTTTCAAAGGGCACATAAGGTCTCTAAATCTATGAGATTCAGCAAAATCATTCCTAGGAAAAAATTCATAGCCTAATATGCCTACATTACAAAGACAGTAAGAGCACACATTAACAATCTAATGCCTCATCTCAAGGAACCGAAAAAGGAAAAGAAAACCAAACACAAATCTAGCAAAAGAAAGGAAATCGGGAGGCTGAGGCAAGAGAATCGCGTAAGCCCAAGAGTTAAGAGGTTGCTGTGAGCCGTGTGACGCCACGGCACTCTACCCGAGGGCGGTACAGTGAGACTCTGTCTCTACAAAAAAAAAAAAAAAAGAAAGGAAATAACTCAGGTCACAGCAGAATGAAACCAAATGACAACCAAACCAACAACAACAAAATGCAAAGGATCAATTAAAGAAAAAGTATATTCCTTGAAAAGATAAACAAAATTGATAACCTCTTGCTCCATTAGTGAGAAAGAGAAGAGAAAGGACCCAAAAAAGCTGTACCAGAAATGAAAAAGAAAATATTATAGCTGATCTCACAGAGATACAAGATATCATCTGAAAACACTATGAAAATGTCTATGGACTAAAATCAAAAATGTAAAAGACGTAGACAAAATCCTGGAAATGCACAGCTTATCAAAATTCAATCTGGAAGAAGTAGAACTTCTAAACAGACCCCAAATGAGCAACTAGATTAAAATAGTAACAAAAAAACTTCCCATAAAAAAGCCCTGGACCAGATGTAGTCACAGCTGAATGTTATCAGACCCAAAAAGAAGAGCTAGGACCATACTGTAGAAATTCTTCCATAACATTTAGAAGGAGGATCTGCTCCTCTACTCATTCTGAAAAGCAAGTGTTCCTAAAGTAGGGAAAAAACACATCATAAAAGAACATTACAGACCAATGTTTTTTATGAATATAGATGTAAAAATCCTCAAAAACATTCTAGCAAACCAAATTTCCACACTATATGTAACAAATAATCCACTCTGACCAAGTAGTCTTTCTCCTGGGGATGCAAACATGGTTCAAAATACATCATTCATCAAAAGTGATTGATCACAAAGAAACAAAAAAACAAAGACCATATGATCATCTGCACAGATGCAGAAAAGGCATTCAACAAAATCTAGCACACTTCCATGATAAAAACCCTCAACTAACTAGACACAGAGGAACATACATTAAAATTATAAAAGCCACATGTCACAAATTTGCAGCCAACATGATCCCCTTTAGGTGTTTCCAAAGTCTATGTTTCATTTAAAGTTTTCTTCACTTGCTCATTTTCAAAAATGAACTTTGTTGATGATGATAAGCAAATGTTCCATGTGCTCTGAAGGTATGCATGTACCCACCCACACAATCAAGATACAGAGCATTTCCATTGCTACAGAAAGTCTGCTTAGGTGTCTCTGCAGTCCAAATACCCTGTTTCCACATATGGCCAGATATAAACTCTGCTGTGCTTTTTGTAACCATAGGTCAGTTTTCCCTGTCCAGGTATTATTTTCCAGGAATAAGTTATTTATCAATTTTTTAAAACCAGTCAAATTATATTTCTTAAGATGAATGGTTCAAACAATAGCATCTAATATTTCCCTTCTTTAGAGCATTGAGATATTGAATTGCTATTACTGAAATACATTTCTAAAAAAAAGCATACAGAAAATACTAGCTTGAAAGATTGCCAAATAAAATGTCTGGGCCCTCCCAAAATGGACAGGGTCACTGAGTCAGGTATCCTAAAGTTAAGCTCAGTAGGGAGCTACCATAAAGGCCATGCCATAGTACAGACTCAAATCTAGGGGGGACAGAAGATCAGAATAACATGGGACAAGAAAGAATCAAGGGGAGAGGAACAAAGAATGCTGAAATCAATGATATAGCAGCCCAGTATTTTCTGCCACTTTTTCTAAGAAGAAAACAGTAGCTGAGGCAAAGCCAGTGTGAGCTTTAGGAACACACTCCAGCTCAGTTGGAGGAGGAATTGACAGGGGTATATTTGAGACAAAATGGTGAGGCCTGGGCAGGCCCACCTGGGTCTGGAGAGAATTTGTCATGAGTTTAGGTAACACTAAATGAACTGGGATTGCTCACTGTGTCCAGAGGCCACTCAGGCAGTGGCTTGAAGTCATGAATGAAGATGCTACGGTATCCCTAGAATTTTGTCATAATTTCACTCAAATTTCCACACATGACTCATTTCATTCCTGTCAAAATATTAAATGGCCTTACCCCTCACAAAGTGAACATCTACACCCTGCTTGATAATTTTGAGAATTTTTCCAACCCTCAGTGCAAGTTCTGTTCTATCTCCACTCTGACCCTGGTCGCTGCACAATGATATGTGATCAATAGGGACAGGCAGCAGGAAATTCTATACTGAAAAATACACAGAGAAATATTTTCTGGAAAGAGGTTATTTATTACTTTTTTAATAAAAAACAGTCCAATGATATTTCTAAAGAACATGAATGGCCCCAAAATGACATCTAATATATCCCTATTTTGAACCTTGAGATAGTTGTTATTGACTAGACAAATGTTAAAGCAGCACATAGAGAACGCTGGTGTGGAGGGGTGTTGCTGGGTTATTATTGTTGTGGGCCATCTTCAGTGCTCCAGTTGGCCTTGCCTGTAGCACATTAGAAGCACTGAATGTCTACATCTGTGGGATACTGAATCTTGTGAAGAGGTAACAACAGACAGTGGTCATCTGCTCTGGTGACAACTGAGACATCTTGGCCTGTCACCACTTGCTATGTGGCCATGTTCCTGCAACCTTCCCCTCATTGGACAGCCTTCCCCCCACCCCAGAGACTGTCCATGATGCACTTCACTGATTGAGTGTGAGTGGATCCCCTCCCAGTGCTACCAGGGCTCCCTTGCCTCTCTCCTTGGGTCCTCAGATACTGGAGTTTTGTATTTCCATTTGTAAACTCCATCCTTTTCCATGTTCTTTGAACAAACCCCTTGAAAACCATTCTAGGGGAGTTTGAGGGTAGATTGGTTAAAGAGATGCTGAGGGAACTCAGAGACTTCTGAGGAAGTACCCCACCATGCCAGCCAACCATGCATGGCAGGCTGCTGAGAGCAGGTCTACCTTTCTGATGCCCTCTCGAGGGAGGCAGCTACACAACACCTCCCACCCTGCATCCTTGCAGCCTCTCTGTCTCTCATGCCCCTGCTCTGCCATAAAAGGACTTCCAGAAAACTGGAACAGGGAAGTTTCAGACATATTCATGAAAGGAGAGGAGAATGCAAACAAGAGATTGGAAGTTATGAACCAGAAAATACCAGATTTCAACTAAACAGGTTTATTAACAGTCACTTGGCTACTTACAGACTTTTTTTATTGTTTAATATTTTTAGGGGAAGGATAAGTGGGAATGGACAGTTTTGAGATTACAGGGAAGGGAATTCCAGGTTCTGAGGGGTGTGTCTAGCAGCAACAACTAAAACTATAAATATCCACTGACGTACAGAAAGAGTAGGATGTGGACCAGGAGAAAGTAGGTGGCTACCAGCAGTGGCCAGATGTAGTTTCGTCCAGAAACCACGAAGGGAACACAGGGTCCACTTCCATCTAGCCCCACTGCAGATCTGAAAGAAAAATCCAAAATCAGAGAATTTTAATTTGGGAGGGATATATTCCTTTCCCTTCACAGTAATCTTGCATTGAAGGGAAGCTGAGCCAACCCCTGCAAAAAACCGGAAAGACCCCAAAAAGAGGAAAGTCTTCAGGCTAAGGACCTGGGAAATTGCAGCACATTCCTCATCTTCCACACTCTTGTGATCTCACACCTATCAGTGCTCAGTGGCTGGATTTCCCCTTTCCGTTTCCTTTACTCCCGGCCCTGACACAGCTAGGCACATACATCAGGAGAGTGACCTCTCTGTGTCCTTCCTCCCTTCATTCTTAGCCTTTCACAATTGCTATTGGAAATATCTATTATCACCGACTGCTCCCAACTGCTGCAGGAACCAAGTGTAGGAGTCTGGGCAGAGTCCAGTTTTCTGTGCTCCAGCCTGTGTTGAGAAAATAAAGACACATGGCTTTGGTTCAGGGCATGAGAGGTGACATCTTCCCAGTCACCTGCCTTGGAAGGCAGCATCAGGAACTTGTAGCAAAGTCTGTTCCTGTAGTCCCTGTTCCCGTTCAAGAAGTGCTCTGGTAGACAGGTTTCTTCCAGCAATGAAAGGTGATAACTGCTGGGAATGGACTGCCTGCTATGTACCCAGGTGCTGGGTTGAGTGTTTTACATACACTTCATCCTCAGCTTTTGAGGTTGGTATTATTAACTTCAAAATGGGAAGGCTTACAGAGGATAAAGGACTTGCCCATGGCAGCACAGCCAGTAAGTGGCAGGGCCATATTTGAATACTCAGATTTATCTTTAAGCCTCATCCTCAATCTCTTCCATACACTACAGCTGACTCGGAGAAACCCATTCTTTTTTGTTTGTTTGTTTGTTTTCATTTACTAAAGGCTATTAGGCAAAAGTAACAAAGAAGGACTTCTGTGAGTTTCTTAGATGAAACTGAACTGGTGGCCTCTACTGTTTTCTGCCTCATTTTTTGCTTATTTGCTTATTTTTTTAGTACTGGAGCTTCCATGTTTAATGGAGAAGCTGCCATTCTTCACTCAATGGTTTCTGTCAAACTGAAAGAAAGAAGCATTTGCCTATGGGGATGTGCTGCCTTCTAATTGGACTAGGAAGGATAGAAGTCCTTCCTCTCCTCCTCACCTAGTGATATCCATTAGGCTAATATTCCTGGCCTTTCTCTGCTGGTCACACTCTTTTCTCCAGGACAGAAGGAATACCTTAACGTGATTTATGAATCTAGGAAGAGAAACAGAGTGTGTGTGGCCTAGCTCCTGCCTGCTTCCCTCTTGAAATCTGGGCTGACCGCACAGCACAGCTTGTGTGTCTGTTCCTCCATGTGATCAGCATTTCAGAGGCAGCCTTAATCTGCAACAGTAAGGTCTGTTACCCACGAGGTCAGGCTGCTGAAGGCTGAGAAAGCTGTGGGTACTGGTGAGGTCAACTGGAGTGCCTGCTTTTAATCTGGATGGCCACCGAGTTTCACATACACTGTGGAGCACATGTGAATTCCTAACATGAAGATGGCAATGCCTGGCCTGGGCTGCACTTCCATTATAACAGCTACCCCAATCTTCATTCCACCTCAGTGCCAAAGAGGGAACTGCAGTGGGTAAGCTTGGATTAACAAAGAATGTCTACAAGCTTGGGAGTCACCTGCAGTCTCAGCTGGCTTGGGATAGGTTAATCAAACATGGAGGAGATTAACCTCCCCATGGGGCATCTTTCAACTGTTCTAAACACTTCCACAGCGAGTGGAAGACAGTGTCCCACAGGCATACAGGCCTGCAAAAGCTGGGCAGAGATAGTAAGCCTCACAGAACACCCTGCTGTGTCCCATGAAGCCACCCTCTAAGTTATGTGCTAAGGCCCAAATGGGTGATGAAAATTCAGAAGTTGTAAATATGCTGGATAAAGAAGAAGGGCATCTCAAATACAGTCTGTTCACTGGGGGTGCCACCCTGACAACTAAACATGTCAAGAAGATGCATTACTATCACAAAAGTCTGAGAAAGAGACAGCATATGTAGGTGGCTTTTCCTCCACAGATATAATAAAAGTGCCTGTTTTTAATGTTTTGTTCCATATCCAGACACTTTGAGCAGTAAATCTTACAGTTACTCTGTCCTCTCTCATGCAGAATGAGTCTCTTGACTCGGGTGAACTGGGAGTGAGGAACTAGGGATGTTCTAACCTTCCAAACCACACTTGGTGAAAACTGCCCCCAGGAAACACAATTCACTCTATTACTCCAGCGCTCTACTCTGGGAAGAGCAGGTTCTTCTGCAAGGAAAGCCTATGCTTGTGGCACATGGACTGTGACCACGAGGGGAAGTTCAGGGTCAGGAAGCACATTTGCCAACAAATCATGAGCTATTTGCAGTCTTCTAAATCACTATATATATTAATATTTTACAAATATTTCAGTTGATTGAGATCTCAGGGAATGAGGTTCAAAGAACCAAATATCTACGTGATACACTTATTGTTGAGATGTAATGAGATATCTTTCATAGCTTATTTTATATCTTAGGAATTAAGCTGTCAATCAATGGCATATATTATTATTATCTAAGAACAACTGTTATGGACAGTGTTAGCCCTCCTAGACTGCACAAGTATTGTGTTCTCTTGGGTAACCACAATGACCCCAAACTCACTGCAGGACTTTTCTTGGCATGAGGGAAACACCTAATCCTAAGTCTGGCCACTGAAATGTACACAAAAGGGTCAGAAGTGAACAGAGGCCATCCCCTTGGTCTTTACTGCCTGATCTGTTCCTTGGCCATGGAGAGGGCATTCTCAGCAGCCATTCTCTGGCTCTCAGCAGCCACTCTCTTATGTTGTTCTGCTTCCAGCAGCTTCCTTGACTCATTTGCTTCTCGTTTGGTGTTGCACAGCTGCTGCTGTGATTTGGAAAAGCTTCAGGATAAAAGGGAAACAAACAGAATCACTAGATGCAAGATGCAGTTGCTACTACAGGGGATTGCAAGTCTTCATAAGGTTATAAAGCAGAACAATTTACAGAAGCTTCTGTGAACAAGAATTTCTTTAAAGGATAGCTGTGAACTGATTAACTGAAGCTGCAGAAAATATCTTAACAGATTGTAGGAATCATGTTTCATTTATATACCGGAGTGTTTATTAGTGGCCTATGTATGTTACCATTTCTGTTTTTGCTATATAATCTTCACACACAATTGTTAGTTCCTGCTCCTATTTAATCTTAGCCTCACTTCTGTGAGGCCAGTAAAATAATATGGAGTTCAGCACAATCTAGATTACTGTTCATCTTTTTCCTTACCTTCTTCTTTCCTTTCTTTCTCTCTTTCTGCCTTTCTTTCCTTTCTTTTCTTTTTTTTCTTATCTTTTTTTTTCTTTATAAGATACAGGGTCTTGCTCTGTCAAGCCATCTAGAATGCAGTGGTGTAATTATTGCCCATGGCAGCCTTGCTCCTGACCACTCAACTTCTGTGCCTGTGGAATACGCAGCAGGGTGGAGAGGCACCATCTCTACCTTTACTGTAGCTTCTGGAGTTCTTTAAGCTGACACTCCGAGGGAACTCCGTTGTTTTCCTGGTGAGCTACCCAAGCAGCATTGATGTTTAGTGGCCCCTGAAAGAGGAATAGGCTTAGTAATTCACTGATGAAAGCTCTTAACAAAGTACACTTTCAGAAAACAACAATTCATTTAGCGTCAGAGAGAATGAGAAACCCTGGAGAAGACTGTACCTGCTCTGAATTCTCAAGCCAACATTAGATGTGAGAAACTTCTGCTCTAGCAGGTCAATCACTTGTATAAAACTCTGGGCTAGATTTTTCTCCCAGACTCACTTTCTTTTTTTTTTTTATTAAATCATAGCTGTGTACATTTATATGATCATGGGGCATCATTCACTAGCTTCAAAGACTGTTTTACACACTTTCATGACACTGGTTAACATAGCCTTCCTGGCATTCTCTCAGTTACTGTGCCAAGACACTTACATTCCACATTTACCAAGTTTCACATATACCCTTGTAAGATGCACCGCTGGTGTAATCCCACCAATCCCCTTCTCTCTACCCACCTTCCCCTTCCTTTCCCCCTTCCCCCTATTCTTAGGTTGTAACTGGGTTATAGCTGTCATGTGAAAACCCTAAATTAGTTTCATAGTAGGGCTGAGTACATTGGATACATTTTTGTCCATTCTTGAGATACTCAGTTTAGCTGGGTACAAGATCCGGGGTTGAAAGTTATTTTGCTTTAGGAGATTAAAAGTCAATGACCACCCTCTTCTGGCTTGAAAAGTTTCAGCAGACAGATCTGCAGTCATTCTAATGTTCTTACCTTTGTAGGTAATGGCTTTCTTTCACCTAATAATCTTGAGAATTTTCTCCTTCATGTTGACTTTAGTGAAGCTAATTATGATATGTCTGGGGGATGACTTATGGGGGTTGAATCGTGCTGGAGTTCTGAAACTATCTGCTATCTGAATTTCAGAATCTCTAGGCATGTCTTGAAAATTCTCTTTCATAATTTCATGCAGAAGGGCCTCTGTGCCCTTCGAGGCCACTTCATCGTTTTCCTAAACTCCGATTATTCGTATATTTGCCTTCTTCAAATTATCCCAGAGCTCTCTAAGAGAAAGATCCGTTTTTGCTCTCCATTTCTCTTCCTCTTTGAGAGTTTGGGAGCGTTCAAAGGCTTTATCTTTGATGTCAGAAATCCTTTCTTCTTCTTGGTCCATTCTGTTGCTGAGGGATTCTACTGTATTTTTCATATCTTTAAGGGCTGCAAATTCTTGCTTCAGTGTGTCTAAGTCTTTGGTGGTTTTGTCTTTAAATTCGTTAAATTCTTGAGACAACTTTTGAATTTCTCCTCGGATTCCTAATTCCATTTTATCGATCTTGTATGCAATCCAAATTCTGAATTCGATTTCTGACATGTCTGCCAGTTGTTTATGAATGGGATCTTCAATTACATCTGCCATTTCTTTCCTTGGGGGGGTTGATCTATTCTGGTTATTCATGTTGCCAGAGTTTTTCCGCTGATTCTGCCCCATGGTTGTTTTACTCCCTTTGATTTTTCCCCTAGCGTTTTGTTGAGGGCCTGTTCAGTGTTGTAGCCTGAGAGACTGGGGCCCTGTCTGATGTGGTGGGGCTGAGTGGTACTGACTTATTGTCAGCTGGCTTCTGTTTGACCTCAGTGAAGCACTTACTCTGGGTTGAAGTCTCAGTTCTCTGAGTTGGCCCTACCCTGGATGTTTCTGGGGTCTATGAGTCACCTCAGGCAAATCCTATACTCAGGGGTGGCCTCCTCTGGTTGCCCAGGGAGGCAGGGGGTATGGCTTCAGCCGCCTCAGGGAACTGCCGCTCTGATGTGGGTCTCCCCCAGCCTCACTCCTGTGTCACAGAGTCAGGACCAACCAGCCGCAGTTCGGGTACTGTCCACGCCCCGACCAATCCCTCAAGAATCTGGACTCCCGGGGGACAGGCCTCCAGATCCCAGAGTGTGGGTGGGGTGGGGTGCTGGGAGCTCAGAGCCACTGGTAGCAAGCTCACTCCTTTCCTCCCAATCTTTGGCTCCACCGTACCGCCGCAGCCCAAGCCTCCAGGCTTCAGAGTGGGGGCATGGGGGAAGCTGCTGGAGCCCAGAAACGCTGGGCAGCGAACAGACTCAGCTCCACCCAGTTCCCTGCCCGTCCACACGGCAGGCGCTCAGGTCTCCAGAGCACAGAGCGAGGGTGGGGAGAGTGCCAGGAGCCCAGAGCCACCAGGAGCTCTGTGCCGCAGGGAGCCCAGTCGGCAGCGAGCAAATTCAGTTCCTCCCAGACTCTCACCTGGTTGTAACGCCGCAGCTCAAGCCTTCAGGCTTCAGAGTGGGGGCGGGGTGGAGGGAGCGGCTGGAGCCCAGAACCGCCGGGCAGAGAACAGACTCAGCTCCACCTAGTTCCCTGCCCGGCCACACGGCAGGCGCTCAGGTCTCCAAACCACAGAGTGAGGGCGGGGCGAGCGCCAGGAGCCCAGAGCCAGCAAGGGCTCAGAGCTGCAGGGAGCCCAGTCGGCAGCGAGCAAATTCAGTTTCTCCCAGTCTGTCACCCAGTTGTACCGCTGCAGCTCAAGCCTTCAGGCTTCAGAGTGAGGGCGGGGTGGAGGGAGCGTCTGGAGCCCAGAACTGCGCAGGCGCTCAGGTCTCCAGACCACAGAGTGAGGGCGGAGCGAGTGCCGGGATCCCAGAGCCAGCAAGGGCTCAGAGCTGCAGGGAGCCCAGTTGGTAGGGAGCAAATTCAGTTTCTTCCAGTCTCTCGCCCGGTGGTACCGCTGCAGCTCAAGCCTTCAGGCTTCAGAGTGGGGGCGTGGTGGGGGGGGAGCGGCTGGAGCCCAGAACCGCTGGGCAGCGAACAGACTCGGTACTCCCAGTTCCCTGTCCGGCCACACAGCAGGTGTTCAGGTCTCCCGACCACAGAGTGGGGGACCTATTTATTTCTTTCAGCTGGAGGGTTGAGGATGCTGCCAAGCCCTTCACTTGCTTGCTTTGCATTGGTCCTTCAAGTATTGTTGATTACTCAGCTTCTGATGCCTTGAATTGACCTGCAGTCTCTGATAGACTCTCTCAAATTATTATCTGAATTCTGATCTCCTCGTGATGAATTTGGAATCTTATGTTTCAAGTAAGCATTGGAGTCTTTCATTAGCCAATCAATCTAACCTTTCCTGTAAATGTCCCTGAGTCATGTACACTTGCTCTCATTACTTCTTCCAGCCTCTCACCTTCCCAGGCACTGCCTGCAGATCTTCCACCCACTTCTCCAACATGGTGCAGTGGTTAAGGAAGTCCTTATAATGCTCCTGGCTTTCATGTAGGTGTTGTGTAGTGCCACGGAGTCTCTTTTTCTTTCCTGAGACTTTGCACATGTCCCATGACTGAAATTCCTTTTCCCCAGCTTGTCTAGAATATTATTTATCCATCATGGTTTTGTCCCCATCTCACCTTTCCATGTAACCTTCCTTGACTATGACACTCACAGCAACCTCTTTCCCACTGAAAATACTTCGCAATTGCTGCTTGCATTGACACTTATTCAGAATGCGTCAGTGGCTAGATTGTTACAGTAGAAATGAGAAGGGTGTGTAGTAGAATAAATCAGCAGATGTGTGGTAGGTAACACCATAGCAACCAGTAAGGTAACCTCCTGATGGTAAGATTAGCTCTGTGCAGAAGCACTTCAGAAAAAAATCTTTCATGATTCAAACACATTCACAAAACAAAAATATGTGGGTGGGTGTCCAATCATTGCTGGACATGTAGAACTAAGAAACAACCATCAATGAGCTATAGAAAATTTGCCAAAATAAATGACACTTTTGGAGGTTTTCTGGTGTTCCCTAATGACACACTTACCTACAATACATCTGCTGATTCCTTCTACTACACATCCTTCTCATTTGTACTGTAATACTCTAGCTACTTTTATCAAATCAGATTTTAAAAAGTGATTTGTTGAATTATTAACCATTAATAACCACTGGACTTCATGGTTCTTTATCCAAGTTTTATGAGGTGTTCCCTACCCCTACCTCTGTGGCTTGTTCTGCCTGTATCTGGTGGAGTTGGACTTGCAAAGCCTTAAGTTCCTTCCTCTCCTTGAGCAGTCTCTTTTGCAATCCAGGATCTTCCAAGGATTGCGGATGTCTTCTTATAGTGAAGACAGAAAAGGAAAAACAATTATGCTAAGGAATTAACACTCTGAATTCCTTCATCTCCCTTTCTTGTGATTTCCTCTACTATTAACCCTTCACATTTCTACTGTAACACTCTAGCTACTGTTATGTACTAAGATCTTTAAAAGTGACTTGTTGAATTAATAACCATGTACGAACCCACTGGTCTTCATGGTTTTTTATCCTAATTTTACGAGGTGTTCTCCACCCCTACCTGTGTGGCTTGTTCTGCCTGTGTCTGGCTGAGCTGGGCTGGCAAAGCCTTAATAAATTATTCCTTCTTCTGGAGCAGTCACTTTAGCAATGCAGATTGTTCCATGATTACAGATGTCTCCTTATCCTGAATGCATACAAGGAAAAACAATTAAAAGAATTAACACTGAAATCTTTCACCTCCCTTTCTTGTGATTTCTTCTACTATTCGCCCTTCTCAATTCTATGGTAACGCTCTAGCTACTTTTATGCACTAAGACATTAAAAAGTGACTTGTTGAGGGGAGACAAGATGGCGGACTGAAGCCAGCTTTCAACAGAGGCTCCCGTCCAGAAGGAGAGTTAAGGGACAGGAATTTAGTAAGTATCCTGGTGGACTTGAGCCTCACCAAGAGAGAAGGTTGAAGAACGCACATCAACACCGCTGAGGCAAGCTGTGATCACAAGGACGCAAACAAAAGGTACAAAATCCACCACCAAGCGGACGGGAGTCCCCCTCCCCCATGAGACCAGCTCAAGAGCCCCACAATTGAACAAGTGGGCAGAAATTAAAGGCCTTCCCACTACACTCCAGGGAGAGACCTTCTAAAAACTGGACCTACCTCCCCTACTGGGGTGCCGTGGCGTTCTCCTCCCGGGCATAAAACTGAATAAAACATTGGGAATCCTTTGCTGGCAACCCTGAATCCCTGGCGCTCCCCTCCCGCCCCAGGGAGAGACCTTCTAAAAACTGGACCTACCTCCCCTACTGGGGTGCCGTGGCATTCTCCTGCCGGGCATAAAACTGAATAAAACTTTGGGAATCCTTTGCCGGCAACCCTGAATCCCCGGCGCTCCCCTCCCGCCCACTGAGGTCTGGAGGCCTGTCCCCCAGGAATTCGGATCCTTGGGTGATTTCTCAAGGGGAGTGGACAGTCCCTGAGTTGCGACTGATAAGCATTGACTCTGAGGCGCACGAGTGAGGAGAGGGCACCGGGCTGAAGGGGAGTCACACCTTGGCAGCACTTCCCTGTGGTGCAGTGCAGCAACCCTCCCCGGGCAACATTACGGGGCAGGCACAAGACTGAATAAGACTCTAGCTTCCCCGCTGAGAGCTGAGAGCCCCTACTCTCACTCGGGGTCTGAGGGCCTATCCCCCAGGAGTTCGGATCCTTGGGTGATTTCTCAAGGGGAGTGCACAGTGCCTGAGCTGCGTCAGGTCAGCGCTGACTCTAGGACACATGAGCGAGGAGAGGGCACTCTGCTGAGGGGAAATCAAGCCTTGGCGGCACTTCCCTGCGGTGCAGTGCAGGAGCCCTCCCTGGGCCCTAGTGTTGCGTAAAACTGAATGAAACTCTAGCTTCCCCCCCCACTCCCAATCGGGGTCTGGGGGCCCATCCCCCAAGAGTTCTGATTCTTGGGTGATCTCTTGAGGGGTGTGGACCCAGCACAAACTGCGGCCGCTCAGTGCTGACTCTGGGGCATGGGACAGAGGAGAAAAGGGTCGCCTGAGTGCCCACAGCAGAGCAGCAGTTCCCTGGAGGTAGATCAACAGCCGTTTCTTCTTTAACGGCAGAACGCCCACTTCTGGATATTCTGAGGCCACACCCCCTGTCTCCCTGGGTAATCAGAGGAGGCCACCGGTGAGCGGGGGATTTCCTGACATGGTTCACAAACCCGGGAAGCTTCCAGGGCGGGGCCAACCCAGAGAGGTGTTCGAACGCAAATCTCCAGCAGCAAAGACGTTTGAACTCAAAACAGCCTGTCTTCTGTAGGCGATTTCGACAGGAACAGAGACAGAACCCCACAAAGTTGTCTGTTCTGTTCTGTTCTGTTCTGTTCTGTTCTGTTAGCAGCATCCATCAGGGACGGGGCTAAGCCTGAGTGAACACCTCCTTCCCATCACCTGCATCAAACAGTCAAAGATGTCAGGCCCCATCTCCTCCTGCTAGATAGCGGTAGTCTGCGGGGGCCTGGCAGACTTCCTTGTGATTCAGGCAGGTGCAAACCCCTGGAGTGTCTGTTCACTGCAGGCAACTGGGTTAGCCATCTGCAGAGATACCAGTGACTGGGTCCGGTGGAGGGGCAAAGTGGGGAAGGAGACGTCAACATTCCTAGACTGCTCTGTTTGCTGGGTGGCTCCTCCTGACTCCACGCTGCACTGGGGTGAGCCGTGTCAGAGGAGTAACCAGGCCCCTGTGATCCAGTTCCCAGAGACCTCTTGAACTCTCCCACCCGAGACAAGTGCCGATTGAGACAGCTGATTTGGACCTTTTGAACTAGGCTAATAGACTGAGGACTTTTCAGGCGGTGCCCTGGGTGTGCGATTGTAGGCAGGTTTGATTCTCCTTTTCCAACTGGGGCCAGAGGTGGGCGGGCGGGGTGACTTAATTGCTGATTTTTCCACACAGCTGAGACTTCAAGCCAGAGTAGAAGTTGCAATAGGATCGAACAGAAACCAGCTGAAAGCAAGACAGAACCACTTTGCTCCACCACACCAGACAGGGCCCCAGTTTCTCAGGCCACAACACTGTACGGGCCCTCGATAAAACCCCAGGGGAAAAACCAAAGGGAGTAAAATAACCATGGGGTGGAATCAGCGGACAAATTCTGGTAACATGAAAAACCAGAACAGATAAACCCCCCCAAGAAAAGATATGGCAGATGTGATTGAAGATCCCATTCATAAACAACTGGCTGAGATGTCAGAAATCGAATTCAGAATTTGGATTGCAGACAAGATTAATAAAATGGAATTAGGAATTCAAGGAGAAATTCAAAAATTGTCTCAAGAATTTAACGAATTTAAAGACAAAACCACCAAAGACTTAGACACACTGAAGCAAGAACATACAGCCCTCAAAGATATGAAAAATACAGTAGAATCCCTCAGTAACAGAATGGAGCAAGCAGAAGAAAGGATTTCTGACATTGAAGATAAAGTCTTCGAACGCTCCCCATCTCTCAAAGAGGAAGAGAAATGGAGACCAAAAACGAATCACTCACTCAGAGAACTCTCAGATAATTCGAAAAAAAGCAACATAAGGATTATAGGAATTTCTGAGAACGATGAAGTCGCCTCCGAGGGCACAGAGGCCCTTCTGCATGAAATTATGAAAGAAAATTTTCCAGACATGCCTAGAGAATCTGAAATTCAGATAGCAGACAGCTTCAGAACCCCTGCACGATTCAACCCCAATAAGTCATCCCCCAGACATATCATAATTAGCTTCACTAAAGTTAACATGAAAGAGAAGATTCTCAAAGCAGCCCGGCGAAAGAAAACTATAACGTACAAAGGTAAGAATATTAGAATAACTGCAGATGTTTCTGCTGAAACTTTTCAAGCCAGAAGAGGCTGGTCATCAACTTTTAATCTCCTAAAGCAAAAAAACTTTCAACCCAGGATCTTGTATCCAGCTAAACTGAGTTTCATCTATGATGGAGAAATTAAATACTTCAATGACATTCATATGTTGAAAAAATTTGCCATAAGTAAACCAGCTCTTCAGGATGTTCTCAGACCTATCCTCCACAATGACGAACCCAATCCTATACCACAAAAGTAAACTCACTCAGAAACTTCGGATCAAACTCCAACTTCCACACTGGCAAAAGGATTAAAAATGTCCACTGAACCTTTGAAAAACTCGACACCCCAAATTCCACCAGACTTATCAATACTCTCCATCAATGTGAATGGCTTAAACTGTCCTCTAAAGAGACATAGGTTAGCTGACTGGATACAAAAACTCAAGCCAGATATTTGTTGCATACAAGAGTCACATCTCAACTTAAAAGACAAATACAGACTCAGGGTGAAAGGATGGTCATCCATATTTCAGGCAAATGGTAATCAGAAAAATGCAGGTGTTGCAATTTTATTTGCAAAATACAGTAGACTTTAAACCATCAAAAGTAAGGAAGGACAAGAATGGTCACTTCATATTCGTTAAGGATAATACTCAATATGATGAGATCTCAATTATTAATATCTATGCACCCAACCAGAATGCACCTCAATTTATAAGAGAAACTCTAACAGACATGAGTAACTTGATTTCCTCCAGCTCCATAATCATCGGAGATTTCAACACTCCCTTGGCAGTGTTGGATCGATCCTCCAGAAAGAAGCTGAGCAAAGAAATCTTAGATTTATACCTAACCATCCAATATTTAGATTTAGCAGACATCTACAGAACATTTCATCCCAACAAAACTGAATACACATACTTCTCATCAGCGCACGGAACTTACTCCAAAATTGACCACATTTTAGGTCACAAGTCTAACCTCAGTAAATTTAAAGGAATAGAAATTATTCCATGCATCTTCTTGGACCATCATGGAATAAAAATTGAATTGAGTAATAACAGGAATCTGCATACCCATACAAAAACATGGAAGTTAAATAACCTTATGCTGAATGATAGCTGGGTCAGAGATGAGATTAAGAAAGAAATCGTGAATTTTTGGGAACAAAACGACAATGAAGACACAAACTATCAGAACCTCTGGGACACTGCAAAGGCAGTTCCAAGAGGGAAATTTATAGCACTGCAAGCCTTCCTCAAGAGAACGGAAAGAGAGGAAGTTAACAACTTAATGGGACATCTCACGCAACTGGAAAAGGAAGAACATTCCAACCCCAAACCCAGTAGAAGAAAAGAAATAACCAAAATTAGAGCAGAATTAAATGAAATTGAAAACAAAAGAATAATACAACAGATCAATAAATCAAAAAGCTGGTTTTTTGAAAAGGTCAATAAAATAGATAAACCTCTGGCCAACCTAATCAGGAAAAAAAGAGTAAAATCTCTAATATCATCAATCAGAAACAACAAAGACGAAATAACCACAGACTCATCAGAAATCCAAAAAATCCTTAATGAATATTACAAGAAACTTTATTCTCAGAAATATGAAAATCTGAAGGAAATAGACCGATACTTGGAAGCACGCCACCTTCCAAGACTTAACCAGAATCAAGTGGAAATGTTGAACAGGCCCATATCAAGTTCGGAAATAGCATCAAGTATACAAAACCTCCCTAAAAAGAAAAGCCCGTGACCAGATGGTTTCACATCAGAATTCTACCAAACCTTTAAAGAGGAATTAGTACCTATATTACTCAACCTGTTCCAAAATGTAGAAAAAGAAGGAAGACTACCCAACACGTTCTATGAAGCAAACATCACCCTGATCCCCAAACCAGGAAAAGACCCAACAAGAAAAGAAAATTGTAGACCAATATCACTAATGAATATAGATGCAAAAATATTCAACAAGATCCTAACAAACAGAATCCAGCAACACATCAAACAAATTATACATCATGACCAAGTTGGTTTTATCCCAGGGTCTCAAGGCTGGTTCAATATATGTAAATCTATAAATGTAATTCAGCACATAAACAAATTAAGAAACAAAGACCATATGATTCACTCAATTGATGCAGAAAAAGCTTTTAATAATATACAGCATCTCTTCATGATCAGAACACTCAAGAAAATTGGTCTAGAAGGGACTTTTCTTAAACTGATAGAGGCTATCTACAGCAAACCCACAGCCAATATCATATTGAATGGAGTTAAATTGGAATCATTTCCACTCAGATCAGGAACCAGATAAGGCTGCCCATTGTCTCCATTGCTTTTCAACATTGTAATGGAAGTTTTAGCCACCGCAATTAGGGAAGAAAAGGCGATCAAGAGTATCCATATAGGGTCAGAAGAAATCAAACTCTTGCTCTTCGCAGATGATATGATTGTGTATCTGGAAAACACTAGGGACTCTACTACAAAACTCCTAGAAGTGATCGAGGAATACAGCAGCGTCTTAGGTTACAAAATCAACATTCATAAATCGGTAGCCTTTATATACACCAACAACAGTCAAATTGAAAAAGCAGTTAAGGACTCTATCCCATTCACAGTAGTGCCAAAGAAGATGAAATATTTGGGAATTTACCTAACAAAAGACGTGAAAGATCTCTATAAAGAGAACTATAAAACTCTAAGAAAAGAAATAGCTGAAAATGTTAACAAATGGAAAAACATACCATGCTCATGGCTGGGAAGAACCAACATTATCAAAATGTCCATACTACCCAAAGCAATATATAATTTCAACGCACTCCCTATTAAAGCTCCACTGTCATATTTTAAAGATCTTGAAAAAACATTACTTCGTTTTATATGGAATCAGAAAAACCTCGAATAGCCAAGACATTACTCAGAAATAAAAACAAAACAGGAGGAATCACACTACCAGACCTCAGACTTTACTACAAATCGATAGTGATCAAAACAGCATGGTATTGGCACAAAAACAGAGAAGTAGATATCTGGAACAGAATAGAGAACCAAGAGATG
This sequence comes from Nycticebus coucang, assembly GCF_027406575.1. Lineage (NCBI taxonomy): Eukaryota > Metazoa > Chordata > Mammalia > Primates > Lorisidae > Nycticebus > Nycticebus coucang. The sequence continues at coordinate 34,572,136 of NC_069789.1, forward strand.
AATCCAGCTACTTACCGCTATTTGATTTTTGACAAGCCAATTAAAAACATTCAGTGGGGAAAAGATTCCCTATTTAACAAATGGTGCTGGGTGAACTGGCTGGCAACCTGCAGAAGACTGAAATTGGACCCACACCTTTCACCATTAACTAAGATAGACTCTCATTGGATTAAAGATTTAAACTTAAGACATGAAACTATAAAAATACTAGAGGAGAATGCAGGGAAAACCCTTGAAGAAATTGGTCTGGGTGAGTATTTCATGAGGAGAACCCCCCGGGCAATTGAAGCAGCTTCAAAAATACACTACTGAGACTTGATCAAACTAAAAAGCTTCTGCACAGCTAAGAACACAGTAAGCAGAGCAAGCAGACAGCCCTCAGAATGGGAGAAGATATTTGCAGGGTATAACTCTGACAAAGGTTTAATAACCAGAATCCACAGAGAACTCAAACACATCAGCAAGAAAAAAACAAGGGATCCCATCGCAGGCTGGGCAAGGGATTTGAAGAGAAACTTCTCTGAAGAAGACAGGCGCAAGGCCTTCAGACATATGAAAAAATGCTCATCATCTTTAATCATCAGAGAAATGCAAATCAAAACTACTTTGAGATATCATCTAACTCCAATGAGACTAGCCTATATCACAAAATCTCAAGACCAGAGATGTGGGCGTGGATGCGGAGAAAATGGAACACTTTTGCACTGCTGTTGGGAATGCAAATTAATACATTCCTTTTGGAAAGATATATGGACAACACTCAGAGATCTAAAAATAGATCTGCCATTCAATCCTGTAATTCTTCTGCTGGGCATATACCCAGAAGACCAAAAATCACAGCATAACAAATATATTTTTCCCAGAATGTTTATTGCAACCCAGTTCATAATAGCTAAGTCATGGAAAAAGCCCAAGTGCTCATTGATCCACGAATGGATTAATAAATTGTGGTATATGTATACCATGGAATACTATGCAGCCTTAAAGAAAGATGGAGACTTTACCTCTTTCATGTTTACATGGATGGAGCTGGAACATATTCTTCTTAGTAAAGTATCCCAAGAATGGAAGAAAAAGTACCCAATGTACTCAGCCCTACTATGAAACTAATTTGGGACTCTCACATGAAAGCTATAACCCAGCTACAACTTAACAATAGGGGGAAGTGGGAAGGGGCGGGTGGGTAGAGGGAGGGGGATCGGTGGTATCACACCTGTGGTGCATCTTACAGGGGTATTTGCGAAACTTGGTAAATGTAGAATGTAAATGTTTTGGCACATTAACTGAGATAACGCCAGAAAGGCTATGTTAACCACTGTGATAAAAATGTGTCAAATGGTTTATGAAGCGAGTGTATGATGCCCCATGATCATATCAATGTATACAGTTATGATTTAATAAAAAAAATAAAATTAAAAAAAGAAAAAAAGTGACTTGTTGCATTAATAAACATGTCTGAACCCACTGGACTTCATGGTTATACTAAGTTTACGAGGTATTCTCCACCCTTACCTGTGCAGCTTGTTCGGCCTTTGTCTGGCTGAGCTGTGCTTGCAAAGCCTCAATGAGACCTTCCTTCTCCCAGAGCCTTTGCCTTAGCATCATTAGTTCTTCTACTTCTCCAGAAGTCTCATTGAACTGAAGACATACAAGGAAAACCAATTAAGCAAAAGAATTAACATTCTTAATTCTTTCACCTCTCCTTGTTATTTGCCCTCAATACCTATCCAACGTCCCTGTACTTTCCATGTAATACAAAAGTGAATTGCATACATTGTGGTTCTCAAAAAGGAGTCATGAAAATTTATTGGTCAAAGCAAGACAGAAGCAGGAGTTGCAACTTTTCAATTTTTCTGAATCCTCACATAGAGATAGCACAATCAGATAATAAAGCCAAAAAATCATGAAAACTATTTCTAATAAATTTGTGAAGATGGGCCTGTAAACCCTAAAATATAATCAAGTAGGGGGACCAACCACCAAAATCCACAAGACCTACAAGGTATTAAAATCTGTCGAAGACCCAGGAATGGTAGTTCACGCCTGTAATCCCAGCACTGTGGGAGGCTGAGGTAGGAGGATTGCTGTGAGAGTGACACCATGACTCATGAAAAAAAGAAAAGCCCATCTGGATTCTGCAGTGAGCACCTGTAATACCAGTGGCTTTGAGAGACTGAGACAGCAGGCTGCCCACTGCAGTCTGAGGTTGCAGTGAGCTATGATGCCACTGCATTCTGCTCACGGCCTAGGCTTGGACCCTGTCTCAACAACAACAACAACAAAAAAAAAAAAAAGAAAAGAAAAATAAAGGAAAGGAAATAAAAATCTGCAGAAGACAAAGAAGGTAGGAAAGAGTGAGATCTTATGGCCCTGAGAACAGGAAACCTCCAGATAGCCAATGTAGTTGTTGGAATGCACAGGTGGCTAATTTGAGAATAGCAGCAGAGCTTTCACATTCTCTAATGCTGGGTGAATGTATGGCATCCACATTCAGGAGGACTAAACAAGCAAGAGCAATCTAGCTTCTCTGAATTTTCATAAGTAATACATCAGAGCTCCCACCTCTAGAGGAAAACAAAGCAGGATAACAATAAAAGACACTGAAAAAAGAGATCGTCTACACGCATGCTCTACAATTTAGTGTCAAGTAGCCTCATGTGGCCTTAGAGGTCTTCAAATATGCCTACTGAAAAGGAAATCTTTAATTTTAAACATTTAATTAATTTAAATAGAAAACAATATGGTAATTTCTTTTACATTAAACACAACTTTATTTTGTAATGATTGTATTTCACTTTATCTGCTGCATCATGTAAGATACTTTTACAGTATCAACTAACAAGTCTATGTGAGTTGGTATCTAAAGGTTGATTATCTTCAATGATTTTTTTTATTGTTGGGGATTCATTGAGGGTACAATAAGCCAGTTACACTGATTGCAATTGTTAGGTAAAGTCCCTCTTGCAATCATGTCTTGCCCCCATAAAGTGTGACACACACTAAGGCCCCACCCTCCTCCCTCCATCCCTCTTTCTGCTTCCCCCTCCCATAAACTTAATTGTCATTAATTGTCCTCATATCAAGATTGAGTACATAGGATTCATGCTTCTCCATTCTTGTGATGCTTTACTAAGAATAATGTCTTCCACTTCCATCCAGGTTAATACGAAGGATGTAAAGTCTCCATTTTTTTTAATAGCTGAATAGTATTCCATGGTATACATATACCACAGCTTGTTAATCCATTCCTGGGTTGGTGGGCATTTAGGCTGTTTCCACATTTTGGCAATGGTAAATTGAGCTGCCATAAACAGTCTAGTACAAGTGTCCTTATGATAAAAGGATTTTTTTCCTTCTGGGTAGATGCCCAGTAATGGGATTGCAGGATCAAATGGGAGGTCTAGCTTGAGTGCTTTGAGGTTTCTCCATACTTCCTTCCAGAAAGGTTGTACTAGTTTGCAGTCCCACCAGCAGTGTAAAAGTGTTCCCTTCTCTCCACATCCACGCCAGCATCTGCAGTTTTGAGATTTTGTGATGTGGGCCATTCTCACTGGGGTTAGATGATATCTCAGGGATGTTTTGATTTGCATTTCTCTAATATATAGAGATGATGAACATTTTTTCATGTGTTTGTTAGCCATTCGTCTGTCGTCTTTAGAGAAAGTTCTATTCATGTCTCTTGCCCATTGATATAAGGGATTGTTGGCTTTTTTCATGTGGATTAATTTGAGTTCTCTATAGATCCTAGTTATCAAGCTTTTGTCTGATTGAAAATATGCAAATATCCTTTCCCATTGTGTAGGTTGTCTCTTTGCTTTGGTTATTGTGTCCTTAGCTGTACAGAAGCTTTTCAGTTTAATGAAGTCCCATTTGTTTATTTTTGATGTTGTTGCAATTGCCATGGCAGTCTTCTTCATGAAGTCTTCACCCAGGCCAATATCTTCCAGTGTTTTTCCTATGCTTTCTTGGAGGATTTTTATTGTTTCATGCCTTAAATTTAAGTCCTTTATCCATCTTGAATCAATTTTTGTGAGTGGGGAAAGGTGTGGGTCCAGTTTCAGTCTTTTACATGTAGACATCCAGTTCTCCCAACACCATTTATTGAATAGGGAGTCTTTCCCCCAAGGTAATTTCTTGTTTGGTTTATCAAAGACTAGGTGGTTGTAAGATGTTAGTTTCATTTCTTGGTTTTCAATTCGATTCCAAGTGTCTATGTCTCTGTTTTTGTGCCAGTACCATGCTGTCTTGACCACTATGGCTTTGTAGTACAGACTAAAATCTGGTATGCTGATGCCCCCAGCTTTATTTTTGTTACTAAGAACTGCCTTAGCTATACGGGGTTTTTTCCGGTTCCATACAAAACGCAGAATCATTTTTTCCAAATCTTGAAAGTACGATGTAGGTACTTTGATAGGAATGGCATTGAATAGGTAGATAGCTTTGGGAAGTATAGACATTTTAACAATGTTGATTCTTCCCATCCATGAGCATGGTATGTTCTTCCATTTGTTAATATCCTCTGCTATTGCCTTTCTGAGGATTTCATAGTTTTCTTTATAGAGGTCCTTCACCTCCTTTGTTAGGTATATTCCTAGGTATTTCATTTTCTTTGAAACTATGGTGAAGGGAGTTGTGTCCTTAATTAGCTTCTCATCTTGACTGTTATTGGTGTACACAAAGGCTACTGACTTGTGGACATTGATTTTATATCCTGAAACATTACTGTATTTTTTGATGACTTCTAGGAGTCTTGTGGTTGAGTCTTTGGCGTTCTCTAAGTATAAGATCATGTCGTCAGCAAAGATGGAGAGTTTGACCTCCTCTGCTCCCATTTGGATTCCCTTTATTTCCTTGTCTTGCCTAATTGTATTGGCTAGAACTTCCAGCACTACGTTGAATAGTAAAGGTGACAGAGGACAACCTTGTCTGGTTCCAGTTCTAAGAGGAAAAGCTTTGAGTTTTACTCCATTCAGTAAAATATTGGCTGTGGGTTTGTCATAGATAGCTTCAATCAGTTTTAGAAATGTGCCACCTATGCCTATACTCTTCAGTGTTCTAATTAGAAAAGGATGCTGGATTTTATCAAATGCTTTTTCTGCATCTATTGAGAGGATCATGTGATCTTTATTTTTGCCTCTGTTAATATGGTGGATAACGTTTATAGACTTGCGTATGTTAAACCAGCCTTGCATCCCTGGGATGAAGCCTACTTGATCATGATGAATGACTTTTTTGATGATAAGCTGTAATCTATTGGCTAGGATTTTGTTGAGAATTTTTGCGTCTCTATTCATGAGTGAGATTGGTCTGAAATTCTCCTTTTTGTTTGGGTCTTTTCCTGGTTTTGGTATCAGGGTGATGTTTGCTTCATAGAATGTGTTGGGGAAGATTCCTTCTTCCTCAGTTTTTTGGAATAATTTCTGCAGTACAGGAATAAGCTCTTCCTTGAAGGTTTGATAGAATTCTGGAGTGAAGCCATCTGGACCAGGGCATTTTTTAGTTGGAAGCTTTTTTATTGTTTCTCTGATCTCAGTGCTTGAAATTGGTCTGTTTAGGAGCTCTGTTTCTTCCTGGCTAAGTCTAGGGCGAGGGTGTGATTCCAAATATTGATCCATTTCCTTCACATTGTCAAATTTCTGGGCATAGAGTTTCTGGTAGTATTCAGAGATGATCTCTTGTATCTCGGTGGGATCAGTTGTTATTTCCCCTTTATCGTTTCTGATTGAGGTTATTAGAGATTTTACTTTTCTATTTCTAGTTAATCTGGCCAATGGTTTATCTATTTTATTTATTTTTTCAAAAAACCAACTCCTTGTTTCATTAATTTTCTGAATGATTCTTTTGTTTTCAATTTCATTGATCTCTGATTTGATTTTGGATATTTCTTTTCTTCTACTGAGTTTAGGCTTAGATTGTTCTTCTTTTTCCAATTCCATAAGATCTCTTGTGAGATTGTTGATGTGCTCTCTTTCTGTTTTTCGAATGTAGGCATCTAAAGCGATGAATTTTCCTCTCAAAACTGCTTTTGCAGTATCCCACAGGTTTTGGTAGCTTGTGTCTTCATTGTTGTTATGCTCAAGGAAGTTAATGATTTCCTGTTTTATTTCTTCCTGCACCCATCTGTTATTCAACAGAAGATTGTTTAATTTCCATGGCTTTGGGTGGGGTTGAGCATTTTTGTTAGAGTTGAGGTCCACCTTTAGTGCCTTATGGTCTGAAAAGATACAAGGTAAAATTTCAATTCTTTTGATTCTGTTGATATTTGTTTTGTGTCCCAGGATATGATCAATTTTGGAGAATGTTCCATGGGGTGATGAGAAGAATGTATATTCTTTATCTTTGGGGTGGAGTGTTCTATATGCATCTATCAAGCATAGTTGTTCCAGGGTGTCATTTAAATCTCTTACATCTTTGTTTAATTTCTGTTTAGAGGATCTGTCCAGCTCTGTAAGAGGTGTGTTAAAGTCCCCTGTTATGATGGTATTATCAGATATCATATTGCTCAGACTGAGTAAGGTCTGCTTCAAGAATCTGGGAGCATTTAAATTGGGTGCATAAATATTTAGAATGGAAATGTCTTCTAGTTGTAGTTTTCCCTTGACCAATATAAAGTGACCATCTTTGTCTTTTTTTACTTTAGTTGCTTTAAATCCACATGTATCTGAAAATAAGATTGCAACTCCTCTTTTCTTCTGAATTCCGTTTGCCTGAAAAATTGTCTTCCAACCCTTGACTCGGAGCTTTAATTTGTCTTTTGAGGCCAGGTGTGTTTCTTGCAGACAGCAAATGGATGGCTTGTGTTTTTTAATCCAGTCAACCAATCTGTGTCTCTTCAGTGGGGAATTCAAGCCATTAACATTTATTGAGATAATTGATAAGTGTGGTAGTATTCTATTCGTCTTATTTGGTGAGAGTCCATTGCTTAGTTTTATCTTTTGCATCATTGTGGAGGTTAGGTTTTGTCCTTTGATTTCTGAGTTCTTACTTTGCTGCTGATCCATTGTGGTGGTCAGTGTGCAGAACAGGTTGAAGTATTTCCTGTAGAGCTGGTCTTGTTGTGGCGAATTTCCTCAATGTTTGTATATCCGTAAATGATTTGATTTCTCCGTCAATTCTGAAGCTTAGCTTAGCAGGGTACAGAATTCTGGGCTGAAAATTGTTCTGTTTAAGTAGGTTAAAGTTAGATGACCATTGTCTTCTTGCTTGGAAAGTTTCATTAGAGAAGTCTGCGGTAACTCTGATGGATTTGCCCCTGTAGGTCAACTGGCGCTTACTCCTGGCAGCTTGCAGAATCTTTTCTTTTGTCTTGACTTTGGACAGGTTCATCACAATGTGTCTTGGAGAAGCTCGGTTAGAGTTGAGGCGACCTGGGGTCCGATATCCCTCTGAAAGCAGTGTGTCAGACTCTTTGGTGATGTTTGGGAAATTTTCTTTTATAATATTCTCTAGTATGGCTTCCATTCCTCTGGGGCATTCTTCTTCCTCTTCTGGAATTCCTATAACTCGTATGTTGGAACGCTTCATAAAGTTCCATAATTCTGACAGTGAACGTTCTGCTTTCTCTCTCTTCTTTTCTGCCTCTTTTACTGTCTGAGTTATCTCAAGAACTTTGTCTTCTACCTCTGAAATTCTTTCTTCTGCATGGTCTAACCTATTGCTGATACTTTCCATTGTATCTTTAAGTTCCCTAATTGACTGTTTCAGTTCCTTCAGGTCTGCTATATCCTTTTTATATTCTTCATATCGTTCATCTCTTATTTGATTCTGTTTTTGGATTTCCTTTTGGTTATTTTCCACTTTATTAGCAATTTCCTTCATTGTTTCCATCGTTTCTTTCATTGTTTTCAACATGTGTAGTCTAAATTCCCTTTCTGTCATTCCTAACATTTCTATACTGGTGGAATCATCTGCAGTAGCTACCTCATGGTCCCTTGGTGGGGTTGTTCTAGACTGGTTCTTCATGTTGCCTGGAGTTTTCTGCTGATTCTTCCTCATGAGTGATTTCTTTTATCTGTTTCCTTGCCCTAATTTTCCTTTCACTTCCTCTTGCTCTTTAAGTTCTCGTGCCTGTGGACTAAGGGTTACAGGACCAGAAGGGTGAGAAGGTTGAAGAGCAAAAAAAGGGGATGAAAGAAAGGAGGACCGAGTGATAAGAAAAAAAGAAAGATAGAGAAAGGAGAGGGGGTGGGTATAAGGAATATTGACAAAAAGAAGAGAGGCACAGAAAGAGGGAGACAGGGCAATATAGGTGTACAGTAGGGTACTTTGACACAACCTTAAAAAACCCCACCTTCTGGGGGTGCCCAGTTGCGTGGTTCCCTTGAGGTCAGCAGCTCTTTGCTAACCTGATCAGACACAGTACCCCACCTCCACCAAGTAGAGAGGAAAGACAAAAATGCTATAAATCAAACCAAAAGAAGCAAACAGAAAACTTTACGGGGATAAAATTGGGTGAAAAACCAAATTATATCGGTAGAAACACTAGCAAAAATGAAGTTGAAGTTATTAAAAAAGGCAGCAATGGGAAATTATAATTAAACTAGTAAAATTGAGAAAGAAAAAGGGATCTGTGTGGAAAAGATTGAAATTAAAAAAACAAAAGAACATCAGCAACGTCAAAATAAACAAACAAAAAAAACAACCAAACCAGAAAAAAAAGAAGAAAAAAATACACAACCAAAAACAAAGCAGTTTGTATATGTTATTGAATATTGTCTGGGCAACACGTGGTCTTCTGGGGTATGAGATGTTAGTCACGGTTCTGATACGACTGGAGGCTGCTGATTTCTCAAACCCCAGCAGGTAGACACCCTAAATCTCTCTTCAGCCTACTTAAAAGGCACTTTGAACTTGTAAACTTGCTGAGCAGAAGCTTTCCCAGCTTTCTCGCTGGAATCGCTGCTGAAGTGGCTATCCACTCACTCAGTGTGCCAAAACCGGTCTCACTCTGCCCCTGAGGGTTAGGGCTGCAAGGCAGCTCAAACCCCACCCTTAGGCTACTTGGTTGCTGGGTTACCAGGTCCCACCCGTTTCTAGCTCTGCGACCCTGAGGGTGGAGCTTGCCGGGGCAGATCACTGACAATGGATCCGTGTGATCCAGCGCCAAACACTATTAGCTCCGTCTGGCTCAGCGGCTCAGACTGGGGCCCTAGACAACGGCCAAAGTTCTCCGCACTCCCGCTCAGGCCTTCCCCAAGGCAGTTCAACTCAGTGCCAAGTCCAAGGACATCAAAACAGTTCACAGGTAAGGCCTTTCTGGTTTGCAGTCTCGCTGCTACTGAACTTACAGTTGTGGGCGGGTTTAGACGGATTGAACACACGCGACCACTTGCCGGTTTTCCACTGTTTTAGTCCTCCTCTTGGGGTCCAGAAGTCTGTCGCTGACTCCCTGTATCTTCATAGGAGTGATGATAGGCAGTTCCCACCAGCCAGAGATGCCTGGAGTCCTATCTCCCCAGACTCACGGTGCTCAGATGCAAGGAAGCTGTTACTCGGCTGCCATCTTGCTCGAAAGATCCTTCAATGATTTTTTTTTTGCTACTTTTATTTAAGGTGTGTTGTGTATATTAGAATTTCACTTAATGCAGATAGTATGTTAATAGTTGATACAAATATCAATCATAATTGATAATTGAACTGACATATAAACATTTATTTTTTAATTACAATTGAATTATTTTTCCAGTTGAAATATAAGTATGGGCCAGGTGTGGTGGCTCATGCCTGTAATCCTACCACTCTGAGAGGCCAAGGCAAGTGAATTGCTTGATCTCATGAGTTTGAGACAAGCCTGAGCAAAAAACAAGACCCTGTCTCTAGTAAAAAAAAAAAAAAAAAAAAAATTATATATATATATGTATAGAAAAACTGAGACAAGAGGATCACTTGAGCTGAAGAGTTGGAGGTAGCTGTGAGCTATGATGCCACAACACTCTACCCAAGGCAACAGCTTACGACAATGTCTCAAAAAGAAAAAAAGTATGGACACATTTTTAATTAAATTTAATTAATTAATTTTGTTTAAGATAGAGTCTCACTATGTCACCCTGAGTAGAGTACATAGACCTGTGTCACAGCTCACAGCAACCTCCAACTCTTCAGCTAAATGATTCTCTTGTTTCATTCTCCCAAGTAGCTGGGACTACAGGTGCCCACCACAACACCCGACTATCTTTTGGTTGTACTTGTCATTGTTGTTTAGCAGGCCTGGCAGGATTCAAACCCGCCAGCTCCAGTGTATGTGGCTGGCGCCCTAGCCAGTGAGCTACAGACTCCGAGCCTGTTTTTAATTTTAAAATGAAGGAACACTATTGATATCTACTTCACTCTTTTTTGTTTCTCTGTAGTATTCTATTGTCTAAGTATTCCTCTGTTGATAGCCATAAGAAATATATTTTTTCTTTGGTTATTGTAAGTAATTGAATAGTGCTGGTGGAGTCCAAAGTGAAGGGCAAGGAAAGTAAGAGAATCCCAGCTCCCATGTATTAAAAAACAACATAGAAACACAACAATAAAAGAAGAAATTCTGATAAGAAAATATTTCCTTTCTGTTCCTCAATAAAACTTCTTAAATGAGAAAGAAGAAAAAAACTTTCCTGAGTCAACTTTCCTTCTATAAGTTGAGGAAAAGAAATTTCGTACCAAAGTAAGGAAGAGAAGTAGATCTAGGGTGAATCTCATACAAAGTTATTATGAATTGGGCTGCAATAAACATTCTGGTACAAATATATTTGTTATAATGTGATTTTTGGTCCTCTGGGTATATACCTAGTAGAGGAATTATAGGAATGAATGACAGATCTATTTTTAGATCTCTAAGTGTTCTCCAAACATCTTTCCAAAAGGAATGTATTAATTTGCATTCCCACCAGCAGTGTAGAAGTGTTCCCAATTCATAATTGCTAAGTCATGGAAAAAGCCCAAGTGTCCATTGATCCACTAATGGATTAATAAACTGTGATATATGTACACCATGGAATATTATGCAGCCTTAAAGAAAGATGGAGACTTTACTTCTTTCATGTTTGCATGGATGGAGCTGGAACATACTCTTCTTAGTAAAGTAACTCAAGAATGGAAAAAAAGTATCCAATATACTCAGCCCTACTATGAAACTATTTATGGCTTTCATATGAAAGCTATAACCAAGTTATAACCTAAAAGTATGGGGAAGGCGGAGAGAGAAGGGAGGGAGGGGGGAAGATGGGCAGAGGGAGGGTGATTGGTGGGATTACACCTGCGGTGCATCTTACAAGGGTACATGTGAAACTCAGTAAATGTAGAATATAATTGCCTTTACACAATAACTAAGAAAATGCCAGGAAGGCTGTGTTAACCAGTCTGATGAAAATGTGTCAAACTTTATAAAACCAGTGTATGGTGCCCCGTGATCGCATTAATGTACACAGGTATGATTTAAATTTTTTTAATTAATTTTAAATCATAGCTGTGTACATTAATGCGATCATGGGTCACCATCCATTGGCTTTATAAATACTTTGACACATTTTCATCACACTGGTTAATATAGCCTTCCTGACATTTTCTTAGTTATTGTGTTAAGACAGTTATCTTCTACATTTACTAAGTTTCACATGTACCCTTGTAAGATGCACTGCAGGTGTAATCTCACCTATCACCCTCCCTCCCCTGCCACTCCCCATTCCCTATACTCTTAGGTTATAACTGGGTTATAGCTTTCATATGAAAGCCAAAAATTAGTTTCATAGTAGGGCTGAGTACATTGGATACTTTTTCGTCCATTCTTGAGATTCTTTACTAAGAAGAATATGTTCCAGCTCCATGCATGTAAACATGAACGAGGTAAAGTCTCCATCTTTCTTTAAGGCTGCATCATATTCCATGGTGTACACATACCATGGTTTATTAATCCATTCGTGGATTGATTGGCACTTGGGCTTTTTCCATGACTTAGCAATTGTGAATTGGGCTGCAATAAACATTCTGGTGCAAATCCCTATTCAACAAATGGTGCTGTGTGAACTGGCTGGCAACCTGTGGAAGACTGAAACTGTACCCACACCTTTCATCATTAACTAGGATAGACTCTCACTGGATTAAAGATTTAAACTTAAGACACGAGACTATAAAAATACTAGAAGAAAGTGCAAGGAAAACTCTTGAAGAAATTGGTCTGGGCGAGTATTTTATGAAGAGGACCCCCCGGGCAATTGAAGCAGCTTCAAAAATACACTACTGGGACCTGATCAAACTAAAAAGCTTCTGCACAGCCAAGAACATAGTGACAGCCCTCAGAATGGGAGAAGATATTTGTAGGTTATGTCTCTGACAAAGGTTTAATAACCAGAATCCACAGCGAACTCAAACATATAAGCAAGAGAAGAACAAGTGATCCCATCGCAGGCTGGGCAAGGGACTTGAAGAGAAACTTCTCTGAAGAAGACAGGCGCATGGCCTATAGACGTATGAAAAAATGCTCATCATCTTTAATCATCAGAGAAATGCAGATCAAAACTATTTTGAGATACCATCTAACTCCAGTAAGATTAGCCCATATCACAAAATCCCAAGACCAGAGATGTTGGCGTGGATGTGGAGAAAACGGAACACCTCTGCACTGCTGGTGGGAATGCAAATAATACATTCCTTTCAGAAAGATGTTTGGAGAACACTTAGAGATCTAAAAATAGACCTGCCATTCAATCCTATAATTCCTCTACTAGGTATATACCCAGAAGACCAAAAACCAAATTACAACAAAGATATTTGCACCAGAATGATTTAATATTAATTAAAAAAGTAAGTTATTATGAAAACCCCAAGCAGCATGTTCACACCTTCAGCCCCATCACAATGGAATGCCCTGCACCAGCTGGGACACTGCAGATTCCCACCAGCTAAATGACCCTCAGCACATTTGGTCCCTTGACCTTACACTTAGCATCCAGAAATGTAAAATAAATTTTCATTTCTTTATACACTACCCAGTTTCAGGTATTCTCTTACAAGGAATGAAAAACACCCTAATACACAAAATTGGCACTGACAAGTGGATTGTTCCTGGTAATATCTAAAAATGTGGAAGTAGGTTTGGTATTAGTTAATAGAAGGAGGATGGAAGAATCTGGAGGATCAGGCTATAAAAATCCTAGATTCTGGTGAGGGCTGAGAAGTAAAGAAGACTAGGGACAGTTTGTCATTCATTCCCTATAGATTGGCTAAGTGGTCATGATCTGAGCACTGATGGAAATCTCAGGAGCGAAGGTTCTTATGGTGGAGCAGCAGAATAAATTATTGGAAACTGGAGGCAAAGCCATCCTTGTTATAATCTGTAAATGAATTTGGCTGAACCATCCTTGAGGACTTTCTGGAAGGCTGAATTGAGTGATGAACCCTAGTATCTGGTAGAAGAAATTTCTAAGCAGCCAAGTGCTCAGGCTGCCTCCTGAGTACTTCCAAGTGTTTACAGCCATCTGCTGGAGAAAAGGGAAATGAGAAAAGATTAGAAACTGCAGCTGGGCCATGTGGTAGACAATGATAGAGCATTTTCAGCAGAGGAATCCAAGAGTGTAAAGTCACCACTAGCTAAAGAGATTAGCGTGGCTAAAAGAGGGCCAGATATTAATAGGAAATATAACACAAAATTCCTCAAAGTCATTTCAGAAAGCTTCTAAGCTTCCCCTCACAGCACAGGCTAAGAGGACTAGAAGGACAGAGTGGTTTCTGGGACGAGGCTAAGGACACCACTTCCATGCATTACTTTAAAATGCTGCTCCCACATTACAGATGTTCTGGCTGTTGCAAGTGGCCCTAGGTGCATTCATGCACCACCTCCATAAGTTCTGAGTTATGAACCCTGGGCAAAGTCCAGATGGTGCTAATTCTGCAGCCTTGCAAAAAACAAGAGCTATGGATGCTGCAAAGAATCTCAAGTGATGACATTGAAACCACGGAAGCCCATACAGAAATGGTTCTCAGGGAAAGAACCATCATAGAGGACCCCGACTACGGCCATGGTGAGCAGAAGTGTGGGGTTGGAACTGCAAGAAAAAGACCCCATCCACGCAATACCTAGTGAAGTTGTGGGAACAAAGACACTGCCAAGAGTCTCCACTAGGGTAATGCCCAGTGGAACCATGGTACCAGGACTGCCACCAAGACCCCATAACCACAGACACCTCCAAGGCCAACCAGGGACAGCTGCATAGACTGGGCCCAGCCAAGCCACAGGCATAGGGCTGCCCAAGTCCTTGGGGACCCAGCCCCCACCACAAGATTGGAGAGATTGCTAGACATAGAGTCAAAGGAGATTGTTCTGGAAGCTTTACACCCAATGTCTGCTCTATTAGGTTTCAGACTTGCTTGGTCCTGTCACCCCTTTCCTCTTCCATATTTCTCCCTTTTGAATGGGATTGTGTACCCTATGCTTGACCTGCCATTGTATCTCGAAAAGGACATAACTTGTTTGGATTTCACAGGCTCCCAGACGGGACTTTGTACTTTCCAGCTGGTGCTTCAGTCACCTAATACTTTGTGGCCATGAGCATGAAAAGAATGTATTTGTATGTCAGAAGGGGATAAGTTTTACAGGCCCAGGGGTGGAATGCTATGGTTGGCACGTCCCCTGCAACACTCAAATTCTAACTGAATGCCAAATGTGGCAGTACGAGGGAAGAGGGGTTGAAGAGGTTACCAAATCATAAGTCTCTGCCCTCAGGAATGGATAATTTCATTCAAGGATTAACAGATGAATGTCTTCATGGGTACCATAGGAGGGGAACAGGTGGCCCTATGAGAAGAGGCAGAGAGACCTGAGCCAGCACATTAGCACAGTCAGCCTCCTCACCCTGTAATGCCCACATCCCTCTGGAGCAGCATGGAGAGCCCCCACCAAAAAGAACATCCCCACCAGCTACAGCCCATGACCTTGGACTTCTCAGCCTTCAGAACAAATCCATTACTTTGCTTTGCAAATTAAAGAAATAGATGAAGGAGCAGAATAACATGCTTACATGTAATAAAAGCATACTAAAGGTATATTTTAAAATGTAAAAATTGCAATATATTTCAAAAAGAATATTTTGGTAATCTTAAAATTCTATGACATGAGAGAAAAACATGAAACAGAATTTTTAAACTCAGAACTAATGTGACAAACTCATGAAAAATTTGCTATCAATGAAAAAATAGTTTCAAAATAAAAGGAAGAATAGGAATGAGAACAAAACCAATCACAAATAGAATATGTTAAGTGAAATAAAACCAAAAAATAAGACACTTGAAATAAAAATTTTATTAAAACATAAAAAGAGCCTAGAGAAAGTGATAAATACCGAAGATCATCAAAGACCAAACATATGGATAATAGAAATCCCCAAAGAAGAAAACCAGAACCAGGGAAAAGATTACATACTACTACACACTACATAATTCAATAAAACTTATTATGAAATAAAAATATGTATAATCACATATTGAAATAGCATACTGGAGTACTCACAAATATCAAACCCAAATTATAAACATCACTGCATCTGGTAATAAAATTATTAGATAGGAAGGAAGGAAAAGAGGGAGGGAGGGAAGAAAGAAAGAAAAAGTAAGTGAAAAAGGGAGGAAGAAAAGAAAAGAAGAAAGGGAGGAAGAGGGATAGAAGGACACTTACAAATCAATAAGTACCTACTGGGCATCTGCAGAAATATATTTGTTCACCTAATAATTATGAAGTAACTTAACACCCCTACCTGGGCAGCTTGCTCTGCCTGTGCCTGCGTAAGGTCAGCTTCCAAAGTAGTAATTAATTTCTCCTTCTCCTGGAGTTTAATTTTTATTTTCATCTCTTCCTCTGGAGAATTCTATTCATGCAGGAAATACAGGAGATAAAGCCATTTCATTACAAGAATTATAATTAGGGCCCAACGCAGTGGCTCACACCTGTAATCCTAGCTGTCTGGGAGGCCTATGTTAGTGGAATCCATGAGCTCATGGGTTCAAGACCAGCCTGAGCCAGAGCGAGACCCCATTCCTAAAAGACAGCTGGTGCTGTATCAGGTGCCTGTAGTCCCAGCTACTTGGGAGTCTGAGGCAAGAAAATCTCTTGAGCTGAAGAGTTTGAGGAGGCTGTGAGGTATGATGCCATAGCACTGTACAGAGGGCAATAAAGTGAGACTCTGTCCCCCCCCACAGAAAAAAAGAAGAAGAATTCCAATTAATACATATTTGATCTTTTGCTCTAATTTTCAGTTTACAACTGGTGAAAGCAAGAAAAACCAGCTGAGCTAACTACAAGGAAAGAATCCTAGGGTTTTCCAGTTACACTACAGCCAAGCAGCTCCCATCAGAACCACACTCCCAACAGATAAAAGCCCTTAACTGTGGATGAGACAGAGAAAACCCATCTGAAAAGACTGGAAAGCAACTAAAGCAGGAAAATGCTGGGAAGTGATACTTGGGAAACATGGCACTGAGTTTCCTGCTTTGATGGCTTTTTTCCCAAAGGCAAAACCAATCAGTGCCATGTAGGACCAAACTTTGATTCAAACACCACAGTCTTGTTGCCTTCAAGAACCAAGGATAGATAGAGTTCAGGAAACTACAGCTCCCAAGTGCGAAGAAAAACATCAGAAAAGAGTGGAAAACCAAACCTTTCAGTAATCTTTTTGTCTTTCTTCCCACAATCTCTTAGACTGAGAGCTTCTCAGCTGAGATGCTGCCTCTCTACGAATTCACCTCCCAAAAGAAACCTAGGCCTGGTTACTGGAAGTACAAAGAATAAGTTTGCATTTTATTTCACATAACATATCGGAGTTGCTATCATTGCTTCAATTACATTACCCACAGACTTCTCAGCCCTGTGTTGGGTATATCTTAGTTAAAGTGTTCTTATAACTGATTGCTGGAGTTTATAAATCATTTATTTAACAGAGAGAAATGAGCTGTATCACATTGCTTAGGTTAAGGTCTCAGAGCTCAAAGTTAAATTCAAAAACAGCATAGAAAACACATAAATAGAAAAGCTAATAACAGAGCTATGGGGAAGTTAAAGGAACAAACCAACATGGGGAGAGAGTTGGGTGTTACCACAGCCAGTCTGGGTGGGGAGCAATGTCAGAGAGAAAAACAAACACACAGGAAAGACGAATCATGATGAATAAATTATTTGACAAGAGGTTTTAAAATATGCTTTGCAAAGTTAAATAAGGTTATCTATTCAGAAAAAGAAATGTCCTCTCAACGTAAACCCTCAAAAAAATCAAAAGAAAACAAAGCAAAATGTAACCAATGTGGGTACTAGAAAGCTTACCAGTGACCCCAAAAGTTGGGCCTAGGTGAATTATTAAAACCTACTTCACAAGAGTAAAGCAAATTGTGAATACAATACTACTCAGTCAAAGGGTAAGGAGAGGAAAATTGAGAAAAGAAAAAGATATCTTAGGTGAAATCTGGGCTCAATAACAATAATGTAATATGCGCATGTAATATTCCTCCCTCCATGTGCCAAACTCTCCACAAGACTGGTCTCTGCTTCTCACAATAGCTGGCTGAACATTAATATCTGTAAACACAGGAAAGATGATGAAAGTGCATATGGGGTGAACGCTCTGGTCCTCAAAAGGCAGGGCTGCCCTTAGTCCCTGTGTCCCCAGTCTTAAACTGTGTTAGTGGTAGCAGTTGAAAACGAGAAAGCCTCCCTCCAGGGAGTCCATGGTAATTTAATGCATGCACACAGGAACACATGGAGCCATAAAGGATGCAGAACATTTTGTATAGTGTAATTCAAATGAAGAATTTTAGAGCTGGAATAAACCTTATAGGTCACCTAATCTTCTCAACAATGATGAAACACCTCCAAAAGAGATGGATCTCTCCTCTCTAAATGCTCCCTGTCAATATTGATTTCCTCTTGTAATATATTTTTTTATTATTTCTCTTCAAGTTTGCATGAGAGTAAGAAATTCCATGTTCATGTTTCTCTAGCATTTTTTTTCACCCTGTGTGCAGCCTATAGTCCAGCTGGACCCCAAGCTCACTAGGGAGGGACAACATTCAGTGCTGTATGATTTACTGTTTCAAATGTCTGTGATTAGTGGAGATCTGCTTTACTATTCTGCTTTGTTGGGAGGCATTTCTGAATGAGAAAATTTACATTCCCCCCAGTCACCATACCTGGGAGAGTGGCTCCCCTGGCTGATATTGTGCCTTCAGTTCTTCTATCTGCTTATTCAACAGAGCGAATTCAGCCTTTGCGTGAAGTCTTTGGTTTTTCATTATTTTATTACAAGCTTTTTTTTTTCATTCTGCAATGGATGGTCAATAGAGAAATGTTTATTCATCACTTACTTAGCATATAACCAGAGTTATATTCAGCAGACATCATGTTACTGTATTAGAGAAGCAGGGACCAGATTCTGTAGTAATCTACGTGAAGAGACAAATCCAAAGGAACGGGTATCTGTGCTTTACTAAATGTTCTCCAAGGACAGAAACAATAGTACCTGGTAGGCTTGATCTTTTTGCTGTAGCTGAATGTCCTTCAGCCTGATGATGTCTTTGAGCTCTACCACCATCTGCTTTGTACATGCGAGGTGTTTCAGAACACTCTTGTGTGTTTTCTTGGTCAATTTTATCCCAGTTTTCTGGACTGATTCCTAGTTTTCAGATAAGAAGAAAAAGTGGCCAGCCCAGCAGGGAAAAGGTATCAGCTTCCAAACATAAGTTTCCTTACTCCAACTTCATCCTTTTTTTTTTTTTTTTTTTTTTTGCCTAACTCATATCCTATTAATTTAAAAATCTTTCAAACCTTGATCCAATAAGAATAATAATTACATACATTATACTATTTTAAGCATTTTATAAATGTTAAACATGTGGGTGGCACCTGTAGCTGAAGCAACTAAGGCGCCAGCTACATACAACAGAGCTGGCGGGTTCAAATCCAGCCAGGGCCTGTCAAACAATGACAACTACAACCAAAAAATAGCCAGGCATTGTGATGGGCACCTGTAGTCCCAGCTACTTTGGAGGCTGAGGTAAGAGAATTGATTAAGCCCAGTAGTTGGAAGTTGCTGGGAGCTGTGATGCCACAACACTCTACCCAGGGCTATAGCTTGAGGGTCTGTCTCAAAAAACAAACAAACAAACAAAAAATAATAACCTGATAAACTTTTCATAAATGTTATCTCATTTAAAATATTATCCTACTTGTACTAATGAGAAAATGAAAGAGAAGTATACATCACAAACCATTAAAAAAAAAATAACTCAAAATTTAAGTGAAGGGAGTTGGTGAAAGCCAGTATGCCCACACAGAGATTTGTCTTAGGAGAAGAGTCCCCACGAAAGCTGTGCCAAGAGGATGTATGAGATTGGAAGTGCCACAGTGAGTCCCCATCAGAGTGATGCCGTATTCTGCTGCTCAGTGCAGGACAGGGACTCCTATATTCTCAGCCTAGATGAACACAGAAAGCACTATCATTACAGACCCCCATCACAAAACACAAACAGGCTCCCTCAATCAAAACCTAAAACGATTGTGCTCGCTTCGGCAGCACATATACTAAAATTGGAATGATACAGAGAAGATTAGTATGGCCCCTGCGCAAGGATGACACGCAAATTCGTGAAGCGTTTCATTTAAAAAAACAAAAACAAAAAAACCAAAACAATTGAATTCCTCGGCAAAGTTCATTTTCTGCCCATAGACCTCTAGTGAATTGTGCCATATTCCCCCAACCCCACTGCCCACAAGATAGGAAAAGCAGCATGTAAACACCCTAGACTACAAACCCAGGGGCTTTCCATATTGGATTCCCCCCTCCACTGCTGGACTTTTTTCCCCACTGCCTTATCACTCTTTCTATTAATCTTTCCTTGTCAATGAACTATGCTGTTGGTTATCTGCATGGTCTGTGGTTTCATTCTTCCAACTCAGAGACCAAAGACTAGGCATAGAGAGAAATTTTCATGAGGACAATGCCTACTGAAGTTTTGAGAGCAAATCCCATGCCAAGAGTCTCCACTAGGGTAATGCCCAATGGAAGCATGCTAGCTGGACTGCCACCCCACAACCACAGAGCTACCAGTGTGCAAGGCCAACCATGGAGAGCTGGGTCAACTCGTCCCAGCCAAGCCATAGGCACAGGACTGCCCAAGTCCTTGGAGACCCATCCTGTACACCAGAGTGCAGAGGATGCTGGACATAGAGTCAAAAATGATTATTCTGGAGCCTTTAGACCTGTGGTTCTCAACCTTCCTAATTGCCGCATTGTTACAAATGGAAGAAAGGGGTTGAGGACCGCTGCTTTAGACACAATGTCTGCTCTATTAGGTTTCAGACTACTTGGGCCTGTCACCCATTTCCTCTTCCCTATTTCTCCCTTTGAAATGGGAATGTGTACCCTATGCTTGGTTCATCAATATATCTTGGAAGGACATAGCTGGTTTGGGTTTCACAGGCTTACAGATAGGACTTTGTGCTTTTCAGCTGGTTCTGGAGTGACTTAATAGGGGCTATAAGCCTGAAAAGAATGTATTTGTATGTCAGAGGGGATAAGGCCCAGAGGTGGAATCTGTGGTTGGCATGTCCCCTCCAACACTCATATACAAACTTAATACCCAATGTGGCAGTATGATGGAAGAGGTGTTTAAGAGGTTACTAAATCATAAGTCTCTGCCCTCAGGAATGGATTAATTAATTCCTGGATTAATGGGTGAATGACTTCATGGCTCCCATAAAGGGGAACTGGTGGCCCTATGAGAAGAGGAAGAGAGACCTGATCCAGCTCATTAGCACAATCTGCCTACTCACCCTGTAATGCCCACATCCCTTTGGAGCAGCAAAGAGAGCCCTCACCAACAAGAAGACCCTCACCAGCTACAGCCCATGACCTTGGACTTCTCAGCTTCTAGAACAAATCCAAGCCTTTTCTTTACAAATTAAAGAAATAGACAAAGGAGCAGAATAACATGCTTACATGTAATAAGAGCATACTAGAGGTATATTAAGAAACGTAAAAATTGCAATCTATTTCAAAAATATTTTTTTTTTATTTTCTTAAAATTAGGTGACGTGAGCGAAAAACATGATCAGTATTTTAAAAGTCAGAAATGAAGTGACAGAACTCATAAAAATTTTGCTATGGAGGCGTTTCTTATTCTCTCCACCCAGAATCAAAACTCAAGCTTTAGCCTCACTTCTCCAGGGCCTCTCTCACACCACACATTCTGAGACCTCTAGCAAAGTGACTCTATGGCTGCTGTGGCATCTGCTGTGTCACCTTGAGCATAGCTGCTTGCACCTCATCTTAGTAACAAATTGCCCCCACAAAAGGGCATCTAGCCCTGCTTGGCCCTTGGTCTCCCTACATGTGCTTGGGTCATAATGATATTCAATAAATATTTGCTTATCAAACAAAGAAAGAAGAAAAATTTGCTATCAAAGAAAACATATTTTCAGA
This sequence comes from Nycticebus coucang, assembly GCF_027406575.1. NCBI lineage: Eukaryota > Metazoa > Chordata > Mammalia > Primates > Lorisidae > Nycticebus > Nycticebus coucang. The sequence goes on from NC_069789.1 coordinate 34,593,573, forward strand.
ACAAAAGGTAGACTAACAAAGAGAACAAAAATAAACACACATAGAATATGTTAAGGGCTTCTTCTGTGGCTCAAAGGGGTAGGGCGCCATCCTCATATGCCAGTGGTGGTGGGTTCCAACCCAACCCCAGCCAAAAACTGCAAAAACATACTTTGAGAAATTTGGGGAAAATAAATATGGACCAAATATTAAAAAATATTAAATAATTATTTAAAAAATAAGTTAAATAAAAACAAAAAGTAAGAAACTTTAAATAAAGATTTTAATAAAAAATAGTAAAACCAACCCAGAGAATATGATAAATATTAGAGATCATCAACGACCAAACAAATGGATAATAGAAATTTCCAAAGAAGAAAACCAGAACAAAAGAAAAGATCAGATACTACGACACACTACATAATTGAAGAAAACTATTATGAAATACAAATATGTGAAATCATATATTGAAATAGCATAAATGAGTACCCACAAATATCCACCCAAAATTACAAACATTACTGCATCTAGTAATAAAATTATTAGGAAGGAAGAAAGGATGGAAGAAAATTCAAAAAGAAAATGTAAGTGAGGAAGGGAGAAAGAAAGGAAAGGAAGGGAGAGAGAAAGAAAAAAAATGTAGGAGGGAAGAAAGTAAAGGATACAGGAAGAGAGAAGGACACTTATAAATCAGTAAGTACCCACTGGGCTTCTAGAAAAATATGTTTGTCATATAATAATGCATTGGGGTTTAGTTATTTGTTCGTCTAATAATTGTGAAGTAACATAACATCCCTAACTGGGCAGCTTGCTCTGCCTGTGCCTGCATAAGCTGGGCTTCCAAATTTATACTTAATTCCTCCTTCTCCTGGACTTTAATTCTTATTTTCATCTCTTCCTCTGTGGAACACTTTCATGTAGAAAATGCAAGAGATGAAGTCATTTCTTTACAAGAATTACAATTAATATATATTTGACCTTTTGTTCTAATTGTCCTTTTACAACCATTTAATTATACTTTTATTAAACTGATGAAAATAAGAAAAACCACCTAACCTAAGCACAAGTAAAGAATCCCAGGGTTTTCCAGTTACATTATGGCCAAGCAGTTCCCATTAGAACCATCTTCCCACAGATAATAGCTCTTAAGTATGGATAAGAGAGAGAAAAGCCATCTGAAAAGACTGGAGAGCAACTAAAGCTGGAAAATGCTGGGAAGTGATACTTGGGAAACATAGCACTAAGGTTCCCATCTTGATGGCTTTTTTCTGAGGGCAAAACCAATCAGTGCCATTTACAACAAAACTTTGATTCAAACACCACAGTCTTGTTGCCTTGAACATCAAGGTGGCTTTATCCCAGGGTTACAAGTTTGGGTCCACATACGTAAATCTACAAATATAATATATAAATAAAATAAAAAACAAAGATCTATGATTCTCTCAATTGATGCATAAAAACCTTTTGATAATATCCAGCATCCTTTCATGATCAGAACACTTAAGAAAGTAGGCTTAGATGAGTCATTTCTTAAACTGATAGAGGCCATCTACAGGAAACCCACAGCCAATATCATAGTGAATGGAGTAAAATTGAAAACATTTCCACTCGGATTTAGAACTAGACAAGAATGCCCATTGTCTCCACTGCTATTCAACATAGTAATGGAAGTCTTAGCCATCACAATCAGGCAAGAGAAGGCAATCAAGGTTATCTAAATGGGGTCAGAGGAGATTAAACTCACTCTTTGCGGATAAGATCTTTCACCTGGAATGCCCTACAGACTGAACTACAGTGCTCTTAGAAGTGATCAAGGAATACAGCAGTGTCTCAGGATCCAAAATCAGTACTTACATATCAGTAGCTTTTATATATACCAACAATAGTCGAGCTGAAAATATAGTCAAGGACTCTAATCCTTTTACAGTAGTGCCAAAGCAGATGAAATGTCTGACAATTTACCTAACAAAGGAAATGAAAGATCTTTATATAGAGAATTATGAAACTCTGAGAAAAAAATAGCAGAAGATGTTAACAAATGGGAAAACTATCATGCTCTTAGATGGGAAGAATCAACTGTTAAAATGTCCACACTACCTAAAGCAATCTACAGATTTAATGCAATCCCTATTAAAGTCTGTTGTCATACTTCAGACACCTAGAAGAAATATTATTTTTTCTATGGAATCAGAAAAAATGTTAAATAGACAATATGTTACTCAGAAATAAAAACAAATCAGGAGGTATCACATTACCCCATTTCAGGGTATACTATATAAATTTATAGTTATCAAAACAGCATAAAAAAAGAGATTTATGGAACAGAATAGAGAACCAAGACATGATCTCAGCCACTTTTGGTTATTTGATCTTTGATAAGCCTATCAAAAGCATTCATTGGGATAAAGATTCCCTATTTAACAAATGGTGCTGGGTGAAATGGATGGTGATCTGTAGAAGACTCGAACTGGACCATCACCTTTCACAATCAACAAAAATTATTCTCAATGAATAAAAGATTTCTCCTAAGAAATGAAACTATAAAGGCACTAGAAGAGAGTGCAGGGGAAACACTTGAAGGAATTAGCCTGGGAGAATTTTTTATGAGGACCTTCTCTCTCCCCAACCCCTGCGCCAGCAATTGAAGCAGTACCAAAAATTTATTACTGAGATCTAATCAATCTAAAAAGCTTCTTCACAGCCAAGAGCACAGTAAGTAAAGCAAGCAGACAGCCTCCTTCAGAATGGGAGAAGATATTTGCAGGTTATATTTCCAACAAAGGTCTAATAACTAAATCCAAAGAGAATTCAAGCTAATATCCTGTCCTCCTCCTTTCCCTCTCCCTCCTGCTCCTCCAGCACTAGGTTTAAAAGTATTTTATACTTTTAATAGTCCTCCTCCATGATATTCAAAAGTACACCACTCCTCCTCCTCTTCTCATGACTGAGATTTCACTGTTGGTGGGATCACAGCCACCATCCTTCTCATGGTTCTAGAAATGACTTACCAGCAGGATCACTGGACAGGCCTTTGTTTCCATCAAAGTATCTAATGTGTTTATCACTTCTACCTTACAGAACCTTGATTTGTTAGTATAAAGCCAAACTTATGGGACACTAAGTTTGTTTAGGACCCCAATATGGGGGTCTGGGAGACTCTAACCTCACTGGTCACCTACAGAGGCCACTTAAAGCAGGCTGCTCTGGGAACAAAGCCATGTGTACACAAGTGACTGGGGTGCTGTTTCTGCTGTCTCTCAGAGGAGAAACAATCAGAGTGGAAGGGAAGCTAGACAGGAGAATGTGCTCCAAGGCAGTGCAGAGACCACAAGCCCCTGAAAGGGCCAAAGTGGCAGTGTAGATAGCCCAACTATGTCTGGTAGGTGAAGAGAGATGGCTAAACAACTAACCAGATCCTAGCCTGAATCCAAGAGACATGGGGGGCAGGAAAGTGGAGTGTGGCTGCTTTGGCAGCCCACTTAGGAAAAGGTGGCAGTTACTAAACTCCTAGAGAGGAGTTGGGGACCACTCCCCACTCACCTGAAAGTAGCTGTCATCATAGCCTACAGCTTCCCCTTCCCAACTTAAGCCACCTGAGCTTGGGAGCCTGTAAGAGAAACCCACCACTACTGTGTCTGCCACGGAGTGAGTCGCTCACAGTTGGCACGGACGGTAACATTAGAGCATCAGCCAATCAGGGCTGTCGGAAGGGTGTTACAAGGGTGACCAGGCACACGCTCTCTGTGACCCACAACCATCAGTAAATCGATGGATTTGAGGCACATTTATCAACTGTCATTAATTTGTCCTTAGGTCAGAAAAAGAGAGGGAACCGTACTAAAGAAGGTCCTTATATTCACACCAGAAATGGAGCCAACTTTGTTTTGGATCCCAATTATGTGACCCTGCAAGAGCCCAGTGAGGTTATCTGGGGAGCTACACATCCATTCAGGCTTCCTGTTCATACATGTGATCAAGGAAAATTAGGCAACAAAATTGCCTGAAAAACCTTGACTGGGAAGAATAATTCATCACATACCACCATGCCCCCAATTTTACCTTATGTGTCTGAATTATGTCTAAACTGTCTTAAATTCTGGTTTCTATGCCATCTGCACAAGCCCGGTCTCTATCAGAAAAATTAGACATTTTCTGTAGAGAGTAGAAATGTGTTGTTATTTGGGAACAAGGCAACAGTAAAAGAAACAAAGATGAGACAATTGTGGATCACTTAGACTAGGGCAGTGCCCCTAATAAACCACTCACACATCTCTTAACATCAATCTCATTAAGAAAAAAGTTGTATTTGCTCATACACGTATAGATGTCTCCTTCATAGACATGGGCCAGAGCTCAACTGACCTACTTCATTACACTTTTCTCTTATTAAAGCAGAAGGGACTATCTGGAGGGAATTAATGGTCTCAATTGAATGCAAGTTTCACTGGGAATATGGCAGTCTCCTCCACCTCTCTTTCCCCTCCTCCTTGTATTCCTCATCCTCTGAGTACTCATTCTTCTCCTCTTCATCAACCCATAGTCCTGCTTCTCCTCTTCCTCTGATTCCACATCTTTCTCACCTACCTCCACCTCAGGCACCTTCTCCTCCTCTTCCAGGTGTACCTCCTCCTTCTCCCAACCTGCCCTTCCCAGGATCTCACTGTTGGGGGAACTCAAACACCATTTTTCTCTTCTCAGCTTCCCGCCAACCCATTAGTATTGGTAGGATCACTGGACCAGCCTCCTTCTGCATTAATACCACCAATGTTTCTGTGAGTAGTATCCTCAATAAATGTAATTAATATGGGTCTCACCTCTCTCTTGGGGTAGCAAGTTTGTTTAGGACCTGAGTGGAGATGACCAGTATGGGGTCTCTGCCATCAGATGCCATGCACAGAAGCTACCTAAAGCAGACTGCTCTGGGAACAGGGCCACACACACAGAACTGAGCTGAGCTTTTCCCCCTATCTCTCAGAGGGGAACTTTCCTGGGTTGACTGAGCAGTCATGGCAGCAAGATAAGAGAATGTGTTCCAAGGCAGTTCAGAGAGACCACATACCACTGAAAGGGCCAAAGTGGCAGATGGGGTGGGCAGGGAACTGGAGAGTGGCTGCTTTGTTGTCCACTTAGGTGCCGATGGCCAGGTGTTGGTTACTGAACTGTCAGAGAGGAGTTGGGAGAGTTCCCCCGCTGTAACCCTGAAAGTAGCTGTCAACTGAGGTTACAGCTTCTCCCCTCCTAATTTAAGCCACCTCAGCTTGGTAGCCCGGAAGAGACACCCACCACTGCTGAGTCCACCATGGAACTATTCCTTCACAGTTGGGATGGAAGGTACATCACAGCATCGGCCAATCAGGGCTGTTGGAATTCCGTTACCATGGCGACCAGGCACACCCTCTCTGTGACACACTACCATCAAGAAAATGATGGATTGCAGTGACCCCAGAGATTGCCCCAGAGACCTGCAAAAGAATGCAGCTCTGAAATTGGGGTGCATTAATGCTGAGTATCCTGATTCCTTCAGCCATTATAGAGAGGCTAAATTCTCCCAAACCAAACATCATTGGTGGTGGAAGCTGCATTCTGTATGGGAGAGAGTCAAAATTCTTCAGGATTATTCTGGTCTTATACTTTTCTTGGAAGAGGATCACTACTTGGTCCCAGACTTTTACCATGTCTTCAAAAAGATGTGGAAATTGAAGCAGCAAAAGTGTCCTGAGTGTGATGTTCTCTCCCTGGGGACCTATACTGCCAGTTGCAGTTTCAATAGCATTGCTGACAAGGTAGACGTGAAAACTTGGAAATCCACAGAGTACAATATGGGTCTAGCATTGTCCTTGAATGCCTATCAGGATCTGATCAAGTGCACAGACACTTTCTGTACTTACGATGATTATAACTGGGATTGGACTCTTCAGTATTTGACTGTATCTTGTCTTCCAACATTCTGGAAAGTGCTGGTTCCTCAAGTTCCTAGGATTTTTCATGCTGGAGACTGTGGTATGCATCACAAGAAAATTTGTAGACCATCCACGCAGAGTGCCCAAATTGGGTCATTCTTAAATAACAACAAACAGTATATGTTCCCAGAAACTCTAACTATCAGTGATAAGTTTCCTGTGGCAGCCATTTCCCCACCTAGGAAAAATGGAGGGTGGGGAAATATTAGGGACCATGAACTCTGTAAAAGTTATAGAAGACTGCAGTGCAAATCACAATTATAAAAGCAAAATGACAGTCTTCTATTTTTGATATTTGTCTAAACAGGATATATAATTGAATAAAAGAGTGTAGGAACTGGAAAAAAAAAGAAAATGATGAATTTCAGGCATAATTTATCAACTGTCATTAATTTGTCCATAGGTCAGAAAAAGAGAGAACCATACTAGAGAAGGTCCTTATATTCACACCAAAAATGGAAATAGACTTTGTTTGGGACCCCAATTAAGTGACCTTGCAAGAGCCCAGTAAGATTACCTGGGAAACTACGTATCCATCCAGGCTTCCTGTTCAAACGTGTGATCAAGAAGATTCAGGCAATAAAACTGTCTGAAAAACTTCACTTTGAAAAAAATTCATCCCATACCACCATGCCCCCAATTTTTCCTTACCCCTCTGAATAATGTCTAAGCTGTCTCAAATTCAGGTTTCTATGCCATCTGCAGAAGCCAGGTCTCTAGCAGAAAAATTATTGGACTTTTTCTGTAGAGAGTAGAAATGTGATGTTATGTGGGAACAAGGCAGCAGTACAAGAAACGAAGATGACACAATTGTGGATCACTTGGACTAGGACAGTGCCCCTACTCAACTGCTCACACATCTCTTAACATCAATCCCTAAATGTTTTGTTCATATTTAATGAAACATTTTTTCTTTGTATTTCTTCAGTTATTGGACAGGGCTGGGTTTAAATCCACCACCTCCAGTATATGGGACCAGTGACCTACTCCTTGAGCCACAGACGCTGCCACTCTCAAGATCAATCACACTAAGGGAAAAGCGGTATTTTCTAATACATGTGTAGATGTCTCCTTCAAAGACATGGGCCAGATCTCCATTGAATGAATTCATTACACTCTCCTCCTCTGCTTTGGCCTCCTCCAGCAAAAGTCCTTACTGCACTAATGTAATGTGGGTTTATCATCAGAACAATAAAATCAATGCAGTACCCCAAAATGATAACAACAAAGTGATCTCTTGTCTAGAAACAGAAGAGAATTTGACAAATCCATTACCCTCATGATCAAAGTCTTTGGTAACAAGAAATAGAATGAAATTCCTAGACCTACTAAAAGCATTCAGTGAAAAATCTGCACCCCTACTCCCATAAGGTAAAAATACCTTGATATTTGAGGAAAACATTATTATTCTGTCCTCACAAAACTGGATGTAGTTTCATAAAAGGTACAATACAAAAGGAAAAATAAATTCTCCCTGCTGGAAACAAACAAGTAATAATTGTATTTTCTTGTTGATAACACACATTTGAATCTAAATGTTTGTAAGAAATTTATGGAAACCTCAGTTCAGCGAGTTGTCAAAATACAAGATGAATATCCAAAATTCATTTGTAGAGTTATACTAGCAATGAGCATTCCTGAAATGAAATTATGAAAACAATTTCATTGATAATAGTATCAAAAAGGACATATTTACAAGGAAACTTAACAAATCTAATGCAAGCCTACTACATGGAAAATAAACTTCTTCAAAAATTTAAAAACAAAACTGAACAGACTTTTGTATTCTGATTTCTACATATACTTTCATATCAAGTATGCCAGTTTCAACTTGACAGGATAAAACAAAATATTTTCACATTATCTTCATTACTAAAAAGTATGGGATAGAGAACTCATAAACTCAAAAATAATTACACTACATCATTTAGAATAGTTCATCCTAACTTTTCTGTTTCACTTCGTATGCAATTCTTATAGACTTAGTTCCATAATTTTATACTGGATCTTAATTCATTTTTGGTAAATATTTCAGATTGCTACTAAGCTTACTGGAGATTTCTACTCAGTTCAGGATGTCAGAAAGCCCAGAGCTACTCGGAGATTTAAACACTCTTTTGGCAGTATTGGATAGATCCTCCAATAAGAAGCTAAGCAGAGAAATTTTAGACTTAAACTTAAAAATTCAACAATTAGATTTAACAGACATCTACAGAACTGTTCTTCTTCTTTTTTTTTTTCTTTAATTAAATCATAGCTGTGTACATCAATATGATCATGGGGCACCATACACTTCGTTCATAGAATATTTGACACATTTTCGTCTCATTAGTTGACATAGCCCTCCTGGCATTTTCTTAGTTACTTTGCCAAGAAAACTGATACACATTCTTCTCATCAGCCCATGGAACATCCTCCACAATTGATCACATCTTAGGTCACAAGTCTAGCCTCAGAAAATGTAAAAGAGTAAAATTATTCCTCACATCTTCTCGGACCATCATGGAATAAAAGTTGAACTCAGTAACAACAGGAATCTGCATACTTATACCAAAACCTGGAAACTAAATAACCTTATGCTGAATGATAGCTGGGTCATAGACATAGATTAAGAAGGTCTAAACTTTTTGGAACAAAATGATAAGACACAAATTATCAGAACCTCTTGATTACTGCAAAGGCAGTCCTAGGAGGCAAATTTATTGCAGTGAAATCCTTCCTCAAGAAAACAGAAAGAAAGGAAGTTAACAACTTAATGGAACATCTCACTCAACAGGAAAAGGAAGAATATTCCAAACTGAAAACCAGCAGGAGAAAATAAATAACCAAAATCCAAGCAGAATTAAATGAAATTGAAAACAAAAGTATTATACAGATCAATAAATCTAAAAGTTTTTTTTTCTTTTTTTTTTTGCAGGTGAATAAAATAGATAAACCTTTGACTAATCTAACCAGGAAAAAAAAAAAAGAGTAAAATCTCTAATTTTATCAATCAGAAATGGCAAAGACAAAATAACCACAGACTTGGGCCGAGTAACAGCTTCCCTGCAACTGGGCACAGAGAGTTTAGGGAGGCAGGACTCCAGGCATCTCTGGCTGGTGGGATCTGCCTATAATCATCCCTTTGAGGATACAGGGAGCCAGCAAGGGATTTCTGGAACCCAAGAGGAGGACAGAAACAGTGGAAAACTGGCAAGTGGTTGCGTGTGTTCAATCGACCTAATCACACTGGCAACCGTGAGTACAAGCAGCAGTGAGACTGCAAACAGGAAAGCCCTTACCTATGAACTGTTTAGGTGTTCTTGGACTTGGCACTCAGTTGAACTGCCTTGGGGAGAGCTTGAGCAGGAGTGTGGAGAACTTTGGGCATTGTCTGGGGCCCCAGACTGAGCCATTGAGCTGGGTGCAGGAAGCCATTGTGAAAGAACTGCCCCAGCAAGCTCCAATGTCAGGGTCTCAGAGCAAGGATTGGGTGGGTCAAAGTAAACTAGGGACTGAGCAGCCTAAAGGCGGGGACTGAGCTGCCTTACAGCCTTAATTCTTAGGGGCAGAGTGAGACGGTTTTGGCACACTGGAGCCTTGGGCTGTTGCCCTGGGTAGAGTGCCATGACATCACAGCTCATAGCAACCTCAAACTCCTGGGCTTGGCGCCACCCAGACCTTCATAAGAGCTGTGCAGTGACCCCCGACTGGTGACCCGCACCCACCCGGCCTCTGCATTCCCTGACCAGGAACTGCGGGAGCCACGCAACTCTGCATCCTCCCTCCTGTGTCCTCCCAGCTTCTACACTAGCCCATTCATCTGGACAGGGACCCTGGTAGCTGCGTGCCCTTTGGAGCCCTCCCTGCCTCTGCACTGAGCTCTTCTCCTGGCCAGAGACTGCTGGAGCCTTGGGCTCTATGTGCCAAAATGACTGGGCGACTGACACTCCCAGAACTGTGCACACCACTCCCAGCCTTGTTGCTGGATCCGGGTGTGTCACACATTGGAGCTGCTTCCACAACCAGAAATCCCTAGCTAGAGCAGTCCCACAGGAACTAGACAGGGTCACTCCCTACAAAGATCCAGCAACAATAGAGTGATCCTGCTGGGGTCTAATCTTGGAGAGACACCTCCCCAACTCTGAGGATGGCCAGAGGCAACAGTGAAAAACAATCATGAGGCAAAATCAACAGAAAAACTCTGGCAATATGAATAATCAGAGAAGACCAACTCCCCCAAGGATCAATGTGGCAGAAACAGCACAAGACCCCATGCACAAAACAAATAGCTGAGATGTCATAAATTGAATTCAGGATCTGGATAGCAAATAAGATTGAATTAGAATTCCAAAAGTTATCTCAAGAATTCAACAGATTCAAAGACCAAATGACAAAAGTTGAGACAAGAAGTTGAATCCCTCAAAGATCTGAGAAACACAGTAGAATCCCTCAGTAACAGAATGGAGCAAGCAGAAGAAAGGATTTCTGACATTGAAGACAAACCTTTCGAATGCTCCCAAACCCTCAAAAAAGAAGAGAAATGGAGAGCAAAAACAGACCACTCTCTCAGAGAGGTCTCGGATAATTTGAAGAAAACTAATATTCGTCTTATAGGGATTCCCAAAAGTGACCAAGTGGCTTCACAAGGCACAGAGTCTCTTCTCCATGAGATTATGAAGGAGAACTTTCCAGACATGCCAAGAGATTCCGAAATTCAGATAGCAGACAGTTTCAGAAATCCTGCACGACTCAACCCGAATAAGACATCCCCCAGACACATCATAATCAATTTCACTAAATATGAAGGAGAAAATTCTGAAAGCTGCCAGACGAAAGAAAACCATTACCTATAAGGGGAAGAATATCATAATAACTGCAGATCTCTCTGCTGAAACCTTTCAAGCTAGAAAAGGATGGTCATCAACTTTTAATCTCCTAAAAAAATAACATTCAACCTGGGATCCTATACCCAGCTAAACTGAGCTTCACTTATGATGGAGAAATTAAATACTTCAACGACATTCACATGTTGAAGAAATTTGCCACAACTAAACCAGCTCTCCAGGACATTCTTAGACCTATCCTCCATAAAGACCAGCGTAATTCTCCACCACAAAAGTAAACCCACCCAAAAAAATTGTGATCAAATTCCAAATTCCACAGTCGCAAAAGGATTAAAAATGTGCACCGGTCTCTTGAAAGGCTTATCAATACTCTCAATTAATCTGAATGGTTTAAATTGTCCTCTAAAGAGGCATAGGTTGGCTGACTGGATACAAAAACTCAAGCCAGATATCTGCTGCATCCAAGAATTGCATCTTACATTAAAAGACAGATACAGACTCAAGGTGAAGGGATGGTCATCTATATTCCAGGCAAATGGAAAGCAGAAAAAAGCAGGCATTGCAATCCTGTTCGCAGATGCAATAGGCTTTAAACCAACCAAAATAATTAAGGATAAGGATGGAAACTTCATATTTGTTAAAGGTAATACTCAATATGACGAGATCTCAATTATTAATATTTATGCACCCAACCAGAATGCACCTCAATTTATAAGAGAAACTCTAACAGACATGAGCAACTCGATTTCCTCCACTTCCATAGTAGTTCGAGATTTTAACACCCATTTAGCAGTCCTGGATAGATCCTCCAAAAAGAAGCTAAGCAAAGAAATTTTAGATTTAAACTCAACCATTCAACATCTGGACTTAACAGACATCTACAGAACATTTCATCCCCAAAAAACTGAATACACATTCTTCTCATCAGCCCACGGAACATGCTCCAAAATCGACTATATCCTAGGCCACAAATCTAACCTCAGCAAATTTAAAAAAATAGAAATTATTCCTTGCATCTTCTCAGACCATCATGGAATAAAAGTTGAACTAAATAACAACAGGAACCTGCATACCCATACAAAAACATGGAAGCTAAACAACCTTATGCTGAAGGATACATGGGTTATAGACGAGATTAAGAAGGAAATCACCAAATTTTTGGAACAAAACAACAATCAAGACACAAATTACAAGAACCTCTGGGATACTACAAAGGCAGTCCTAAGAGGGAAATTTATAGCACTGCAAGACTTCCTCAAGAAAACGGAAAGAGAGGAAGTCAATACCTTAATGGAACATCTCAAACAACTGGAGAAAGAAGAACACTTCAACCCCAAATGCAGCAGAAGAAAAGAAATAACCAAAATCAGAGAAGAATTAAATGAAATTGAAAACAAAAGAATTATACAACAGATCAGTAAATCCAAAAGCTGTTTTTTTTTAAAAGATCAATAAAATAGATAAAACTGTGGCCAACCTAACCAGGAAAAAAGAGTAAAATCTCTAATTTCATCAATCAGAAATGGTAATGATGAAATAACAACAGACCCCTCAGAAATTCAAAAAATCCTTAACGAATACTACAAGAAACTCTACTCTCACAAAAATGAAAATCTGAAAGTAATCGACCAATACCTAGAAGCACGCCACCTACCAAGACTTAGCCAGAAAAAAGTGGAAATGTTGAACAGGCCTATATCAAGTTCTGAAATAGCATCAACTATACAAAATCTCCCTAAAAAGAAAAGCCCAGGACCAGATGGCTTTATGTCAGAATTCTACCAAACATTTAAAGAAGAACTAGTACCTATACTACTAAACCTCTTCCAAAATATAGAAAAAGAAGGAATATTACCCAACACATTCTATGAAGCAAACATCACCTTGATCCCCAAACCAGGGAAAGAACCAACAAGAAAAGAAAATTATAGACCAATATCACTAATGAATATTGATGCTAAAATACTCAATAAGATCCTAACAAGCAGAATCCAACAACACATCAAAAAAATTATACACCATGACCAAGTTGGATTTATCCCAGGGTCTCAAGGCTGGTTCAATATACGTAAAGCTATAAATGTAATTCAGCACATAAACAAATTAAAAAACAAAGACCATATGATTCACTCAATTGATGCAGAAAAAGCTTTTGAAAATATCCAGCATCCCTTCATGGTCCGAACACCTGAGAAAATTGTTATAGAAAGGACATTTCTTAAACTAATAGAGGCCATCTACAGCAAACCCACAGCAAATATTGTATTGAATGGAGTTAAATTGAAATCATTTCCACTTAGATCAGGAACCACCAAGGTTACCCATTGTCTCCATTGCTCTTTAACATTGTAATGGAAGTTTTAGCCATTGCAATTAGGGAAGAAAAGGCAATCAAGGGTATGCACATAGGGTCAGAAGAGATCAAACTTTCACTCTTTGCAGATGATATGATCATATACCTGGAAAACACTAGGGATTCTACTACAAAACTTTTAGAAGTGATCAAGGAATATAGCAATGTCTCAGGGTACAAAATCAACACCCATAAATCTGTAGCCTTTATATATACCAACAATAACCAAGCTGAACAAACAGTCAAGGACTCTATTCCTTTCACAGTAGTGCCAAAGAAGATGAAATATTTGGGAGTATACCTAAGAAAGGACGTGAAAGATCTCTACAAAGAGAACTATGAAACTCTAAGAAAAGAAATAGCCGAAGATGTTAACAGATGGAAAAATATACCATGCTCATGGCTGGGAAGAATCAACATTGTTAAAATGTCTATACTGCCCAAAGCAATATATAATTTTAATGCAATACCTATTAAAGCTCCATTGTCATACTTTAAAGATCTTGAAAAAATAATACTTCGTTTTATATGGAATCAGAAAAAAACTCGAATAGCCAAAACATTACTCAGCAGTAAAAACAAAGCCGGAGGAATCACACTACCAGACCTGAGACTGTACTATAAATCCATAATGATCAAAACAGCATGGTACTGGCACAAAAAAAGAGAAGTAGATGTCTGGAACAGAATACAGAACCAAGAGATGAATCCAGCTACCTACCGTTATTTGATCTTTAACAAGCCAATTAAAAACATTTAGTGGGGAAAAGATTCCCTATTTAACAAATGGTGCTGGGTAAACTGGCTGGCAACCCGTAGAAGATTGAAACTGGACCCACACCTTTCACCATTAACTAAGATAGACTCTCACTTCATAAAAGATTTAAACTTAAGACATGAAACTATAAAAATACTTGAAGAAAGTGCAGTGAAAACTCTTGAAGGAATCAGCCTGGTTGAATATTTTATGAGGAGGACTCTCCAGGCAATTGAAGCAGTACCAAAAATACACTACTGGGATCTGATCAAACTAAAAAGCTTCTGCACAGCCAAGAACATAGTGAGTAAAGCAAGCAGACAGCCCTCAGAATAGGAGAAAATATTTGCAGGTTTTACCTCCGATAAAGGTCTAATAACCAGAATCCATAGAGAACTCAATCGTATTAACAAGAAAAGAACATGTGACCCCATGTCAGGGTGGGCAAGGGACTTGAAGAGAAACTTCTCTAAAGAAGACCGACACAAGATCTACAAACACATGAAAAAAAGCTCATCATCCTTAATCATCAGAGAAATGCAAATCAAAACTATTCTGAGATATCACCCAACCCCAGTAAGGGTAGCCCACATAACAAAATCCCAAAACCAGAAATGCTGGCATGGATGTGGAGGAAAGGACACACTTCTACACTGCTGGTGGGAATGCCCACTAATATGTCCCTTCTGGAAGGATGTGTGGAGAATACTTAGAGACCTAAAAGTAGACCTGCCATTTGATCCTATAATTCCTTTACTAGGTTTATACCCAGAAGACCAAAAGTCACAATATAACAAAGACGTCTGTACCAGAATATTTATTGCAGCCCAATTCATAATTGCTAAGTCATGGAAGAAGCCCAAGTGCCCATCTACCCAGGAATGGACTAGCAAATTGTCGTACATGTATACCATGGAATACTATGCAGCCTTAAAGAAAGATGGAGACTTTACCTCTTTCATGTTTACATGGATGGAGCTGGAACATATTATTCTTAGCAAAGTATCTCAGGAATGGGAGAAAAGGTATCCAATGTACTCAGCCCTACTATGAAGCTAAATTATAGCTTTCACATGAAGACTGTAACTCAACTATAGCACAAGACTATGGAGAAAGGGCCAAGGAAGGGAAAGGGAGGGGGGAAGTTTTGGATGAGGGAGGGTGATGGGTGGAGCCACATCTATGGTACATCTTAGAATGGGTACAGGCGATTGCACTAATGTACACAGCTATGATTTAACAATAAAAAAAGAAAAAAAAAACTACTTTAAGATATCACCTAACCCCAGTAAGAGTAGCCCACATAACAAAATCCCAAAATCAGAAATGTCGGTGTGGATGTGGAGGAAAGGGCACACTTCTACACTGCTGGTGGGAATGCCCACTAATACGTTCCTTCTAAATGGATGTTTGGAGAATACTTAGAGACCTAAAAATAGACTTCCCATTCAATCCTATAATTCCTTTACTAGGTTTATACCCAGAAGACCAAAAGTCACAATATAACAAAGACATCTGTACCAGAATGTTTATTGCAGCCCAATTCATAATTGCTAAGTCATGGAAGAAGCCCAAGTGCCCATCGACCCACGAATGGACTAGCAAATTGTGGTACATGTATACCATGGAATACTATGCAGCCTTAAAGAAAGATGGAGACTTTACCTCTTTCATGTTTACATGGATGGAGCTGGAACATATTCTTCTTAGCAAAGTATCTCAGGAATGGAAGAAAAAGTATCCAGTCTACTCAGCCCTACTATGAAGCTAAATTATATCTTTCGCATGAAGACTATAACCCAACTATAGCACAAGACTATGGGGAAAGGGCCAAGGAAGGGGAAGGGAGGGGGGAGGTTTTGGTGGAGGGAGGGTAATGGGTGGGTCCACATCTATGGTGCATCTTCGAATGGGTACAGGTGATTGCACTAATGTACACAGCTATGATTTAACAATAAAAAAATAAAATAAAATAAAAAAACAATAACCACAGACTTCTCAGAAATTCAAAAAATCCTTAATAAATATTGCAAGAAACTCTATTCTCAGAAATATGAAAATCTGAAGGAAATACACCAATACTTGGAAGCATGCCACCTTCCTAGACTAAGCCAGAATGAAGTGGAAATGTTGAACAGGCTTATATCAAGTTCTGAAATAGCATCAACTATACAAAATCTGCCTATAAAGAAAAGCCTGGGACCAGATGGCTTCACATAAGAATTCTACCAAACCTTTAAAGAGGAACTAGTACGCATATTACTCAACCTTTTCCCAACACATTCTATGACGCAAACATCATCTTGATCCCCAACCCAAAAAAGACCCAACAAGAAAAGAAAATTGTATACCAATATCAGTACTGAATATTGATGGGAAAATATTCAACAGGATTCTAGCAAACAGAATCCAGCAACATCAAACAAAGCATACACCATGACCAAGTGAGTTTTATCTCAGGGTCTCAAGGCTGGTTCAATATACATAAATATATAAATGTAATTCATCACATAAAATAAAAAAACACAATATGATTCTGTCAATTGATGAGGAAAAAGCTTTTGATAATATCCAGCATCCATTCATGATCAGAATACTTAAGAAAATGGGTATAAAAGGGACATTTCTTAAACTGATAGAGGCCATCTACGGCAAACCCACAGCCAATATCATCTTGAATGGAGTTAAATTGAAATCATTTCCACTCATATTAGGCAAGATTGCCCATTGTCTCCACTGCTTTTTAACATTTTAATAGAAGTCTTAGCCCACCACAATTAGGCAAGAAAAGGCGACCAAGGGTATCCATCATCAGAGGAGTTCAAACTTTCACTCTTCACAGATGATATGATTGTATGTGTGGAAAACACCAGGTATTCTACTAAAAAACTCTTAGAAGGGATCAAGGAATACAGCAGCATTTCAGGTTACAAAGTCAACACTCGTAAATCTGTCGCTTTTATATGTACCAACAATAGTCAAGCTGAAGAAACAGTCAAGGACTCTATTCTATTCACAGTAGTGCCAAAGAAGATGAAATATTTGGGAATTTACCTAAGAAAGTATGTGAAAGATCTCTATAAAGAGAACTATGAAACTCTAGGAAAAGAAATAGCTGAAGATGTTAACAAATGGAAAAACATACCATGCTCATGGCTGGGAAGAAGAAACATTGTTAAAATGTCCATATTACCCAAAGCAATATACAATTTTTTTTCTTTCTTTTTTTTTTTTTATTGTTGGGGATTCATTGAGGGTACAATAAGCCAGTTACACTGATTGCAATTGTTAGGTAAAGTCCCTCTTGCAATCATGTCTTGCCCCCATTAGTGTGTGTCGCAATATACAATTTTAATGCAATCCCTATTAAAGCTCCACTGTCATACTTTAAAGATCTCACAAAAATAATACATCATTTTATATGGAATCAGAAAAAAATCTCAAATACCCAAGACATTATGCAGAAATAAAAACAAAGCAGGAGGAATCTTGCTATCAGAATTCAGACTATACTACAAATCAATAGTGATTGAAACAACTTGGTATTGGCACAAAAATGGAGAGGTACATGTAGGGATCAGAATGGAGAACCAAGAGATGAATGCAGCTACTTACAGTTATTTGATCTTTGATAAGCCAAGTAAAAACCTTCAGTGGGGAAAAGATTACCTATTAAACAAATGGTGCTGGGTGAACTGGCTGGCCACCTGTTGAAGATTGAAACTGGACCCACACCTTTTACCACTAACTAAGATAGACTCTCACTGGATTAAAGATTTAAACTTAAGACATGAAACTATAAAAATACTAGAAGAAAGTGCAGGGGAAAGACTTGAAGAAATCTGCCTGAGCGCATATTATATGAGGACCCCCCCCCCGGGCAATTGAAGCAACACCAAAAATACATTACTGGGCTCTGATCAATCTAAAATGCTTCTGCACAGCCAAGAACACACTTAGTAAAGCAAGCAGGCAGCCATCAGAATGGGAGAAGATATTTGCAGGTTATGTCTACAAGAAAGTTTCAATAACCAGAATCCACAGAGAACTCAAACGTATTAGCAAGAAAAGAACAAGTGATCCTATCTCAGGTTGGGCAAGGGACTTGAAGAGAAATTTCTCTGAGGAAGACAGGCTATGCGCTACAGACATGAAAAATTGCTCATCATTCTTTATCATCAGAGAAATGGATATCAAAACTAGTTTGAGAGATCATCTCACTCCAGGAAGATTAGCCCCCATCACAAAATCCCAAAACCAAAGATGTTGTCATGAATGTGGAGAAAAGGAAGCACTTCTTCTGCACTGCTGGTGGGAATGCAAACTAATATGTTCCTTTTGGAAAGATGTTTGGAGATCACTTAGGGATCTAAAAATACACCTGCCATTTGATCCTACAATTCCTCCACTAGGTATATGCAGAAAAAGCTTTTGATAATATCCAACATCCAGAAGACCAAAAATCACTTTATACCAAAGATATTTGCACCAGAATGTTTATTGCAGGTCAATTCATAATTGCTAAGTCATGGAAGAAGCCCAAGTGCCCATCAACCCATGAATGGATTAATTAATAAATTGTGGTATATGTACAACATGGAATATTATGAAGCCTTAGGAAAAGATGGAGACTTTCCCTCTTTCATATTTACATGGATAGAGCTGGAACATATTTTTCTTAGCAAAGTATCTCCAGGATGGAAGAAAAAGGATCCAATATACTCAGCCCCACTATGAAACCAATTTATAGCTTTCTTATGAAAGCTATAACCCAATTATGGCCCAAGAATAAGAGGAAAGGGAAGAGGGAGGAGAGGGAAGGGGGCAGGATGCCATGAGGGAGGGTAATTGGTGGGACCACACCTACGGTGCATTTTACAAGGGTACATGTTAAATTTATTAAGTGTAGAATATAAATGTCTTTGTTTATTGTTTGGGGTGGTTTTTTTGTTTCTTTTTTTTTTTTTTTTTTGCCGTTTTTGGCTGGAGGTGGCTTTGAACCCACCACCTCCGATATATGGTGCCTGCGCCCTACTACTTTGAGCCACAGGCACCACCCGAATATAAATGTCTTAACACAATAATTAAGAAAATGTTGTGAAGGCTAGGTCAATGAGTTTGTTGAAAATATTTCAAATTGTATATAAAACCACACATTTTACCCCATGATTGCGTTATCACAATCTATGATTTCATTTAAAAACTATGATTTTTACACAGCTATGATTTCATTTAAAAACTAATTTTTTCAATATTACAAAAATCTTTTTCTTACTGTGAAACAACAATAGTAGCTACAATAATATGATTATATTTTATTTTTTTCTTTTAGAACTTTAATTTGTAGAAGGGAATAAAACTGATTTTGGAAGATAGGATGACTAGAGCTTTAGAAAGAAAGTATGCTCATGTTTGAAAAAGATTGGATCAACTGGGATACTATCACACTCTGACAGTGAAGAGTTTATCATTAGGAGAAAAACTTTTCAGATAAAGCCAAAAATACAATTCTCAACCTATATAATCCTTAATCTGCTTACACATTTTCTGACTGAACTTCATACTTCTGTAGAGAAAAGAGTATTTTTGAAAAGTCCTTAAATCTTCTGCAGCTCAGCTATTCTTCCTTGGATCCAACTCCCTTGTTCTCAATCAAGGTTTCCTCATTGTATAACTCTAGCAATCACTGCTCATACTGAACTGTTCATAGTAAAAATTTCTGAAGTTTTTTTCTGACTAAGAGTACATTTTTTTTGGTTTCTGATAAAGGTGACAGATACTTGTCTTAAGTTCTGTGTCTGCTTCACAGTCATGCATCATTTAATGAGTGGGATACATTCTGAGAAATGTGTCATTAGATAATTTTGTTCAGCACACATCATGGATTGTACTTACATAGAGTAGATTGTGCCTACTACTCATCTAGGTTATGTGGTATAGCCTGTGGCTTCTGGGCTGCAAACCTGTACAGAATGTTACTATACTGAATACTATAGGCAGTATAACACAATAGTAGATATTTGTGTATGTAAATATGCAAAAGGTACAGTAAAAATACAGCATAAAGAAATGAAAAATGGATACATGTATAGGGCACTTACCTGGAATGAAACATATAAGATGGTAAGTTATATGGGTGAGGCAGGGAGTGGTGAGTGCATGTGAAAGCTTCGGACATCATTATACACTTCAGTTCCACTAAATTTATTTTAAAACATTTTTTTCCCTGGAAGCCATGCATGATGGCTCATACCTTGTAATCCTAGCACTGTGGGTGCCTGAGGTGAGTGGATCTCTTGAGCTCAGGAATTTGAGACAAGCCTGAGGGAGACCCTATCTCTAAAAATACCTGGGCGTTGTGGGGTGCCTGTAGTCCCAGCTCCCTGCCTCCTATCCCTGGGAGGCTGAGGCAAGAGAATCGCTTGAGCCCAAGAGTTTGAGGTTACTGTGAGCTGTGAGGCCCTGGCACTCTTCTGAGGGCAACATAGTGAGACTCTGTCTCCATAAAAGAAAAAAAGACTTCCTGAAAAAAAAATATGTGGATGTTATTTTTAGAATAAAAATTGCTATAGAGAGTATGACATGCTGTAACTGAAGAAATGTTCTTAAGACAACTTTTGTTTTTTCTCTTACTGAAAATAAGAGTATAAAGTAAGGTGAAAGCTATATATCAGTCTGATTGTTTAATAGTTGGTATTTGAATAGGGAGGTAGAATAGGATCATTTTAAAGATACTAGGGAAAGGGTCAGTATATGGTTACCTTACTATAAATTATTCCCCTTTTTTAGAAAGCCTTGTCTAATACCTGCCATCAATTCATCATTCTTTATCCTCAGAACTTAGTTTACTGTAGCAAAAGCCATGATGTATATTGGGTTCATCCAACAGGAGAGAAACATAATTCTCCTTTTTGTTAGTAAGTTAGATAGAAAGATAGGTAAATAGGAATAGATAGCTGTATTGGATAACTTTTTAATTTATTTCTGAAGACTCAGGTAATATTTTATAGATGTGTGTAGAAAGTTGGATAGTAATAGCTATAGATACAAGTGGCCTAATGTCAATGCCCAAAGTTTTATTTCCCTAATCACATTTTTAATTCTTTTTTCTTTTATTTTTTACTCATAAAAGTAATTGATACTCAAAGAATTTGGAAATCATATATTTATTGGTTTATCCTGCTTTTTTTCGCACTATACTCAGTAGTTCTAGAGCAAAAAAAAAAAAGGGACATGATGGATCCTATCCAAAGTTGGCCGTGGTTCAGCAGGTGGTGAAAGAATCTCCAATACTAGTATCAAGATCACTGAAACTTCGGGATCGAGATTATGGGTGTAAGTGAGACACAGGAGGCCGTCGGATTGTGAGCCTGGATAGAGACAGGGAGGATTGGAAGTAATTTGATTAGAGTGAACTTTGCAGTCAAAGGGGAGTTTCAGTTGTCATGATGACAAAGTCTAGACCACAGTCATGTTATTGTGTGCCTGTAGCTGAGTGGAGAGGAGATTTTTGACAGTGGAGGGATTAGAACTGTGAGGCCTGGGTTAGGAAGGAATCTGTGGAGCTTGAGATTGCACAGAACATGAGATGGCCACAGAGCCTAAGAGCCAAGGGCAGAAAAGGTGGTGAAAGTGAGAGAATCTCAGAAAGTAAGTAGAAGATTAAGGTAAAAAAGAGAATAATCAGGTTTCCTGAGAAAATCGTGAGGCAGATTCAGGAGAGACGCAAGATGTGTAAATAATAGACTTTAGCAACTGAATGTGATAGATTTGCGAAGTAGAAGCATTCCCAGATTTCTGTTGTAAGAGAATTAGTGACTGGATGGCGGTACTATTTCTGGAGATAGAGAATGTGGAAAATGGTGTGGAGTCTACCTTTGAATGTGTTGAGTATATTATACCCACAAAATGTTCAGCTGAAACTTTAAGTAACCAGTGGAATGTATAAATCTGTTCTCAGAAGTGTGTGCCCAGATGGAGATTGAAATTTGAGAGTCACTAGAGTATTAGGGATGTGGTAAGAATTATCTAGTAAGCTTATGTAGCCTGGGAACAGAAGAGAACCAAAGCCAGACTGTAGGGACACTGTATTTAAGGGACTAGAAGAAGAGTTTTTGAAAGAAACAGAGGGATCAAGCAAGGAGGAAAGGCATGAGGTAAAGGAAGAAGAAAGTGGTTAGCTCTGTTTAGATATAGAGTACAAGCTGCCATGGACTGCCTCTGGCTCAATTCCTTCATCCTTAAAACTGAAGAGTGCTGTGGCTTCATAGCTCCCAGCAACTTCAAACTCTTGGGCTCAAGCAATCTTCTTGCCTCAGTCTCCCAAATAGCTGGGACTACAGGTGCCCACCATAATGCTGGGCTAGTTTTTCTCTCTGTCTTTTTATTTTATTTTATTTTAATTTTTTTTGAAAGGGGTTCTTGTTCTTGATCAGGCTGGTCTTAAACTCCTGAGCTCAGGCAGTCCACCTGCCTCAGCCTCCCAGCATGCTAGGATTACAGGCATGAGCCACTGCACTCAGCCTATTGATGTGTTTTAATCCAAAACAATATTATATATCTACCCATACAAAAATTTGCTCCTGGTACTCAATGAAAAATAATTAAGAAAATGTTTCCTACTGATATACTTTATACCATGATTTTGTACTACAGAAAACATTCCCTTCTCTGCTAATTTTTCTGCTTAAATTTTCAGTCATCTGGTCTTTTGACATGACTAAATAATCATCTTTTTTTTTTATTGTTGGGGATTCATTGAGAGTACAATAAGCCAGATTACACTGATTGCATTTGTTAGGTAAAGTCCCTCTTGCAATCGTGTCTTGCCCCTGAAAGGTGTTGCACACACCAAGGCCCCACCCACCTCCCTCCTTCCCTCTCTCTGCTCTTCCTTTCTCCACTTCTCCCTCCTTCTTTCTCTCTGCTCTCCCCTTCCTCCAGCCCCACCGTGACCTTAATTGTCATTAATTGCCCTCATATCAAAATTGACTACATAGGACTCATGCTTCTCTATTCTTGTGATGCTTTACTAAGAATAATGTCTTCCACATCCATCCAGGTTAATACAAAGGATGTAAAGTTTCCTTTTTTTTTTTTTTGAAACAGGAAAAAATTTTAATAATTTATCAATCCAGTATGTGAAAGATATTATCATTACAACATTTACATTCTTTTCCTTTTTTAAACTGAGTTTTTGAAAAAAAAATTGTTTTTTTTTTTTATTGTTGGGGATTCATTGAGGGTACAATAAGCCAAGTTACACTGATTGCAATTGTTAGGTAAAGTCCCTCTTGCAATCATGTCTTGCCCCCATAAAACGTGACACACACCAAGGCCCCACCCCCCTCTCTCCATCCCTCTTTCTGCTTCCCCCCCATAGCCTTGTCATTAATTGTCCTCATATTAAAATTGAGTACATAGGATTCATGCTTCTCCATTCTTGTGATGCTTTACTAAGAATAATGTTTTCCACTTCCATCCAGGTTAATACGAAGGATGTAAAGTCTCCATTTTTTTTAATGGCTGAATAGTATTCCATGGTATACATATACCACAGCTTGTTAATCCATTCCTGGGTTGGTGGGCATTTAGGCTGTTTCCACATTTTGGTGATTGTAAATTGAGCTGCAATAAACAGTCTAGTACAAGTGTCCTTATGATAAAAGGATTTTTTTCCTTCTGGGTAGATGCCCAGTAATGGGATTGCAGGATCAAATGGGAGGTCTAGCTTGAGTGCTTTGAGGTTTCTCCATACTTCCTTCCAGAAAGGTTGAACTAGTTTGCAGTCCCACCAGCAGTGTAAAACTGTTCCCTTCTCTCCACATCCATGCCAGCATCTGCAGTTTTGAGATTTTGTGATGTGGGCCATTCTCACTGGGGTTAGATGATATCTCAGGGTTGTTTTGATTTGCATTTCTCTAATATATAGAGATGATGAACATTTTTTCATGTGTTTGTTAGCCATTCGTCTGTCGTCTTTAGAGAAAGTTCTATTCATGTCTCTTGCCCATTGATATAAGGGATTGTTGGCTTTTTTCATGTGGATTAATTTGAGTTCTCTATAGATCCTGGTTATCAAGCTTTTGTCTGATTGAAAATATGCAAATATCCTTTCCCATTGTGTGGGTTGTCTCTTTGCTTTGGTTATTGTCTCCTTAGCTGTACAGAAGCTTTTCAGTTTAATGAAGTCCCATTTGTTTATTTTTGTTGTTGTTGCAATTGCCATGGCAGTCTTCTTCATGAAGTCTTTCCCCAGGCCAATATCTTCCAGTGTTTTTCCTATGATTTCTTGGAGGATTTTTATTGTTTCATGCCTTAAATTTAAGTCCTTTATCCATCTTGAATCAATTTTTGTGAGTGGGGAAAGGTGTGGGTCCAGTTTCAGTCTTTTACATGTAGACATCCAGTTCTTCCAACACCATTTATTGAATAGGGAATCTTTCCCCCAAGGTATGTTCTTGTTTGGTTTATCTATGATTAGGTGGTTGTAAGATGTTAGTTTCATTTCTTGGTTTTCAATTCGATTCCAAGTGTCTATGTCTCTGTTTTTGTGCCATTACCATGCTGTCTTGAGCACTATGGCTTTGTAGTACAGACTAAAATCTGGTATGCTGATGCCCCCAGCTTTATTTTTTTACTAAGAACTGCCTTAGCTATATGGGTTTTTTTCCAGTTCCATACAAAACTCAGAATCATTTTTTTTTTTTTTATTTTGGCCGGGGCTGGGTTTGAACCCACCACCTCTGGCATATGGGACCAGTGCCCTACTCCTTGAGCCACAGGTGCCGCCCAGAATCATTTTTTTTTAATGGCAGAATAGTATTCCATGGTATACATATACCACAGCTTGTTAATCCATTCCTGGGTTGGTGGGCATTTAGGCTGTTTCCATATTTTGGAGATTGTAAATTGAGCTGCAATAAACAGTCTAGTACAAGTGTCCATATGATAAAAGGATTTTTTTACTTCTGGGTAGATACCCAGTAATGGGATTGCAGGATCAAATGGGAGGTCTAGCTTGAGTGCTTTGAGGTTTTTCCATACTTCCTTCCAAAAATGTTGAACTAGTTTGCAGTCCCACCAGCATTGTAAAAGTGTTCCCTTCTCTACACATTAATCATCCATGCCAGCATCTGCTGTTTTGAGATTTTGTGATGTGGGCCATTCTCGCTGGGGTTAGATGGTATCTCAGGGTGGCTTTGATTTGCATTTCTCTAATAAATAGGGATGATGAACATTTTTTCATATGTTTGTTAGCCATTCGTCTGTCTTTTTTAGAGAAAGTTCTATTCATGTCTCTTGCCCATTGATACATGGGATTGTTGACTTTTTTCATGTGGATTAATTTGAGTTCTCTATAGATCCTAGTTATCAAGCTTTTGTCTGATTCAAAATGTGAAAATATCCTTTCCCATTGTGTAAGTTGTCTATTTGCTTTGGCTGTTGTCTCCTTACCTGTACAGAAGCTTTTCAGTTTAATGAAGTCCCATTTGTTTATTTTTGTTGTTGTTGCAATTGCCATGATGGTCTTCTTCATGAAGTGTTTCCCCTGGCCAATATCTTTCAGTGTTTTTCCTATGCTTTCTTTGGGGATTTTTATTATTTCATGCCTTTATCCATTTTGAATCAATTTTTGTGAGTGGGGAAATGTGAGAGTCCAGTTTCAGTCTTTTGCATGTCCATACAAAACGCAGAATCATTTTTTCCAAATCTTGAAAGTATGATGTTGGAATTTTAATAGGAATGACATTGAATAGGTAGATTGCTTTGGGAAGTATAGACATCTTAACAATGTTGATTTTTCTCAGTCATGAGCATGGTATGTTCTTCCATTTGTTAATATCCTCTGCTATTACCTTTCTGAGAATTTCATAATTTTCTTTATAGAGGTCCTTCACCTTCTTCTTTAAGTATATTCCTAGGTATTTTATTGTCTTTGAAACTATGGGGAAGGGAGTTGTGTTCTTAATTAGCTTCTCATCTTGATTGTTCTTGGGAATACAAAGGCTACTGACTTGTGGACATTGATTTTATATCCTGAAACATTACTGTATTTTTTGATGATTTCTAGGAGTATTGTGGTTGAGTCTTTGGGATTCTCTAAGTATAAGATCACGTCATCAGCAAAGAGGGAGAGTTTGACCTCCTCTGCTCCTATTTGAATTCCCTTTATTTCCTTGTCTTGCCTAATTGTATTGGCTAGAACTTCCAGCACTATGTTGAATTGTAGAGGTGACATAGGACAACCTTGTCTGGTTCCAGTTTTAAGAGGAAAAGCTTTCAGTTTTACTCCATTCAGTAAAATATTAGCTGTGGGTTTGTCATAGATAGCTTCAATCAGTTTTAGAAATGTGCCACCTATGCCTATACTCTTTAGTAGTGTTCTAATTAGAAAAGGATGGTGGATTTTATCGAACACTTTTTCTGCATCTATTGAGAGGACCATATGATCTTTATTTTTGCCTCTGTTAATATGGTGGATAATGTTTATGGACTTGTGTATGTTACACAAGCCTTGCATCCCTGGGATGAAACCTACTTGATCATGATGTATGACTTTTTTGATGATAAGCTGTAATCTATTGGCTAGGATTTTTGTTGAAAATTTTTGCATGTATATTCTTGAGCGAAATTGGTCTGAAATTCTTTCTTTTGGTTAGGTCTTTTCCTGGTTTTGGTATCAGGGTGATGTTTGCTTCATAGAACGCGTTGGGGAAGATTCCTTCTTCCTCAATTTTTTGAATAATTTCTGCAGTACAGAAATAACCTCTTCCTTTAAGGTTTGATAGAATTCTGGTGTGAAGCCATCTGGACCAGGGCATTTTTTTGGTTGGAAGCTTTTGTACTGTTTCTTTAATCTCAGTGCTTGAAATGGGTCTGTTCAGAAGCTCTGTTTCTTCCTGGCTAAGTCCAGGGAGATGGTGTGATTCCAAGTATTGATCCATTTCCTTCACATTGTCAAATTTCTGGGCATAGAGTTTCTGGTAGTATTCAGAGTTGATCTCTTGTATCTCTGTCGGATCAGTTGTTATTTCCCCTTTATCATTTCTGATTGAGGTTACTAGAGATTTTCCTTTTCTATTCCTCGTTAGTCTGGCCAATGGTTTATCTATTTTATTTATTTTTTCAAAAAACCAACTCCTTTCATTAATTTTCTGAATGATTCTTTTGTTTTTAATTTCATTGATCTCTGATTTGATTTTGGATATTTCTTTCCTTCTACTAGGTTTAGGCTTAGATTGCTCTTCTTTTTCCAATTCCATAAGATGGCTTGTGAGTTTGTTGGTGCGCTCTCTTTCTGTTTTTCAAATATAGCATCTAAAGCAATAAATTTTCCTCTCAAAACTGCTTTTGCAGTGTCCCCCAGGTTTTGGTAGCTTGTGTCTTCATTGTTGTTATGCTCAAGGATGTTGATAGTTTCCTGTTTTATTTCTTCCTGCACTCATCTGTCATTCAACAGACAGTTGTTTAATTTCCATGCCTTTGTGTGCGGTCGAACATTTGTGTTAAGAGTTGAGTTCCACCATTAGTGCCTTATGGTCTGAGAAGATACAAGGTAAGATTTCAATTCTTTTGATTCTGTTCATACTTGTTTTGTGTCCCAGGATATGATCAATTTTGGAGAATGTTCCATGGGGTTATGGGAAAAATGTATATTCTTTATCTTTGGGATGAATTGTTCTATATGGGTCCACCAAGCACAGTTATTGGAAGGTCTTTTATATCTTTGTTTAATTTCTGTTTAGAGGATGTGTTCAGCTTTGTAAGAGGAGTGTTAAAGTCGCCTGTTATTATGGCATTATCAGATATCTTATTGCTCAGACTGAGTGAGGTCTGTTTCAAGAATCTGGGAGCATTTAAATTGGGAGCATAAATATTTGGAATTGAAACATCTTCTTGTTTTATTTTTCCCTTGACCAATATAAAGTGATCATCTTTGTCTTTTTTGACTTTAGTTGCTTTAAATTCACATGTATCTGAAAATAAGATTACAACTCCTCTTTTCTTCTGAATTTCATTTGCCTGAAAAATTGTTTTCCAACCCTTGACTCAGAGTTTTAATTTGTCTTTTGAAGCTAGGTGTTTTTCTTGCAGACAGCAAATGGATGGCTTGTGTTTTTTAATCCAGTCAGCCAATCTATGTCTCTTCAGTGGGGAATTCAAGCCATTGACATTTATTGAGATAATTGATAAGTGTGGTAGTATTCTATTCATCTTATTTTGTGAGAGTCCATTGCTTAGTTTTATCTTTTGCATCAGTGTGGAAGTTAGGTTGTGTACTGTAATTTCTGAGTTCTTACTTTGCTGCTGATCCATTGTGATGTTCAGTGTGTAAAACAGGTTGAAGTATTTCCTGTAGAGCTGGTCTTGTTGTGGCGAATTTCCTCAATGTTTGTATATCCATAAATGATTTGATTTCTCCATCAATTTTAAAGCTTAGCTGAGGAGGGCATTGAATTCTGGGCTGGAGATTGTTCTGTTTAAGTAGATTAAAAGTAGGTGACCATTGTCTTTTTGCTTGGAAAGTTTCATTAGAGAAGTCTTCAGTCACTCTGTTGGATTTGCCCCTGTAGGTCAACTGGTGTTTACTCCTGGCAGTTTGAAGAATCTTTTCATTTTTCTTGACTTTGGACAGGTTCATCACAATGTGTCTTGGAGATACTCGGTTAGAGTTGAGGTAACCTGGGGTCCGATATCCCTCTGAAAGCAGTGTGTCAGAATCTTTGATGATATTTGGGTATTTTTCATTTATAATATTCTCTAGTATGGCTTCCATTCCTCTGGGGCATTCTTCTACCTTTTCTAGGATTCCTATAGCTCGTATGTGAGAATGCTTCATAAAGTCCCATAATTCTGACATTAAACATTCTGCTTTCTCTCTCCTATTTTCTGTCTCTTTTACTATCTGAGTTATCTCAAGAACTTTGTCCTCCACCTCTGAAATTCTTTCTTCTGCATGGTCTAACCTGTTGCTGATACTTTCCATTGCATCTTTACGTTCCCTAGTTAACTGCTTCAGTTTCTTCAGCTCCACTATGTCTTTCTATATTCTTCATATCATTCATCTCTCATTTAATTCTGTTTTTGGATTTCCTTTTTGTTATTTTCCACTTTATTAGCAGTTTTCTTTCATTGTTTCCATCATTTCCTTCATTGTTTTCATCATGTGCATTCTAAATTCCCTTTTTGTCATTCCTAACATTTCTTTATAGGTGGAATCCTCTGCAGGAGGTACCTCATGGTCCCTTGTAGGGGTTGCTCTGGACTGATTCTTTATGTTGCCAGGAGTTTTCGGCTTATTCTTTCTCATGAGTGATTTATTTTATCTGTTTCTTTGCCCTAATTTTTCTTTCACTTCCTCTTGCTCTTTAATTTCCCATGCCTGAAGACTAAGGTTCCGATGAGCAAGAAGGGATAAAAGAAAGAAAAAGAAAGAAAGAAAGAAAATAGAATATAGAAAAGAGAAGATGTGGGTAAAAGGGAATATTGACAAAAAGAAGAGAGGCACAGGGCAGTGCCTGTGGCTCAAAGGGGTAGGGCACTGGTCCCATATGACAGAGGTGGTGGGTTCAAACCCAGCCCTTGCCAAAAACCACAAAATAAATAAATAAATAAAATGTATAACCTGCAAAAAAAAAAAAAAAAAGAGATGCACAGAAAGAGGGAGACAGAACAATATGGTGTACAGTAGGGTACTTTGACACAACCTTAAAAAAAAAAAACCAACCTCTGGAGGTGCCTGGTTGGGTGGTTCCCTTGAGGTCAGAAGCTCTTTGCTGACCTGATCAGACTCAGTACCTCACCTCCACCAAGTAGAGAAGAATGAAAAAAATGCTATAAATCAAACCAAAAGAAGCGAACAGAAAACTTTATGGCATATAATTGGGTGAGAAAACAAATAATAGGGGTAGAAACACTAGCAAAAATGAAGTTCTAATTATTGAAAAAGGCAGCAATGGGAAATTGTATTTGAACTAGAAAAATGGAGAAAGAAAAGAAAGAAAAAAGAAAAGAAAAAATCTGTACGGAAAAGGTTGAAATTAAAAAGCAAAACAAGAACAACAAAATAAACAAAAAACAAACAACCAAAAACAAAGCAGTATATATATCTTGTTGAATATTGTCTGGGCAACAGGTGGTCTTCTGGGGTATGAGATGTTAATCACAATGCTGATATGACTTGTGGCCTCCACTGATTTCTCAAACCCTGCAGGGTGGAGACCCTAAATCTCTCTTCAGCCCTCTTAAAAGGCACTTTAAACTTCTAAATTTGGCCAAGCAGGAGCTTTCCCAGGAAAGTGCTTGTCGCTGGGATCAGTGCTGAAGTGGCTATCCACTTACCCAGTGTGCCAAAACCTGTCTCACACTGCCCATGAGGGTTAAGGCTGTAAGGCAGCTCAGTCCTGCCTTTAGGCTGCTCAGTCACTAGGTTACTAGCTCCCGCCTGATCCTTGATCTGCGACCCTGAGGGCGGAGTCTGCCAGGGCAGTTCTCTTACAATGGTTCCCTGCAGCCCACAGCCAAACACTATTAACCTTGTCTGGCTCAGCGGCTCAGTCTAGTGCCCTACGCAATACCCAAAGTCCTCCGCACTCCTGCTCAAGCTCTCCCCAAGGTAGTTCAACTGAGTGCCAAGTCCAAAAACACCAAAACAGTTCACAGGTAAGGCCTTTCCCATTTGCAGTCTCACTGTTGCTGTACTTACAGCTGCCAGCAGGATTAGACCGATTGAACACATGCAACTACTTGCCAGTTTTCCACTGTTTTTGTCCTCCTCTTGGAGTCCACAAGTCTCTTACTGACTCTCGGTATCCTCAAAGGGATGATTATAGGCAGATCCTACCATCCAAAGATGCCTGGAGTCTTATCTCCCCAGACTCACAGTGCCCAGTTGCAGGGAAGATGTTACTTGGCCACCATCTTGCTCTGACTCTAATCATCTTTTTTTTTTTTAATTGATATATAATAGTTGTACATATTTTGGAAATACACGTGATATTTTGATGCAATCTTGTTTTGGGTACCTTACAGTTCTTCTCTCATAGCTATTTTAAAGTATACAATGAATTCTTGTCAACTGTAATTTTCCTACTGTACTGTCAAATAGTAGAATTTATTTCTTTCATGATTTTGTGCCCCTCAACCAATCTCTCTTCATCCTCTGCACTTCCCTTCTCAGCCCCTAGTAACCACCAATCAACACTCTTCCTTTATAAGATCAATAATTTTAGCTCCCTCATATGAGTGAGAGCAGGTGACATTTATTTTTCTCTTCCTGGTTTATTTCAGTTAACATGATGACCTCCAGTTTCATCCATGTTGCTGCAAAAAGCATTTCATTCTTTTTTATTTGTGAATACTATCCCATTGTTCATATATACCACATTTTCTTTCTTTCTTTCTTTCTTTTTTTTTTTTTTTTTGTAAAGACAGAGTGTCACATTATCACCCTCGGAAGAGTTTTGTGGTATGATACTGCTCACAGCAACCTCTAACTCGTGGGCTTAGGTGATTCTCTTGCCTCAGCCTCCTGAGTAACTGGGACTACAGGTGCCCAATACAACACCAAGCTATTTTGTTGTTGTTGTTGCAGTTCAGCCAGGGCCAGGTTTAAACCCACCACCCTTGGTATATGGGGCTGGCACCCTACACGCTAAGCCACAGTCACTGCCCTACCAAATTTTCTGTATATACTTATTGTTGATACTATTTTGTGGCTATTGAAAATAATGTTGCAATAAATAAGGGAGTGCAGCTATCTTTTAAATATCCTAATTTCCTTTCCTTTAGATATATGAGATTTCTGGATCATATGGTAAGTTATACTTTTGCTTCTTTGAGAAAACACCATTCAGTTGTTCACAGTGTATATACTACTTTATATTCCCACCAACAGTGTACAAGAGTTCTCCTTTCTCCTAAGTGCGTATTTTTAGTGTGTATATTTTCTCACTGCTGTATGCTCCTTGTTTTGACAACTTTCTGCTCGTAATGATTTCCTGAGCTCATAATACCAAATACCACAAGGCATGCTCAGCTTTTCTTCTTGCCCAAGTATCAACCTCATCTAGGGGAGGAACGGATTGAATCTGAACAGATAAATATGTCTTGGAGGTACTGCGGGTTCCATTGCATACCACTGCATTGAAGTGAATCCTGTAATAAAGTGAGCCGTGCACATTATTTTCTTCCCCATTCATGTAAAAGTTATGGCTCTTGGGCTTTTTCCATGACTTAGCTATTATGAATTGGGCTGCAATAAACATTCTGGTACAAATATCTTTGTTATGTTGTGATTTTTGGTCTTCTGGGTATATGCCCAGCAGAGGAATTACAGGATTGAATGGCAGATCTATTTTTAGATCTCTGAGTGTTCTCCACCTGTGGTGCATATTACAGGGGTATTTGCGAAACTTGGTAAATGTAGAATGTAAATGTTTTGGCACAGTAACTGAGATAACGCCGGAAAGGCTATGTTAACCACTGTGATAAAAATGTGTCAAATGGTTTATGAAGTGAGTGTATGATGCCCCATAATCATATCATTGTATACAGTTATGATTTAATAAAAAAATTAAAAAAAAAAGTTATGGCTCCACAATACTGTAGTCTGTTAACTGTAGCTATGTCTCAAAAAATGTATAGATGTTAATTAAAAAGTGCTTTGTTGGACCTGTTGTTGTGGCTCATGCTTACAATCCTAGCATTTTGGGAGGCTGAAGCAGGAGCATCTCTTGAGCCCACAAGTTTGAGGTTGTAGTGAGCTATGATGATGCCACTGTAGCCTGGGTGATGGAGTGAGACCCTGTCCCTTTCCACCCTCCCCCCCAAAAGGCTTTATTGCTAACAAATGATAATATGCATTTTCAGTAAGTCTTCAGTAATCTTTTTGCTGGTGGAGGATTTTTGACCTGATTTTGATGGTTGCTGACTGACCAGGGTGGTAGTTGCTGAAAGCTGAGGGAGCTGTGGCAATTTCTTCAAGTAAGACAACAATGAAGTTTATTGTATGACTTGCCTCTTCCTTTTATGAAAGGTTCCTTTGTGTCATGTGATCCTATTTGATAGCATTTTACCCACAGGAAAACTTATTTCAGAATTGAACTCAATCCTCTCCAACCCTCCCTCTGCTTTATCAACTAAATTTCTATAATAAGTATGTAAGTGGTCATGTCAGCAGTGCTCACAGAATTTACACTAGTAGTACATTTCATCTCAAGAAACAAATTTCTTTGCTCATCCATAAGAAGCAACTTGTCAACCATTCAAATTTATCATGAGATTGATTCAATTTAATTATATCATCAATCTTCACTTCTAATTCTGGTTCTCTTGCATTTTCCACCACATCTGCAGTGACTTACTCCTCTGACATCTTGAACCTCTCAAAGACATCCATAAAGCTTAGAACCAAATTATTCAAAACACTTATTAATGTTTGTATTTTGACCACCTCCCATGAATCATGAATGTTTTTCCTGTCTAGAATGGTGAATCCTGTCCAGAAGTTTTTAATTTACTTTGCCCACGTCCATCAGAGGAGTCACTGTCATTGCTGGCTATAGCTTTATGAAATACATGTATTTCTTAAATAATAAGACTTGAAAGTTGAAAGTAAGCCCTGATCCATGGCCTGCAAAGTGGATATTGTGGTAGTGGGCATGGAAATAATACTCAAATCCTTCTACATGATGAATGAATAGTAATATGTCAAAAGGAATCTTTTTTTCTGCACAGCAGATTTTAATACTGGGCCTAAAATATTCAGTAAACCATGCTGTCACAGATGTGTGTCATCTAAGCTTTGCTGTTCATTTATAAAACGTAGGCAGAGTCGATTTAGCATAAATTTTAAGAGCCCTAGGTCACCAGCTGTGTTACCCACTTAGAAGTAATTTAGTCTGACCTTGGAAGCCAGGTAGTAACTTCTCTAGCTATGAAATTTCTAGATAGTATCTTTTTCCAGTAGAAAGCCATTTCATCTACACTGGTCTGTTGTATAGTGTAGCCACCTTCATCATTGATCCTAGCTAGATCTTCTGGATAACTTGCTGCAACTTCTCCATCAGCAGTTGGTACTTCAACTTGCCCTTTTATGTTATAGGGTTGGGTTCTTCCTTTAAACCTTGTGTTCCAACCTCTGCTAGCCTGAAACTGGTCCTATGTAGCTTTCTCACCTCCTGGCTTTTATAGAATGCAAGGGAGTCAGGTCCTTGCTTTGGATTACACTTTGGTGAGGAGAATATTGTGGCTGGTATGATCTGTCCATGCAGATCATTTCTTCATTGCTTTCTGATCATTTGTGTGTTCAGTGAAGTAGCACTTTTATATTCCTTCAAGAGCTTTTCCTTTGCATTCACATCTTGGCTAACTGTTCTCTGGGAAAGGCGTGGCTTTTGGCCTGGCTTGCTTTTTGACACGCCTTTCTCACTGAACTTAATCATTTCTAGTTTTTTATTTCAAGTGAGAGATGTGTAACTTCTTTTCAAATTGATCACTTACAAACCATTACAGAGCCAATAATTTCAGGATTATTGTGTTTCTGGGTATAGAACCCAAGAAAAGGGAAAGAGGCAGGGGAACGACCAGTGGAGAAGTCAGGATGTGCACAGCATGTATTGATTAATTTCACTTCATAGCTCTCCAAAACATTTACAATATAGCATCAAAGATCACCAACACAGAAATTGTGATAATAAAAATATTTGAACAATTGTTGAGAATTGCCAAAATACAACACAGAAACATGAGCACATACTATTGGAAAACGTCATGGATAGACTTGCTTCTTGCAGTTGCTCCACACCTTCAGTTTGTAAAAAAAAAAAAAAAAAAGCAGCTCTGTGAAGAGCAGCCATGCATAGCACATTAAAATATGCTATGGCTGTCTGTGCCAAGTATGCAAACATATAAAAGTTGTTTTATAACCATGTCCTGTTGAGGTTGTCAAGAATTCATTGTTTGGTAAAGATAGGGGTGGGTATTTACATATAAAGGAGGAAATATTTGTCAGTATATAATATGAACTAATGTTAACAAAACATTAACCTGAACTCTTTGATTCTGAGGCAATGTTCATCTTCTTAATATTTGGTGGCAAGAAAAGAAGCATTGCTTTTAGGTGTCAGCATATGGAAATTGATGAACCAGTTCCTGCCTCTGAAGTCAGTTCATATCCAGTTCCCTAGCCAGATGACCCTTACATTGCAGATCTCCTGCAAGTGGCTGATGACAGGTGCATTAAATAATTTTTTTCCTGCCTTGCTTTAAGGGACTACTTCATTAATGGTAAATTTCTTGATAGGACAACTTTTGTCTTATTAAATCTCCAGCTTTTAGAAGAGAATTTTGCACAAGCACTTAAATCCTTTCTGAATGTTATATAGTGTTCTTACTTGTTTTGGAACTTTGATTTCAAATAAGTTGTATATCTGAGGTTTCTATCCATACTTGTGTTCAAATAATTTAGAAGCTCTTTCACCAGAGTAGCTTTGAAAGCTTTGTAGCTCTTACATCTTTAAGTAAGAGGTTTTTTTTTTGTTTTGTTTTGTTTTGTTTTGTTTTTTAAGCTACAGACTTTCTCTGTTGCCCAGGCTGGGGTGCAGTGGTGCAATCATAGATCACTGTAGCCTTGATCTCCTGTAGTTAAGTGATCCTCCTGCCTTTGCTTCCCAAGTAGTTTCTTCCTACAGGCTACCAATCCTGGTTGTTGATTTTTCCAGAACCTGTATTACTTCACACTTCTGTCAAATGCTAGTTGGATATGAATAGATTTGTAACTGGATTTGAAATTCTTGTTTCCTTCTCTAGTTTCATGTTTCTATTTCCTTGAAATTAGAATCACATATAAATTCTATTTATTTGAAACTTCATAAAGCCACCTGGACAGAGGGCACTATGTATATAGTGAGGATGTAAAGATAAATAAAATAATGTTGCTACTTTAGAGAAGCTTGCAGTCCAATACTATAGTTGAGAAAAGAGAGATAGGCAGATGCCATTAAGAAAATGGTAAGGGAGCTGGCAAATGGAGGCAGCAGTCACCAGCCCTTCCCCTACAGAGGACTGCAGTTCCCAGTTCATTGAGAAACTAGGTATTTTTTTGAAAGTTTGGTGAATTGTGGACTCCTGAGTGGAATTTGGCAAGCAGAAAGGGGTACCATTGGGGGAGGGAGGGGGCTAGGCAGCCTGATAGAAAATTAAGGGGAAAAAAATCCCGCCTGGGAAACAAACACATTTTGAAATGTTGGAAATGGCAACTGCCATGGGCACCTTTTCCCAGAACAGCAGGTGTCAATGAATGGACTAGATCATTCCTGGTGAGGAATATTGGTGTAGACTAGCAGTTCAGGGTGTGCAGGGAACTGGCAGATTGCTGGAGTCAAAAGTGTAATCCTGAGCTGCGGATATTGACGGAAAATTCTTGTTGCCACTGCTGAAGCTGCGGGCACCAGCAGCAACCAGTCCCTCCCCTACAGAAGATTACAATTCCCAGTTCACAGGGAAACTACAAACTGAGTGGAAAAATTGGTGAAGCGTGGACTCCTATGCTGAAATTAGAGGTCAGATAGGGATGCCATCTGGAACAGGACAGCCGAGGCTAGGCAGCCTGTCAGGAAACAGACATATTTTGAAATTTCAGAAATGGTGACTGCCATAGGCATCTTTTCCTATGGGCCAGGTACAGTGATTAAAGTGATAACAGTGTAAACTCTGAATCAGGCATAAGCCTGGGAACTACTCACAGTGCTACCTGGTGTCCAGAAAGTATATTGCAATATAAATATATTCCTACCAATGTTGACCCCCTACCTCATTGGTATATTCGTATGTATATATATGAATATTTTTGTGGTTGGTCCCTTTTTTCTCTTTTATCTTCCTTTTCTTGCAAGTTATTGATTTTTCATTATAAATAATATTTTATTTCTCTTCCTCTTCTTCCCTTCTTTGTAGTTGCTGAGAGTGCTTATATCATACTTTTTGAGGTTTCTTTTTTTAATTATATATATTTTTTAATTATAATTTTTTTTGGCAGTTTTTGGCCAGGGCTGGGTTTGAACCTGCCATCTCTGGCATATGGACCTAGTGCCTTACTCTGTTGAGACACAGGCACAATCCTTTTTAAAATTATTTTATAATTATCATCACTTTTGTTGTTATTGTTTTTTGTCTGTATGTTTATGTGTTTATGATTGTCTGAGTATGTCTACTTGTGTGTCTGGTAGCTTTTTTGTTTATTTGCTGGGTTTCAATGTGTTTCGTCTTTTGCTAAATCCTTGGGTTGGCTACTTTCCCTAATTCCAATTTTCACATTTGATGAGAACAAGGGAGAAAGGGGGATGATGGCTGACTGGAGCCAGCTTTCAACAGAATATCCAGTCCAGAGGGAGAGATAACAGCCAGAAAGAACCCAACAAAGCCCAAGGAGTGGAGCCGAGCTGAGAGAAGAGATAGATAATTGCATGACTTCCCTGCCAAGGCAAGCTACGACTACAAGGAAACAAATTTCAGGTACAGATCTCATCTCATGGACATGTGTCCATCCCTTCCCCTAAGAGAGTTGCTTGTTTATTGTGGGATCTCTACTAGTGAGTCATGAACTAAGGTTCTCCTTCCTCACCTCACCAGAGAAAATTGCTGGAAGCTGGGACTCCTTCTCCAGAGAGCCCCTGCTATGAGCCTAGGAATTCCCTTATGTGGCAGCAAGTTTGAACTAATGTTTTCCTTGCCACCTTGAACTTCCAGTCTATCCTTCCCCACTGGCCTGGTGGTCTAAAAGTCCAACCTCTGCAGAGAGCAGAATATCTGCACTTCCTTGCTAGGACTGGGCATTGCATAGACAGAGGCAGTGCAGTTGTGCTGTATCTGTGAATCTAGTAACAGTACAGAAAGACATGGAGGGAAAGGTGACTGACCTGGCCCTGAGAAAGGGTATCTCAGCAGTGGGTGGAAGCTTGGGTCTCTGCATTACAGTTGGAGACTCAGGAACTTTTAAGGTGCACATATTCAAGTGGAGACACCTCCCACCCAACATCAGCATTAATAGAGCAATCCTACTTGGGTCTAATATTGGAGATTCACCTCCCCAACTCCGTGGTCTGCCAGAGGGAAGCAGACCTCACCCTATAGGGATCCCAGGCCTGTAGAACAGTGGCAAGAAGGGTGCAGTGGCTGAGGAAGAAATTCTTTTGCTGTCTGAATATCCTCAGGTTTAGATACACCTCACGTAGAATATTCCCCAGGTGCCATTGAGTACCTGATGTAGCCAGGCTTCAGCTTCCCCTTCTGGATAGTGGCAGAGGGTGATAACCACAAGGAGGAAGCATTGACCATTGACTTTACTTTGACTCTGGCAGGCACATAGCCCTGGCACATTTGTTTATTGAACAGAACTGGGCCACAGGGACTAGGTTAACAGAGACTGCCAGTGAGGTGACCAGAGACTGGGGTAACCAGAGTCCAGTGGTGAAGGGTGAGTAAGGTGGGGCAAGAGGCATCAAAAGCCTTGCTCCAAACCTTCTACTGGATGAGACTTTCTGACTCCTCAGAGCACCAGAGGTGCTCAAGCCACACTTGAGCTACCAGTAGACTCCTAATATCTAACATATATCTTACCAGTTTAAATCATAACAGAGCTACTCACAAGGCACAAAGGAGCCATCTCGTTTTCAGATCTTATCTCCTGAAAATTCATGCTCACCAACATTTTGCAATCCTGGTAGGGGAAAAAACATAAGAATTAGCAAATTAGACATAGGTTTCTCCTACATTTGGTAACCATGTCATATGTAAGTGAAACAGATCTGTGAGGGAAAATATGTTAGATACAGTCTGCTACATAATGGTGTCTTCAAGAAGGCATTTGAGTGAGTACAATGTACTCACATACTGTTCTTTTCAGTGGCAACTGTGTAGTGATTTTATGATAATCATCATTAATATCATTTTTAAGATAACAGGACATAATTTGTTCACTATAAGTATGGTGAAGTACGCCTTAAAGGTTATCTTTAATGCCTTTTCTTTCAAAGCAGTTTCATTTAAAAAATATAGTTATTACTCCTTCTTCCTCTGCCAGACTATTATTCTTTCCTACTTTTTAAAACAAACTCCATGATTCTGCAAAATTTTTCTTAGCAGAACCCATTGTTACAGGAAGCTTTCAGGCGGTCACTAAAATTTAAATATAAATATTGTTCAAAGTGTATAGCACTAACTGGATATATTAGAAAAGAAGGAAGGAGAGAAAACAGTAACTTATGCTGCTTCGATAGGAAACCAGAAAAAAGAGCAAATTCATTTTAAAATGTAAACAGAAAAAAAAGAAAAGAAAATTAGAGCAGAAATTAATAAAATAGAAAAATAAAGAATATTGATAAAACCAAAAGGAAGTTCTTTGAGAAGATCAATAAAACGTATGAAGCCGTAGACAGCTGACCAAGATACACCAGGGAAGACACAAATTATTGACATTATAGATAAGAAAGGAGACATCATTACTGATCTAACAAACATTAAAAGATAATAACCATGTGTAATGGCTCACACTTGTAATCCTAATCCTCTGAAAGGCCGAGGCATGTGGATTGCTTGAGCTCAGAAGTTCAAGACCAGCCTGAGCAAAAGTGAAACCATACCTCTACTAAAAATAGAAAAATGAGTTGAGTGTCTGTAGTATCACCTATTTGGGATGCTGAGAAAGGAGGATCACTTGAGCCTGATAAGTTTGAAGTTGCCATGAGCTAAGACACTATTACCTTCTATGCAGGGCAAGTGAGTGTGACTTTGTCTCAAAAAAAAAAAACCTCAAACCAAAGGTGAGAAAATACTCAAAGGTGATTATTTTTAGCAGGAGCTGCATTCCAGAATAATGGAGGCTTCCCAGTTTGGAGAGCCACAGAGATGCATCAACTTTCTTAAAACCCAAGGAGTTTTTAAGTCTTAAAAACCAAGGAGTTTTCTTAAAAGCCAACAGGTGGTGCCTGTGGCTCAAATTAGTAGGACACCAGCCCTATATACCAGAGACGTTGGGTTCAAACTTGAAAAACTGTAAAAAAAAAAAAAAAAAAAAAAGAGGCAACTTAAAGTGCTCTTCAAATCAGGTAAAGAGGGTTCTGTAGATAAGATACTTTTTATTTAATGTTATTGTTTCAAATGTATATTATTGTATATTTCATATGTGATAATATCATGCACAGGTAAATATACAAGGTTTGAGAAGACTCATGCTCAAACTTGTTTTACTGACAGGGTATGCAACAAAAATGTGTAGAAACTACTGCTATAGATAAGGAAGTGAAGAGGAAAGCACTAAATTCATTCCATGTTTAAGGGACAAAAAGAGAAAGTTGTTAAGCACTTAGCACACAATGTCTACAATTTTTAGTACTCTTCAACTTTTTCCTTTTTCTTTTATTTTAATTATTTTTTATTAAATTATAACTTTGTACATTGATGCATTGATAGGGTTCAGGATACTGCTTCAATATACAAGGTGAAATGTTTACATTAAACAAGCAACACATCCTTCACAATTATACTCATTTCTTTTTTTTTTTTTTTTTTTTTGTAGAGGCCTCACACAGCTCACAGCAACCTCCAACTCCTGGGCTTAAGCGATTCTCTTGCCTCAGCCTCCCGAGTAGCTGGGACTACAGGCGCCCGCCACAACACCCAGCTATTTTTTGGTTGCAGTTTGGCCAGGGCTGGGGTTGAACCCGCCACCCTCAGTATATGGGGCCGGTGCCTTACCGACTGAGCCACAGGTGCCACCCTATACTCATTTCTTAATAGTTTTGAAACATATCATTGCATCATATACATTACGTGAGGTCCCCCTAAATACCCTCCATCCTCCCATATCCTCCCTCCCATCTCTCTCCTCTTCCCTTTTTAACCTTTTTCTATTCCAACACCAATTGCCACCATTTATCAAATTAACAAAATTAGTTTTGGAATATTGACCACTTATGTCCATTCTAACCACCTAAATTTCATTAACTAATGCTCTGAAAAGGCCTGTACACTTTCTGTAAAAATTTCTCCACTACCATGTGGTATAGAACCATAAATGTGTCCTATAAGTGCTGTGATAGCTTTGAATTAACTCCAAATACTTATCTAAGATTTGAATATCACTTCTCATTCTTAAAATGTACTCTTGTCTTAAACCAACTAGAGCTATTTAAATAAGACACATGAAGTCCTCATTCCTCCAAGGACTCATCCTCCACTTCTCCTGAATAACAACAGAATAAATGTATTCCACACATTCTATGAAACATAACTTCAACATCCTTCTCAAGTTTCTCATTCCTCTAACAGCCTGGCACCCTCTGTGTGCTTCCATGGATTACAGTGTTGTTAAGAGCAAGGATATCATCTTTCTCCTCTCATCTTCCCAGCACACAGCATTAGCAGGATACCTGGACAGGCCTTTCTTTGCATTCAAATCTTCAATGCATTTGTGGACTCTGTCCTCAAGAAATTTGACTTGTTCTTATCACTAAGTATGTTTACGATCCTCCTCCCCCCACTTTCTCCTTCTCTTAAGCCAGCGCTAACTCTTTCATCTGCTCCTCCTCTTCCCTCCTCACCTACTCTCTCTGTCCTCCTTGCTTTCCTATCCCTCCTCCTCCTCCATTACCGGGTTTAAATGTGTGTTGCATTTAATACTCTTCCTCCATGATATTTAAAAGTACATCATTCCTCCTCCACCTCCTCCTCCTCCCATTACTGAGATTTCACTGTTGGTGGTATCACAGGCACCATCATTCTCATGGTTCCAGTAATGACTTAAAATCAGAAGGATCACTGGACAGGACACTGTCTCCATCAAAATATCTAATGTTTTTATTACTTTTACCTTACAGACCCTTGAATTGTTAAAATCCAGACACACTTATGGAGCACTAAGTTTCTCTAAGACCCCAGTGTGGGGATCTTGTAGATGCTAACCTCACCGGCCACCTACAGAGGCCACTTAAAGCAGGCTGCTATGGGAACAAAGCCATGTTTACACGAGTGATTGGGGTGCTGTTCCCGCTGTCTCTCAGAGGAGAATCAATTGAAGGATGGAAAGGCACCTAGACAGGAGAGTGTGCTTCAAAACAGTGCAGAGACACCACAAGCCCCTGAAAGTGCCAAAGGGGCAGCACGGTTAGCACAACTATCCCTGGTAGGTGAAGAGAGATGGGTGAACAACTAACTGGACTCAAGACTGAATCCAGGATACATGGGGGACAGGGACCTGGAATGTGGATGCTTTTGTGGCCAACATAGGACCCTGTGGCCAGGTGGCAGTTATTGAACACCCAGGGAGGAGTTGGTGACCATCCCCCTCTCACCTGAAAGTAGTTGTCACTGGAAGGTACAGCTTCTCCCTTCCTAATTTAAGCCACCTCAGCTCAGGAGCCCATAAGAGACACTTACCACTGCTGAGTTTGCCACAGACTGAGTCACACACTGTTGGGATGGAAGGTAACATCAGAGCATCAGCCAATCAGGGCTGTCAGAAGGGCGTTACCAGGGAGACCAGGCACACCCTCTTTGTGACCACCACCATCAAAAAAACGATGGATTTGAGGCACATTGATCAACTGTCATTAATTTGTCCTTAGGTCAGAAAAATAGAGACAACCCTAATAGAGAAGGTCCTTATATTCACACCTAAAATGGAACCAGAGTTTGTTTTGGATCCCAATTAAGTGACCCTTCAAGAGCCCAGTGAGATTACCCGGGGAGCTACTCATCCACTCAGGCTTCCTGTTCACACATTTGATCAAGAAGATTCAGGCAACAAAATTGCCTGAAAACACTTCACTGCAAAAAATAATTCATCACATACCACCATGCCTCCAATTTTACATTACCCCTGTGAATAATGTCTAATATGTCTCAAACTCAAGTTTCTATGTCATCTGCAGAAGCCAGTTCTCTGGCAGAAAAATGATTAGACTTTTTCTGTAGAGAGTAGTAATGTGTTGTTTTGGAACAAGGCAAAGTAAAAGAAACAAAGATGAGACAATTTTGGATCACTTGGACTAGCACAGTACCCCTACTGGAACACTCACACATCTCTTAACATCAGTCTCATGAAGGACAAAGCCACATTTCTTCATACACATATAGATATCTCCTTCAAAGACATAGGACAGAGCTCCACTGACCA
Organism: Nycticebus coucang; assembly: GCF_027406575.1. Taxonomy (NCBI): domain Eukaryota; kingdom Metazoa; phylum Chordata; class Mammalia; order Primates; family Lorisidae; genus Nycticebus; species Nycticebus coucang. The sequence goes on from NC_069789.1 coordinate 34,636,624, forward strand.
ACTTCATTATACTTTTCCTTTATGAAAGCAGAAGGTACTATCTGGAGGTAATTAATGGTCCCAATTGAACTCAAGATTCACTGGGAAAATGGCATCCTCCTCCACCTCTTCTTCCCCTCCTCTGTATTCCTCATCTTCCTAGTACTCGTTCTCAGCCTCCTCTTACTCTTCCCGTAGTCCTCATCCTCTTCCAGCTGTACCTCCTCCTCTTCCCCACCTGCCATTCCTGGAATCTCACTGTAGGGGAATCTCGAACACCATCTTTCCATTCTCAGCTTACTATTAGCATTGGTAGGATCACTGGATGGGCCTCCTTCTGCACTAATGCGACCAATGTTTCTGTGAGTTCTGCCCTGAAGAATTGTAGTTCATTTGGGTCCCACCTCTCTCTTGACATGGTAAGTTTGTTTAGGACCTGAGTGTAGGTGCCCAGCATGGGGTCTCTCCCATCAGCTGCCATGTACAGAAGCCACCTAAAGCAGGCTTCTAAGGGAACAAGCCCACACACACAGAATGAGCTGAGCTTTTCCCTCTATCTCTCACAGGGGAACTGTTCTGAATTGCGGGAGTCATCATGGCAGCCAGATAAGAGAATGTGTTCCAACACAGTGCAGAGAGGGGCCAAAGAGGTGGCATGGTTAACACAACTATGCCTGGTAGGTGAAGCGAGATGGGGGAACTCACTGGATCCCAGGCTGAATTCAGGAGACATGGGGTGGACAGGGAACTGGAGTGTGGCTGCTTTGGTGGCCCACTTAGGACCCTGTGGCCAGGTGGCAGTTACTTAACTGCCAGAGAGGAGTTGGAGTTTGGGAGAGTCCCTCTCTCACCTAAAAGTAGCTGTCACTGAAGGGTACAGCTTCTCCCCTCCCAATTTAAGGCCTCTCAGCTTGAGAGCCTGTAACAGACACCCACCACTGCCATGTCTTCCATCAAGTGAGCCGCTCACTGTTGTGATGGAAAGTAACATCAGAGCATCAACCAATCAGGGCTGTCAGAAGGGCGTTACCAGGGAGAGCAGGCACACTCTCTTTGTGACCCACAACCATCATAAAAAGGATGAATTTTAGGCACATTGATCAACTTTCATTAATTTGTTCTTAGATCAGAAAAAGACAGAGAACTATACTAGAGAAGGCCCTTATATTCACACTGAAAATGGAAGCAGACTTTATTTTGTATCCCAATTAAGTGACCCGGCATGAGACCAGTGAGATTACACAGGAGCTAAACAACCATTCAGGCTACCTGTTCAGAGGTGTCAACAAGGAGATTCAAGCAATTAAAAAATGGAGATTACTTGGACTCTGGCAGTGCCCCTACTTGAACACTCACACATCTCTTAAAATCAGTCTCATGAAGGAAAAAGCCACGTTTCCTCATACACATATAGATGTCTTCTTCAAAGACATGGGCCAGAACTCCATTGATCAACTTCATTACACTTTTGCTTTATGAGAACAGAAGGGACTACCTGTAGGTAATTAATGGTCTCTCTTGAAGTGAAGTTTCACTGTGAATATGGCATCCTCCTCCCCCTCCACTTCCCCTGCTTCTCCCATAACCTCTCTTCTCTTCTTCATCTGGTACCACCTCCTTCTCACCCACCTCCACCTCAGCCACCTCCTCCCCCTCCTTCAGCTGCACCTCATCCTCCTCCCTACCTGCCCTTCATGGAATCTCACTGTTGGGGGAACTCAAACACCATCTTTCCCTCCTCAGCTGCCCACCAACAATTAGCTTGGCAGGATCACGGGACGGGCCACCTTCTGCATTAATACCACCAATGTTTCTGTGAGTTCTGTCCTGAAGAATTGTAGTTCATTTGGGTCCCACATCTCTCTTGGGCTGGTAAGTTTGTTTAGGATCTGAGTGGAGGTTCCCAGTATGGGGACCCTCCCATTAGCTTCCATGTACAGAAACCACCTAAAGCAGGCTGCTCAGGAAACAAGGCCACACACACAAAAATGAGCTGAGGTTTTCCCTCTATCTCTCAGAGGGGAACTGTCCTGAATTGAGGGAGTCATCATGGCAGCCAGATAAGAGCATTTTCTCCAAGGTAGTGCAGAGAGAACACAAGCCCCTGAAAGGACCAAAGAGGCAGCATGGTTAGCACAAATATGCCTCGTAGGTGAAGACAGATGGGTGAACTCACTGGATCCAAGGCTGAATCCCAGAGACATGGTGTGGACAGGGAACTGGAGTGTGGCTGCTTTGGTGGCCCACTTAGTACCCTGTGGCCAGGTGGCAGTTACTTAACTTCCAGAGAGAAGTTGGGGATAGTCCCCCTTCTTACCTGAAAGTAGCTGTTGCTGGAGGGTACAGCTTCTCCCCTCCCAATTTAAGCCCTCTCAGCTTGGGAGCCCGTAAGAGACACCCACAACTGCCCTGTCTTCCAAGTACTGAGCTGCTCACTGTTGGGATGGAAGGTAACATCAGAGCATCGGCCAATCAGGACTTTTGGAAGGGTGTTACCAGGGAGACCAAACACCCACTCTTTATGACCCACAACCATCAAAAAAAGATGGATTTGAGGCAAATTTATCAACTGTCATTATTTTTTCCTTAGGTCAGAAAAAGAGAGAGAACCATACTAGAGAAGGTCTTTATATTCACACTGAAAATGGAACCAGACTTTGTTTGGGATCCCAATTAAGTGACACTGCAATAGGTAGTGAGATTTACCCGGGGAGCTACACATCCATTCCGTCTTCCTGTTGCCACATGTGATCCAGAAATTTCAGGCAACAAAATTGCCTGAAAACCCTTCACTGAGAAAAATAATCACATACCATCATGCCCCTCAATTTTACCTTACCCCTCTGACATTATATCTTATCTGTCTCAAATTCACGTTTCTATGCCATCTGCAAAAGCCAGGTCTCTGGCAGAAAAATGATTACACTTCTTCTATAGAGAGTAGAAATGTGTCGTTATTCGGGAAGAAGGCACCAGTGAAAGAAGCAAGGATGAATCAAATGTGGATCGGTGGTACTTGGGCAGTACTCCTACTCAATCACTCACACATCTCTTAATATCAATCTCATTAAGGAAAAAGCTGTATTTCCTCATCTACTTATAGATGTCTCTTTCAAAGACATTTCAAAGACATGGGCTAGAGCTCCATTAAATGAGCTTATTATACTCTCGTGCTCCACTTTGACCTACAGCAAAAGTCCTTACCACATTAATGTAATGTGGGTTTATCATCAGAACAAGAAAATCAATGCAGTACCCCAAAATCATAACAACAAAGAGATCTCTTGTTTGGAAACACAAGAGAATTTGACAAATCCATTATCCTCATGATTACAACCTCTTTGGTAACTAGAAATAGAACAAAATTCCTAGACCTACTAAAAGCATTCAGTGAAAAATCCACACCCTTACTCCTATAAGGTAAAAATATCTTGATATCTGAGAAAAACATTATTATTCTATTTTCATGAAACTGGACATAGTATTCAGAAAAGTTACAATATAAAAGGAAAAATAAATTCTCCCTGCTGGAAACAAAGAAGTAAGAATTGTATTTTCATGTTGATAACACACACATGAGTGTAAAAGTTTGTAAGAAATCCACAGAAACCTACTTGAACTAATAAATGAGTTCAATGAGTTCTCAAAATACCAGAGGAATACCCACAATTCACTTGTAGTTTTATACTAGCAATGAGAATTACTGAAATGAAATTATGGAAACAATTTCATTGATAATAGTATCAAAAAGGATATATTTACAAGGAAACTTAACAAATCTAATGCAAGGCTACTACATGGAAAATAAACTTCTTTTTTTATATATAAATCTATTATTTTATTAAGACAAAAACTGACAGTGGCATGAAGTTTACATTTAAACAAAATTTTCACAGAAATCTAACACATGCCTAAAAGATTTAACAATCTAGTTCTGATTGGCAAGTCTAGATGTCAAGAACTGATGAAGTGATTCAAGACAGAGCATTTGGGTATGATTAAATTCTTAGGATTTTTTAAAAAATGTTTTTGTTTGTTGTGTTTTACAGTGAACCACTGCCCCAGCATGAAAGTTTAATCTCCTGAGCCAAGGGCTTTTGAAATCATTCAACTCTTGAACTGTTTCAGTGAAACTTGTCCTGTCAGTGACTGTACCCTACTACCAATGGGTTTTAGAGTTCAAAGTTCAAAAAAACTAAGAGCATGAACCCTTGTCTTTCCTACTCTCTCTTCCTCTATACCACCATTTTCCCCAATATTTCAGCCAGTAGCTTAGATGAACAAGTTGGTATTTATAACTTCATAACTGGAAAAGGGTCATCTTGTTTAATTTCAGGAATTAGCACCTCTAAGACAGAATGATCTCATGTATATTCTCCAACAAAAGACTTATCTCTCCTCAATCAGTTTCTATCTCCAAAATGGCAGCTTTGTTAACTTACAAGCTGGCTTAGTTCTTTGTGGGGAATAGCGATAAGCTCAGGCAAGGAACACCTTGGCTTATAGGTTTCAGGCATTCACAGCTTTTAAACAGTCTCTCACAGTCCTCATTTATGGTGCCAATGACATTTTTTTCAAAAAGTAAAATATTATGGACATAGAAGCAAATCATTAGTTGTCTGTTTTTTTCATTATTTCACCATTTCCCCAATCAGGCCCCAAATTTTAACCAAAATGATCTACTCATCTCCCTTCTTTCCCACTCTATCCCTCCCACCTCAAATAATACACCAGTAATAGCCAAAAACTACAAACATGCTATGCTGTAAAAATGCAGAAATAACACTATTGGGAAGAAGGCTGTGGGTTGTGGAGATGCTCTTTGAAGTTCTACAGTTTTTGCTTTCCCACACACCCAATTCTGCAAGTTTTGTCCTTCATAGAAGGCCTTTTGCTTTTCTCAGCAAAGTGCAGAATGGGTTGCCTTGAAACACTTATTCCCCTTCCCCTCCACTTGGATGGGTGTGCAAACTATGCAGCTTGAAAGGCTTTAAAGCACTTTGGGCTGCTGCAGGGCACAGAAACTATACTGGCTTTTCAAAGGACATCTTCTCAAGCCACCTCTATGGTATCAAGACAAGTAAAATTCCTTCCCTCCCCATTTGAAACCCACAGTCAGATGTGACAGGGGCTGGTACTTCAGGAAAGTTAATTCTTGTCATCTTTTTTGTCATAATCCTCTGAGGGGCAGGAATGCCATATCAGCCTTTCCTCATAGAAGGATATGACAACCTGTGGGCACTTGACATTGGCTTCCTTGGCAGGGACCAGGTCAGCCTCATCAGAGTTTTTCCATTTCGTCAGGAACATGAGCTCTGCACTGGAGTCTGTGGCTCCAATAATCCACTCTGGCTCCAAACCCCGGACAAAGCCTTATGGCTTTTCTGACTCTTCTTTCTTCTTCTTTGGTTTGCTTTCTTCTCCCTTATCTTCAGAATCAGAATCAGCTTTGTGCTTGCCTCCCTCTGATTTATCTGTCTCATGTGCTGTTTTCTGCGACTGTAAAAACTCAGCAATGAGATCAGGGCAATCCAGGTTCTCTTCTGGCTCCCATGTATTGTCCTCATCTGAGAAACCCTTCCACTTTAGGAGGTACTCCACTTCGCCCTTTACCACTCGAAGGTCAATAACTTTTTCCACCACATATTCCTCTTCCTCCTCTTCTAGCACCTCCTCTACTTTCTTCTTGTTTTGTTTCTTCCCCATAGTACCCTCCAGCTTTCTGATATATAAGGTGATGCTGCTCAGAGCAGCGCCTAAAAACCGGAGAGCAATCAGTGTTGCGCTACTAGTGCATCGCGTCAGGCCAGGGAAGAGCGGAGCTCAGGAAAACAAGTTGGGTGGCTGTAGCAGAGCCTCTCAGTTATACAGCGTACCACAGGCCCAGCCAATGGCCCATAAACTTCTGTAAAGAAATTTAAAATCAAAATTGAACAGACCTCTTTATTCTGGTTGATACATATATTTTGTATGCCAGTTTAAACTTGACAAGTATGCCAGTTTAAACTTGACAGAATATAACAAAACATTTTTGCATTATCTTCATTACTAAAAAGAATGGGACAAAAAATAAAAAATAATTAGGACTACATTGTTAGAATAGCTCATCCTAATTTTCTATTTCACATCTAATGTAATTCATATAGACTTTGTCCCATAATTTTATACTGGAGGTCTTAATTCATATTTGGTAAATATGTCAGATGGCTAGTTAAGCTTCCTGGAGAATTCTACTCAGTGCAGGAAGTCAGAAAGCCCAAAGCTGCTGGGAAGTGGCAATTATTTTCATACAGATGTTGAGGTACAACAGTCACAGAAAAGCTGCCCATTTACACGAACTGACACATATATTCTTTTTTAAAAATCTTTATTTTTTATTAAGTCTTTTGTACATAGTTTATAAATACATTTATGCCATTTTCAATGTGTTGATTATTTGTACAAATTGGTGTGCTTACATCATACTAATCAAAATAGCTTTCATCTCATTTATCCAATTATGGCATTAGGACATTTGTGTTCTACACGTGATAGATCCAACTTGTACTTGCAATGTGGTCCATAGGTGTGGTCCCCCTACTATCCCCTACAATCCCTCCCACTCCCTCCCCTCCCCTCTCCCTCCCCTTCCATTGCATCTAATCTTTAGCCATGTTTCCTAGCTGCTATATGAACCACCAACTCCATAGCCTAGTGGACTGCTCACCACAGAAGATTTTCGTCTTCTGGCTGGTGCCATAATTTTATCCTTCACAGTCTACAGCAAAAACTCTGTCATGTTGGTAGATTCAGTGAAGAAGAGCCCAAGCTATCTACCCACTGCACTCAGCTAGCGGCAGTGCCTACCTTGAGCATGGAGAGGCAGGATAAACACCTGTCAGCGTCTATGCTGTTGCTGTTCACCCCCACATGCTAAGTCACTATGCACTTGGCAGTGGACTCTGCCTCAAAGCCTTTCCAGAAGAGGCTGGTGAGGAGAGCTCTGTGGGGGGCTGCCCAGAGCCCTTCCTCAGCATGTCCAATATTGTGCAGGTGGCCAGATGCTTCCAGATTTGCTATCCACCACACAGGTGCAGTGATGGTGGTCCCAGGGAACAATGCTCTTGGGACTAGGAGCCACAGCTGTAGGGAGAAACGGGGGTGAACCATGATAGGCCCCACTCTCCTGCCAGGCCCACCTTGTTGCCCTTACATGATGCCCTCCAAGGAATTCCTCACAGTTCTTCAGCGAAGAGATACAGGCAGGGGTTCCTGGAGGCCAGACCTTTAGTAAGAGTGTGGGCAGCCAGTAGGGCCAGCAGCATTTTCTCCATCCATTGTGGCTGATTCCAATGAGGGACCTTGGCTGGTGCAAATGTGCAGGAGAGTCATCGCTAAGGCCAGATCCCAGCCCTGTTTCAATTAATCCCTGCCTGGTGTGTTGCATGACTGGAGACGCAAAAGAACAGCCACTTTGCCATGGTTATAAGCTCGCTCCTGCAATTATTAAGGGTGAAGAAGAAACAGACTACATAGTATGGGATAGCATGTAGCAAAGTTCTTCATTTCGGGGATCTGATTTTATTCACTTTTAGTCACGTACACACTTAATCTATCATCTGTTAGTTTCACCATTACCTCATTTTGTGTATCTGAAATTATCTTGTAAGGAAATATCCTGTTACCACATCAACATAATCACTTCAGCAGTCAACATCCTCTTCTAGACAGTGACTAATATCTTGGGCAGGTATCTAAATAAAGATCACAAATAAGAAAGCAGCCACAGGGGAACAGAGTTCATGGAAGAGTACCTTCAAGCGTTCACTCAGTTTACTCAGCATAAAGTAACAACTGAGGGCAGAGCACTTATAGACCTCTGACAATATGTTTTTAACATACATCAACCCTCTAAAACATATCTCTGAGGAAGGGCAGCATGCCCTTTGGCCTCAGGCTTAATGGGGTGCACAACTTCAGAGAATTGGTTTGTGGAATTTTAACTCCAGCCAAGCTAACTCTGCACGTGTCCCAGGGAGGCCCCTTAAGCCTCTGTAAGAATAGCAAGCCATTTGAAACTCACACTGAGTTCGCTATGTGTGCTTGATGTAGGTTATGTTTATTTCTTTTTTTTTTTATTTTTTTTTATTTATTTTTTTATTTTTTAATTTTTTTATTAAATCATAACTGTATACAATGATATGATTATGGGGCATCATACACTCACTTCATAAACCATTTGACACATTTTTATCACAGTGGTTAACATAGCCTTTCCGGCGTTATCTCAGTTACTGTGCCAAAACATTAACGCCGGAAAGGCTATGTTAACCACTGTGATGTTTATTTCTAAATATTATCCTACATGGCGTAGCAGCCCCTGTGTGCCCCCAGCGCAAGATGCCTGTACTGTATAGGAAAATGGTTGAATTTTTAGGGACCCTGCCTGGGTGGGACAAGGTTCTCAAGAGACTGGACACCATGTCTCCTGGCATCTGAGTCAGGCTCACTGCTGGGCAATGTGACCCCTTCTTGACTGCTTTTACCAAGCACCTGCTCCTGCTGAGAGGTCCACAGTGCTCTACCTGTTCAGGAGATATTCAGTGAATGAGGGAACCACCTAAGAGTCCCCCCATGCACCCAGGGAGGCATACTGAGGTGAGGCCCACCATGGAGGAGGCAGAACCAGCTGGCAACCCAGATGGGTAACAAGCCAGGTCAGGCCTTAGGAAAATTTTACCAGAAAGGGGAAAGTAGCCCCCTGCTGAACCACGGGCCTCACAGACAGCCCAGAGTTCTGGGCAACCAAAATCTGAGACCCTCTCCCACCCTGCAGAGCCCCAGGGCCTAGCAGGGAATGGTAAGAATGGCATACTGGGGGGACTTAACACACTTTCCTCCTTCCTGAAAGGTATGGTGGGGACCTCCTTCTTGCTGGGGCTCTTCGGCAGCCTGAACAGCCATCTTCCAGTTGGGTGGCATCAGCTGGCCATCACCCAAGGAAGGAGGCAGGCACTTCTTCATGACTTCCCTGTCAGCCACTCAAGGAACGTGCTCATTTCTTGGAGAAAGATGCCGAGGCACAGGGTGGAAGCAGTGAAGACTGGAATTGCAGAGAGACACCTCCAAAGAGCTCTCGGCTGCCCTCCCAGGTCTCCCAGGGTGGCGGGTGGAGTCCCCCCAGGTGACAGTGATGGAGTGAGGGGGGTGCACAACTTCACAGCACAGGCTGTGTTTCAGGACTAGGAGACAACAATGACCATAATTCAAATTAAAACCATTCTAAAATATCACCTTATTTCAAGTAGAGTAATTTTATTTTTAAAGGGAAAAAATAACGAACGCTGGTGTAGATGTGGAGAAAGACATTCTTTCACATTGTGAGTGGCAGTGCAAAATACTAAAGACATCATGAAAAATGGTATGGAGGTTCCTGAAAAAAATAATAGAACTACCACATGATCCAACGATCCCAATATGGCAAATATATCCAATGGAAATGAAATTGGGCACTACCTCAAATCTAAAAGATTTCATGACTTCACTGCTGGATTCTACCTAAGAAGTAGTAACCAATTCTTCCCAAACTATTTTAAAAAATTGAAGAGAAGGAAATTTTTCCAAACCAATTCTTTGAGGCCAGAAAACCAAAACAAGGAGAGAGCAACAAAAGAAAACTACAAGCCGATTTCCACGCTGAAGTTATATGCAAAAATCTTAACACAGCACTACCAAAGCAACTTCAAGAGCACGGTAAAGAGATCATTTCACAGGAGCAAGTAGCAGTCATCCCAGAGATGCAATCATGTAAATCAATAAAAATAATACATTCCACCTACAGAATCAGGGGCAAAATTACCACATATACATTGCAACAGATAAAGAAAGCACATCTGGTGCCAGGCGCAGTGGTTCATGCCTGTAATCCCAGCAGTTGGGTGGCCAAGGAGGGTGGATTGGCTGAGTTCACATGTTCAAGACCAGCTTGAGCCAGAGTGAGATCTCATCTGTCTCTAAAAATAGGCAGGTATTGCGGCAGGCACCTGTAGTCCCAGCTACTTGGGAGGCTTAGGCAAGAGAATCGCTTGAGCCCAAGAGTTTGAAGTTGCTCTGAACTATGACACCAGGACACTCTACCAAGGGTGACAACATGAGACTCTGTCTCAAAAATAAACAAACAAAAAAAAAGTGCATCTGAAAAAAAATATGAAAACTTCTTGATAAAACTCTCAAAAAATTAAAAGAGACCTGGACCTGAATGCAATAAAAGCCACATAGGGCAAACCCACTAGCATGACAGTGAACTGGACAAAGCTGAAAGACAAGTATGACCACTTTCTAATATTTTATTCAACGTAATACTGGAAATGCTACCCAAAGTAATTATGCAAGAGACAGAAATTTTAAAAGCATCTAAATCGAAAAAGGAGAAATCAAATTGTCTGTTTTTACAGAGGACATGATCTTATCTGTAGAAAACCCTAAAGTCTCAGGCAGTGCCCATAGCTTAGTTGGCAGGGCTCCAACCACATACACTGAGGGTGGCAGGTTCAAACCCAGCCCCAGTCAGGTAAAAGCAAAAAACAAAACACACACACACACACGCACACACACACACACACAAACCCCACATACTCAAACACACAAAATTTGGCCAGTGCCTGTGGCTCAGTGGGTAGGGCACTGGTCCTGTATACTGAGAATGGCAGGATTGGACCCAGGCCCTGCCAGCTAAAACTGCAATGACAACTGAAAAAACAATAAAAAAAGCTGGGTGTTGTGGCGGGCACCTATAGTCCCAGCTACTCAGGAGGCTGAGGCAAGGGGATTGCTGAAACCCAAGAGTTAGAGGTTGCTGTGTGCTGTGACACCACAGCACTTTACCGAGGGTGACAAAGTGAGACTCTGTCTCAAAAAAAAAAAAAAAAAGGAAACCCAATAGACTCAATCAGTAATTAGTATTAAACAAATGCAGTAAATGTGTAGGATATAAAAGTAGCATAACTTCTGTATGCTAGTATCAAACTATGTAAAGAGAAATCAAAGAAAAATTGTATTTATAATAGCTGCGTGAATACCTAGAAATCGATTTAACCAAGGCAATAAAAGATGTCTACACTGAAAAATATAAAATGTTGATGAAATAAATGGAAGATAATAAAATAAATGAACAGGTATTCTGTGTTCATGGAGAGGAAGATTGATATTGTCAAATTGTCCATAATGCTCAAAGCAATCTAGACTTTCAATGTAATTCCACTCCACATGTCAATGACATTTTTCAAAGAAATAGAAGAATCTTAAAATTCATATGAATCCACAAACACCCCAAATATAAAAAGCAACTGTCATTAGAAAGAACACTAGAAGCATCACAGTACCTGACTCCAAAATATACCACAAAGTTAGAGTAATCAAAATAGCACTGCCCTGGCATAAAACAGACACATAAAACAAAGGAAGAGAATAGAGAACACAGTAAGAAATCCACACACTTAAGCCAACTGCTTCCTAAAAAGACCTAAAGTGTACACACCGGGGAAGGGATTTTCTCTTCAATAAATAATACTGAGAAAACTAGACATCCATATGAAAAAGAATAAAACTAGAATCTTATTTCTCAATATATAGACAAACTCAATATAGATTAAAGATATAAAAATAGGACCTTAAATAAGAATAGACAAGTAACATTAAATCAAACTAAAAAGCTTCTGCATAAAAGGAAACAACCTCAGAGTGAAAATATAATGAATAAGAGAAAATATTTGTTAACTATGCATTTGACAATAGATTACTCTGAGTAATTCAAACACTCAATAGCAAAAAAAAAAAAGAAATGGCTCGGTGCCTCTAGCTAAGTGGCTGGGTTGCCAGCCACATACAATAGAGCTGGCGGGTTCTAATCCAGCCTGGGCCTGACAAACAACAATGACAACTACAACCAAAAAATGGCCAAATGTTGTGGTGGGCACCTTTAGGCCCAGCGACTTGGGAGGCTGAGGCAAGAGAATCCTTTAAGCCCAAAAGTTTGAGGTTGCTTTTGGCTATGACGCCACGGCACTCTATGGAGGGTGAAATAGTAAGAATCTGTCTAAAAAAAAAAGAGAATATCTTGTTAAAAATGGTAAAAAGACCTAAACAGACATTTCTCAAAATAAGATACGCAAATAACTGCCACATATATGAAAAAATTCTGAACAATACTAATTATCATGAAGAAATGAAAATTAAAAACACAATGAGATGCTTTATCTCACCCCAATTAGAATAACTACTGAAAAACACACACAAAAATAACAATTACTGGAATGCATGAGGAGGAGGAAATTTTATACACTTTGAGGGAATTTAAATCGATAGAAACAAAGTAAATTATGGAAAACAGTAGAATTACCATGTGATCCAGCCATCAAACTATTAAAAAGTTCATATATCCAAAGTCAATAATCACAGTATGCAAAGAACCATCAGCAAATCTGCATCTGCTGAATTACTATAAATGATACCAAAGATAGAAAATCAACCTATTTTTCCAACAATGGATGAAAGGAGGAAGAAACTCTAGTGTATATGTATGTATATGTGTATGTATATACAGTGAAATACTATTCAGCCTTAAACAAGAATGAAATTGTTTGATATTATGTTACATAAAATAAGCCAAGAACACAAAGACAAACATTGCAAAATCTTAAAAACATGGATCTCCTAGAGGTAGGAAGTAGAACAGTGGCTGTTTGTTAGAAGCAGGGCAAGGAGATGCCTTGGGAGACAGGTGCAAAGTTACAGTTAGATAGGAAGAATAATTCCTGCTGTTCTATTGCACAGTAGTGTGTCTATGGTAAACAATCATATATCATTCAAAATGGATAAAAAATAGAGAATTATATATTCCCATCCAAAGGAAGTGATATATGTTTAAAGTAATGGGAGGGGGAGACAAGATGGCGGACTGAAGCCAGCTTTCAACAAAGGCTCCCGTCCAGAAGGAGAGTTAAGGGACAGGAATTTAGTAAGTATCCTGGTGGACTTGAGCCTCACCAAGAGAGAAGGCTGAAGAACGCACAACAACACCGCTGAGGCAAGTTGTGATCACAAGGACGCAAACAAAAGGTACAAAATCCACCACCAAGCGGACGGGAGTCCCCCTCCCCCATGAGACCGGCTCTAGAGCCCCATAATTGAACAAGCGGGCAGAAATTGAACAAGCGGGCAGAAATTAGAGCCCTTTAATTTCCACGATCTCTCCACGGGAGAGACCTTCTAAAAACTGGACCTACCTCCCCTACTGGGATGCCGTGGCGTTCTCCTGCCGGACATAGGGCTGAATAAAACTTTGGGAATCCTCTGCCGGCAACCCTGAATCCCCGGCGCTCCCCTCCCACCCACTGAGGTCTGGAGGCCTGTCCCCCAGGACTTCGGATCCTTGGGTGATTTCTCAAGGGGAGTGGACAGTCCCCTTGAGTGCGACTGGTCAGCATTGACTCTGAGGCGTGCCGAGTGAGGAGAGGGCACCGGGCTGAGGGGGAGTCACGCCTCGCGGCACTTCCCTGCGGTGCAGTGCAGCAACCCTCCCCGGGCATACGGGGCCAAAGACTGAATCAGACTCTGGCCTCCCCGCTGATAGCTGAGAGCCCCTACTCTCACTCGGGGTCTGAGGGCCTATCCCCCAGGAGTTCGGATCCTTGGGTGATTTCTCAAGGGGAGTGGACAGTCCCCGAGTTGCGACTGGTCAACATTGACTCTGAGGCGCGCAAGTGAGGAGAGGGCACCGGGCTGAGTCACGACTCGTGGCACTTCCCTGCGGTGCAGTGCAGCAACCCTCCCCAGGCATACGGGGCCCAAGACTGAATCAGACTCTGGCCTCCCCGCTGAGAGCTGAGAACCCCTACTCTCACAAGGGGTCTGAGGGCCTATCCCCCAGGAGTTCGGCTCCTTGGGTGATTTCTCGAGGGGAGTGCACAGTGCCTGAGCTGCGTCAGGTCAGCGCTGACTCTGGGATACGTGAGCGAGGAGAGGGCACTCTGCTGAGGGGAAATCAAGCCTTGGCGGCACTTCCCCGCAGTGCAGTGCAGGAGCCCTCCCCGGACCGTAGTATTGCGTGAAACTGAATGAAACTCTAGCTTCCCCCCGCCCCACTCCCAATCGGGGTCTGGGGGCCCATCCCCCAAGAGTTCTGATTCATGGGGGATCTCTTAAGGGGTGTGGACCCAGCACAAACTGCGGCCGCTCAGTGCTGACTCTGGGGCGTGGGACAGAGGAGAAAAGGTTCGCCTGAGTGCCCACACCAGAGCAGCAGTTCCCTGGAGGTAGATCAACAGCCGTTTTTTCTTTAACGGCAGAACGCTCACTTCTGGATATTCTGAGGCCACACCCCCTGTCTCCCTGGGCAACCAGAGGAGGCCACCGGTGACACGGCTCACAAACCCGGAAGTCTCCAGGGCGGGGCCGACCCAGAGAGGTGTTCAGACGCAATTCTCCAGCAGCAAAGACGTTTGAACTCAAAACAGCCCGTCTCCTGTAGGCGACGACAAGAACAGAGACAGAACCTCACAAAGTTGTCTGTTCTGTTCTGTTCTGTTAGCAGCATGCATCAGGGACGGGGCTAAGCCTGAGTGAACACCTCCTTCCCATCACCTGCATCAAACACTCAAAGATGTCAGGCCCCATCTCCTCCTGCTAGATAGCGGCAGTCTGCGGGGGCCTGGCAGACTTCCTTGCGATTCAGGCAGGTGCAAACCCCTGGAGTGTCTGTTCACTGCAGGCAACTGGGTTAGCCATCTGCAGAGATACCAGTGACTGGGTCCAACGGAGGGGCAAAGTGGGGAAGGAGACGTCAACCTTCCCAGACTGCTCTGTTTGCTGGGTGGCTCCTCCTGACTCCACGCTGCACTGGGGTGAGCCGTGTCAGAGGAGTCACCAGGCCCCTGTGATCCAGTTCCCAGAGACCTCTTGAACCCTTCCACCCGAGACAAGTGCCGATTGAGACAGTTGATTCGGACCTTTTGAACTGGGCTAATAGACTGAGGACTCTTCAGGCGGTGCCCTGGGTGTGCGATTGTAGGAAGGTTTGATTCTCCTTTTCCAACTGGGGCCAGAGGTGGGCAAGCGGGGTGACTTAATTGCTGATTTTTCCACACAGCTGAGACTTCAAGCCAGAGTAGAAGTTGCAATAGGATCGAACAGAAACCAGCTGAAAGCAAGACAGAACCACTTTGCTCCACCACACCAGACAGGGCCCCAGTTTCTCAGGCCACAACACTGTACGGGCCCTCGATAAAACCCCAGGGGAAAAACCAAAGGGAGTAAACCATGGGGCGGAATCAGCGGAAAAACTCTGGTAACATGAATAACCAGAATAGATCAACCCCCCCAAGAAAAGATACGGCAGATGTGATTGAAGATCCCATTCATAAACAACTGGCTGAGATGTCAGAAGTCGAATTCAGAATTTGGTTTGCAGACAAGATTAATAAAATGGAATTAGGAATTCGAGGAGAAATTCAAAAATTGTCTCAAGAATTTAACGAATTTAAAGACAAAACCACCAAAGACTTAGACACACTGAAACAAGAACTTACAGCCCTCAAAGATATGAAAAATACAGTAGAATCCCTCAGTAACAGAATGGAGCAAGCAGAAGAAAGGATTTCTGACATTGAAGATAAAGTCTTCGAACGCTCCCAATCTCTCAAAGAGGAAGAGAAATGGAGAGCAAAAACGGATCACTCACTCAGAGAGCTCTCAGATAATTCGAAAAAAAATAACATAAGGGTTATAGGAATTTCGGAGACTGATGAAGTTGCAGCCAAGGGCACAGAGGCCCTTCTACATGAAATTATGAAAGAAAATTTTCCAGACATGCCTAGAGAATCTGAAATTCAGATAGCAGACAGCTTCAGAACCCCAGCACGATTCAACCCCAATAAGCCATCTCCCAGACATATCATAATTAGCTTCACTAAAGTTAACATGAAAGAGAAGATTCTCAAAGTAGCCCGGCGAAAGAAAACTATAACGTACAAAGGTAAGAATATTAGAATAACTGCAGATCTCTCTGCTGAAACTTTTCAAGCAAGAAGAGGCTGGTCATCAACTTTTAATCTCCTAAAGCAAAAAAACTTTCAACCCAGGATCTTGTATCCAGCTAAACTGAGTTTCATCTATGATGGAGAAATTAAATACTTCAATGACATTCATATGTTGAAAAAATTTGCCATAAGTAAACCAGCTCTTCAGGATGTTCTCAGACCTATCCTCCACAATGACCAACCCAATCCTATACCACAAAAGTAAACTCACTCAGAATCTTCGGATCAAACTCCAACTTCCACACTGGCGAAAGGATTAAAAATGTCCACTGGACCTTTGAAAAACTCGATACCCAAAATTCCACCAGACTTATCAATACTCTCCATCAATGTGAATGGCTTAAACTGTCCTCTAAAGAGGCATAGGTTAGCTGACTGGATACAAAAACTCAAGCCAGATATTTGTTGCATACAAGAGTCACATCTCAACTTAAAAGACAAATACAGACTCAGGGTGAAAGGATGGTCATCCATATTTCAGGCAAATGGTAATCAGAAAAAAGCAGGTGTTGCAATTTTATTTGCAGATACAGTAGGCTTTAAACCATCAAAAGTAAGGAAGGACAAGAATGGTCACTTCATATTTGTTAAGGGTAATACTCAATATGACGAGATCTCAATTATTAATATCTCTGCACCCAACCAGAATGCACCTCAATTTATAAGAGAAACTCTAACAGACATGAGTAACTTGATTTCCTCCAGCTCCATAATCGTTGGAGATTTCAACACTCCCTTGGCAGTGTTGGATCGATCCTCCAGAAAGAAGCTGAGCAAAGAAATCTTAGATTTAAACCTAACCATCCAATATTTAGATTTAGCAGACATCTACAGAACATTTCATCCCAACAAAACTGAATACACATTCTTCTCATCAGCCCACAGAACTTACTCCAAAATTGATCACATTTTAGGTCACAAGTCTAACCTCAGTAAATTTAAAGGAATAGAAATTATTCCATGCATCTTCTCGGACCATCATGGAATAAAACTTGAATTGAGTAACAACAGGAATCTGCATACCCATACAAAAACATGGAAGTTAAATAACCTTATGCTGAATGATAGCTGGGTCAGAGAAGAGATTAAGAAAGAAATCACCAATTTTTTGGAACAAAACGACAATGAAGACACAAACTATCAGAACCTCTGGGACACCGCAAAGGCAGTTCTAAGAGGGAAATTTATAGCACTGCAAGCCTTCCTCAAGAGAACGGAAAGAGAGGAAGTTAACAACTTAATGGGACATCTCACGCAACTGGAAAAGGAAGAACATTCCAACCCCAAACCCAGTAGAAGAAAAGAAATAACCAAAATTAGAGCAGAATTAAATGAAATTGAAAACAAAAGAATAATACAACAGATCAATAAATCAAAAAGCTGGTTTTTTGAAAAGGTCAATAAAATAGATAAACCTCTGGCCAACCTAATCAGGAAAAAAAGAGTAAAATCTCTAATATCATCAATCAGAAACAACAAAGACGAAATAACCACAGACTCATCAGAAATCCAAAAAATCCTTAATGAATATTACAAGAAACTTTATTCTCAGAAATATGAAAATCTGAAGGAAATAGACCAATACTTGGAAGCACGCCACCTTCCAAGACTTAACCAGAATCAAGTGGAAATGTTGAACAGACCCATATCAAGTTCAGAAATAGCATCAACTATACAAAACCTCCCTAAAAAGAAAAGCCCGGGACCAGATGGTTTCACGTCAGAATTCTACCAAACCTTTAAAGAGGAATTAGTACCTATATTACTCAACCTGTTCCAAAATGTAGAAAAAGAAGGAAGACTACCCAACACGTTCTATGAAGCAAACATCACCCTGATCCCCAAACCAGGAAAAGACCCAACAAGAAAAGAAAATTATAGACCAATATCACTAATGAATATAGATGCAAAAATATTCAACAAGATCCTAACAAACAGAATCCAACAACACATGAAACAAATTATACATCATGACCAAGTTGGTTTTATCCCAGGATCTCAAGGCTGGTTCAATATACGTAAATCTATAAATGTAATTCAGCACATAAACAAATTAAAAAACAAAGACCATATGATTCTCTCAATTGATGCAGAAAAAGCTTTTGATAATATCCAGCATCCCTTCATGATCAGAACACTCAAGAAAATTGGTCTAGAAGGGACTTTTCTTAAACTGATAGAGGCTATCTACAGCAAACCCACAGCCAATATCATATTGAATGGAGTTAAATTGGAATCATTTCCACTCAGATCAGGAACCAGACAAGGCTGCCCATTGTCTCCATTGCTTTTCAACATTGTAATGGAAGTTTTAGCCACCGCAATTAGGGAAGAAAAGGCGATCAAGGGTATCCATATAGGGTCAGAAGAGATCAAACTCTCGCTCTTCGCAGATGATATGATTGTGTATCTGGAAAACACTAGGGACTCTACTACAAAACTCCTAGAAGTGATCAAGGAATACAGCAGCGTCTCAGGTTACAAAATCAACATTCATAAATCGGTAGCCTTTATATACACCAACAACAGTCAAATTGAAAAAGCAGTTAAGGACTCTATCCCATTCACAGTAGTGCCAAAGAAGATGAAATATTTGGGAATTTACCTAACAAAAGACGTGAAAGATCTCTATAAAGAGAACTATGAAACTCTAAGAAAAGAAATAGCTGAAAATGTTAACAAATGGAAAAACATACCATGCTCATGGCTAGGAAGAATCAACATTATCAAAATGTCCATAGTACCCAAAGCAATATATAATTTCAACGCACTCCCTATTAAAGCTCCACTGTCATATTTTAAAGATCTTGAAAAAACATTACTTCGTTTTATATGGAATCAGAAAAAACCTCGAATAGCCAAGACATTACTCAGAAATAAAAAACAAATCAGGAGGAATCACACTACCAGACCTCAGACTTTACTACAAATCGATAGTGATCAAAACAGCATGGTATTGGCACAAAAACAGAGAAGTAGATATCTGGAATAGAATAGAGAACCAAGAGATGAATCCCGCTACTTACTGCTATTTGATTTTTGACAAGCCAATTAAAAACATTCAGTGGGGAAAAGATTCCCTATTTAACAAATGGTGCTGGGTGAACTGGCTGGCAACCTGCAGAAGACTGAAATTGGACCCACACCTTTCACCATTAACTAAGATAGACTCTCATTGGATTAAAGATTTAAACTGAAGACATGAAACTATAAAAATACTAGAGGAGAATGCAGGGAAAACCCTTGAAGAAATTGGTCTGGGTGAGTATTTCATGAGGAGAACCCCCCGGGCAATTGAAGCTGCTTCAAAAATACACTACTGGGACTTGATCAAACTAAAAAGCTTCTGCACAGCTAAGAACACAGTAAGCAGAGCAAGCAGACAGCCCTCAGAATGGGAGAAGATATTTGCAGGGTATAACTCTGACAAAGGTTTAATAACCAGAATCCACAGAGAACTCAAATGCATCAGCAAGAAAAAAACAAGGGATCCCATCGCATGCTGGGCAAGGGATTTGAAGAGAAACTTCTCTGAAGAAGACAGGCGCACGGCCTTCAGACATATGAAAAAATGCTCATCATCTTTAATCATCAGAGAAATGCAAATCAAAACTACTTTGAGATATCATCTAACTCCAATGAGACTAGCCTATATCACAAAATCTCAAGACCAGAGATGCTGGCGTGGATGCGGAGAAAAGGGAACACTTCTGCACTGCTGGTGGGAATGCAAATTAATACATTCCTTTTGGAAAGAGATATGGAGAACACTCAGAGATCTAAAAATAGATCTGCCATTCAATCCTGTAATTCCTCTGCTGGGCATATACCCAGAAGACCAAAAATCACAACATAACAAAGATATTTGTACCAGAATGTTTATTGCAGCCCAATTCATAATAGCTAAGTCATGGAAAAAGCCCAAGTGCCCATCGATCCACGAATGGATTAATAAATTGTGGTATATGTATACCATGGAATACTATGCAGCCTTAAAGAAAGATGGAGACTTTACCTCTTTCATGTTTACATGGATGGAGCTGGAACATATTCTTCTTAGTAAAGTATCCCAAGAATGGAAGAAAAAATACCCAATGTACACAGCCCTACTATGAAACTAATTTGGGACTCTCACATGAAAGCTATAACCCAGCTACAACTTAACAATAGGGGGAAGTGGGAAACGGGGGTGGGTGGGTAGAGGGAGGGGAATCGGTGGGATCACACCTGTGGTGCATATTATAGGGGTATTTGCAAAACTTGGTAAATGTAGAATGTAAATATTTTGGCAAAGTAACTGAGATAACGCCGCAAAGGCTATGTTAACCACTGTGATAAAAATGTGTCAAATGGTTAAAAAAAAAAAAAACTGCTTTTGCAGTATCCCACAGGTTTTGGTAGCTTGTGTCTTCGTTGTTGTTATGGTCTAGGAAGTGAATGATTTCCTGTTTTATTTCTTCCTGCACCCATGTGTTATTCAGCAGAGGATTGTTTAATTTCCATGCCTTTGGGTGGGGTCGAGCATTTTTGTTAGAGTTGAGTTCCACCTTTAGTGCCTTATGTTCTGAGAAGATACAAGGTAAAATTTCAATTCTTTTGATTTTCTTGATATTTGTTTTGTGTCCCAGGATATGATCAATTTTGGAGAATGTTCCATGGGGAGATGAGAAGAATGTATGTTCTTTATCTTTGGGATGGAGTGTTCTATATGGATCTGTCAAGCACAGTTATTCTAGGGTCTCGTTTAAATCTCTTATATCCTTGTTTAATTTCTGTTAGAGGATCTGTCCAGCTCTGTAAGAGGAGTGTTAAGGTCCCCTGTTATTATGGTATTATCAGATATCATATTGCTCAGACTGAGTAAGGTCTGTTTCAAGAATCTGGGAGCATTTAAATTGGGTGCATAAATATTTAGAATTGAAATGTCTTCTTGTTGTATTTTTCCCTTGACCAATATAAAGTGACCATCTTTGTCTTTTTTGACTTTAGTTGCTTTAAATCCACATGTATCTGAAAATAATATTGCAACTCCTCTTTTCTTCTGAAATCCATTTGCCTGAAAAATTGTCTTCCAACCCTTGAGTCGGAGCTTTAATTTGTCTTTGAATCCAGGTGTGTTTCTTGCAGACAGCAAATGGATGGCTTGTGTTTTTTAATCCAGTCAACCAATCTATGTCTCTTCAGCGGGAAATTCAAGCCATTAACATTTATTGAGTTAATTGGTAAGTGTGGTAGTATTCTATTCGTCTTATTTGGTGAGAGTCCATTGCTTAGTTTTATATTTTGCATCACTGTGGAGTTTAGGTTCTATCCATTAATTTCTGAGTTCTTACTTTGCTGCTGATCCATTGTGGTGGTCAGTGTGCAGAACAGGTTGAAGTATTTTCTGTAGAGCTGGTCTTGTTGTGGCGAATTTCCTCAATGTTTGTATGTCCGTAAATGATTTGATTTCTCCGTCAATTTTGAAGCTTAGCTTAGCAGGGCACAGAATTCTGGGCTGGAAATTGTTTGTTTAAGTAGATTAAAGGTAGATGACCATTTTCTTCATGCTTGGAAAGTTTCATTAGAGAAGTCTGTGGTAACTCTGATGGATTTGCCCCTGTAGGTCAACTGGCTCTTACTCCTAGAAGCTTGTAGAATCTTTTCTTTTGTCTTGACTTTGGACAGGTTCATCACAATGTGTCTTGGAGAAACTCGGTTAGAGTTAAGGTGACCTGGTGTCCGATATCCCTCCAAAAGCAGTGTGTCAGAATCTTTGATGATATTTGGGAAATTTTCTTTTATAATATTCTCTAGTATGGCTTCCATTCCTCTGGGGCATTCTTCTTCCCCTTCTGGGATTCCTATAACTCGAATGGTGGAACGCTTCATAAAGTCCCATAATTCTGACAGTGAACGTTCTGCTTTCTCTCTCTTCTTTTCTGCCTCTTTTACTATCTGAGTTATCTCAAAAACTTTTTCTTCTACTTCTGAAATTCTTTCGTCTGCATGGTCTAACCTGTTGCTGATACTTTCCATTGCATCTTTAAGTTCCCTAATTGACTGTTTCAGTTCCTTCAGCTCTGGTATATCTTTTTATATTCTTCACATCGTTCATCTCTTATTTGATTTTATTTTTGAATTTCCTTTTGGTTATTTTCCACTTTATTAGCAGTTTTCTTCATTGTTTCCATCATTTCTTTCATTGTTTTCAACATGTGTATTCCAAATTCCCGTTCTGTCATTCCTAACATTTCTGTATAGGTGTAATCCTCTGCAGTAGCTACCTCATGGTCCCTTGGAAACGTTGTTCTGGACTGGTTCTTTATGTTGCCTAGAGTTTTCTGCTGAGTCTTCCTCATGAGTGATTTATTTTATCTGTTTCCTTGCCCTAATTTTCCTTTCACTTCCTCTTGCTCTTTAAGTTCTCCTGCCTGTGGACTAAGGGTTACAGGACCCGAAGGGTGAGAAGGTTGAAGAGCAAAAAAGGGATGAAAGAAAGGAGGACTGAGTGATAAGAAAAAAAAGAAAAATTGAGAAAGGAGAGTGGGTGGGTAAAAGGAATATTGACAAAAAGAAGAGAGGCACAGAAATAGGGAGACAGAGCAATATAGGTGTACAGTAGGGTACTTTGATACAACCTTAAAAAAAAAGCACCTTCTGGGGGTGCCCAGTTGGGTGGTTCCCTTGAGGTCAGCAGCTCTTTGCTAACCTTATCAGACACAGTACCCCACCTCCACCAAGTAGAGAGGAAAGACAAAAATGCTATAAATCAAACCAAAACAAGCAAACAGAAAACTTTATTGGATAAAGTTGGCTGGAAAACCAAAAAATAGCGGTAGAAACACTAACAAAAATGAAGTTCTTATTATTGTAATAGGCAGCAACGGGAAATTATAATTAAACTAGAAAAATTGAGAAAGAAAAATGATCTGTATGGAAAAGGTTGAACTTAGTAAACAAAACAGAAATTAACAACATCAAAATAAAGAAAAAACAAACAAACAAACAAACAAAAAAAACACAACCAAAAACAAAGCAGTATGTATATGTTATTGAATATTGTCTGGGCAACACGTGGTCTTCTGGGGTATGAGATGTTAATCACAGTTCTTATGTGACTGGGGGATGTTAGTTTCTGAAACCACAGCAGGTAGACACCCTAAGTCTCTCTTCAGTCCACTGAAAAGGCACTTTGAACTTGTTCACATGCTGAGCAGCTTTCCGAGGGAAGTGCTTGTTGCTGGAATCACTGCTGAAATGGCTATCCACTTACCGTGTGTGCCAAAACTGGTCTCCCTCTGCCCCCGAGGGTTAGGGCTGCAAGGCGGCTGAGACCCCGCCCTTAATCTACTTGGTTGCTTCGTTACCAGCTCCCACCCAATTCCAGCCCTGAGGGCGGAGCTTGCCGGGGCAGATCACTCACAATGGCTGCCTGTGACCCAGAGAAAAACACTATTAGCTCCGTCTGGCTCAGTGGCTCAGACTGGGGCCCTAGACAAAGGCCAAAGTTCTTCGCACTCCCGCTCAGGCTCTCACCAAGGCAGTTCAGCTGAGTGCCAAGTCCAAAGACACCAAAACAGTTCACAGTAAGGCCTTTCTGCTTTGCAGTCTAGCTGCTACTGAACTTACAGTTGCGGGCGGGTTTAGAAGGATTGAACACACACTTGCCGGTTTTCCAGTGTTTTAGTCCTCCTCTTGGGGTCCAGAAGTCTCTTGCTGACTCCCTGTATCCTCTCAGGGGTGATGATAGGCAGATCCCACCAGCCAGAGATGCCTGGAGTCCTGTCTCCCCAGACTCATGGTGCCCAGATGCAAGGAAGCTGTTACTCGGCTGCCAATTTGATCCGCCTTCTCTTATATCTTTGTTAAATTTCTGTTTAGAGGATCTGTCCAGCTCTGTAAGAGGAGTGTTAAAGTCCCCTGTTATTATGTTATTATCAGATATATTGCTCAGAATGAGTAAGGTCTGTTTCAAGAATCTGGGAGCATTTAAATTGGGTGCATAAATATTTAGAATTGAAACATCTTCTTGTTGTATTTTTCCCTTGACAAATATAAAGTGACCATCTTTGTCTTTTTTGACTTTAGTGGCTTTAAATCCACATGAATATGAAAATAAGATTGCAACTCCTCTTTTCTTCTGGATTCCATTTGCCTGAAAAATTGTCTTCCATCCCTTGACTCGGAGCTTTAATTTGTCTTTTGAAGCCACGTGTGTTTCATGTAGACAGCAAATCAATGGCTCGTGTTTTTTAATCCAGTCAACCAATCTTTGTCTCTTCAGTGGGGAATTCAAGCCATTAACACTTATTGAGGTAATTGATAAGTGTGGTAGTATTATATTCATCTTACTTTGTGAGAGTCCATTGCTTAGTTTTATCTTTTGCATCAGTGTGGAGGTTAGGTTCTGTCCTTTAATTTCTGAGTTCTTACTTTGCTGCTGATCTATTGTGGTGCTCAGTGTGCAGAACAAGTTAAAGTATTTCCTGTAGAGCTGGTCTTGTTGTGGCGAATTTCCTCAATGTTTGTATATCCATAAATGATTTGATTTCTCTGTCAATTTTTAAGCTTAGCTTAGCAGGGTTCAGAATTCTGGGCTGGAAATTGTTTTGTTTAAGTAGATTAAAGGTAGATGACCATTGTCTTCTTGCTTGGAAAGTTTCATTAGAGAAGTCTGCAGTCACTCTGATGGATTTGCCCCGTAGGTCAACTTGCCCTTACTCCTGGCAGCTTGCAGAATCTTTTCTTTTGTCTTGACTTTGGACAGGTTCATCACAATGTGTCTTGGAGAAGCTCGGTTAGAGTTGAGGCGACTTGGGGTCCGAAATACCTCTGAAAGCAGTGTGTCAGAATCTTTGGTGATATTTGGGAAATTTTCTTTTATAATATTGTCTAGTATGTCTTCCATTCCTCTGGGGCATTCTTCTTCCCTTTCTGGGATTCCTATAACTCATATGTTGGAATGCTTCATAAAGTCCCATATATTATAACAGTGAACATTTTCCTTTCTCTCTCTTCTTTTCTGCCTCTTTTACTATCTGAGTTATCTCAAGAACTTTGTCTTCTAACTCTGAAATTCTTTCTTCTGCATGGTCTAACCTGTTGCTGATGCTTTCCATTGCATCTTTAAGTTCCCTAATTCACTGCTTCAGTTCCTTCAGCTCTGCTATATCCTTTTCGTATTCTTCATATCGTTCATCTCTTATTTGATTCTGTTTTTTAATTTCCTTTTGGTTATTTTCCACTCTATTAGCAGTTTCCTTCATTGTTTCCATCATTTCTTTCATTGTTTTCATCATGTGTATTCTAAATTCCCTTTCTGTCATTCCTAACATTTCTTTATAGGTGGAATCCTCTGCAGTATCTACCTCATGGTCCCTTGGCTGGGTTGTTCTGGACTGGTTCTTCATGTTGCCTGGAGTTTTCTGCTGATTCTTCCTCATGAGTGATTTCTTTTATCTGTTTCCTTGCCCTAATTTTCCTTTCACTTCCTCTTGCTCTTTAAGTTCTCATGCCTGTGAACTAAGGGTTCAATGACTCCTTTTGGTACAGGACCAGATGGGTGAGAAGGTTGAAGAGGAAGAAAGGGATGAAAGAAAGGAGGACCAAGGGAAAAGAAAAAAAATAGAGAAAGGAGAGTGTGTAGGTAAAAGGAATATTGACAAAATGAAGAGAGGCACAGAAAGAGGGGGACAGAGCAATATAGGTGTACAGTAGGGTACTTTGACACAACCTTAAAAAAAAAAAAAAAACACCTTCTCGTGGTGCCCAGTTGGGTGGTTCCCTTGAAGTCAGCAGCTCTTTGCTAACCTGATCAGATAAAGTACCCCACCTTCACCAAGTAGAGAGGAAAAACAAAAATGCTATAAATCAATCCAAAACAAGCAAGCAGAAAACTTTATGGGATAAAATTGGGTGAAAAACCAAATAGTAGCGGTAGGAACACTAGCATTAACGAAGTTCTAGTTATTGAAAAAGGCAGCAATGGGAAATTATAATTAAACTAGAAAAATTGAGAAAGAAAAAGGATCTGTATGGAAAAGTTTGAAATTAAAAAACAAAACGACATCAACAACATCAAAATAAATTAAAAAAAACAAACAAACAAAACCCCCAAAACAAAGCAGTATGTATATGTTGTTGAATATTGTCTGGGCAACACGTGGTCTTCTGGGGTATGAGATGTTAATCACATTTCTGATACAACTGGAGGCTGCTGATTTCTCAAACCCCAACAGGTATACACCCTAAGTCTCTCTTCAGCCCACTTACAAGGCAGTTTGACCTTGTAAACTTGCTGAGCAGAAGCTTTCCCAGGAAAGTGCTTGTTGCTGGAATCACTGCTGAAGTGGCTATCCACTTACCCAGTGTGCCAAAACCGGTCTCACTCTGCCCCTGGGTGTTAGGGCTGCAAGGCGGCTCAGACCCCACTCTTAAGCTACTCAGTCACTAGGTTACCATGTCCCACCCGATTCTAGCTCTGTGGCCCTGAGGACGGAGCTTGCCATGGCAGATCACTCACAAAGGCTCCCTGTGGCCCACAGCCAAACACTATTAGCTCCATCTGGCTCAGCGGCTCACACTGGGGCCCTAGACACCATCCAAAGTTCTCCACACTCACGCTCAGGCTCTCCCCAAGGCAGTTCAACTGAAAGCCAAGTCCAAAAACACCAAAACAGTTCACAGATCAGGCCTTTCTGATTTGCAGTCTCGCTGCTACTGAACTTACAGTTGCAGGCGGGTTTAGACCAATTGAACACACGCGACCACTTGCTGGTTTTCCACTGTTTTAGTCCTCTCTTGGGGTCCAGAAGTCTCTCACTGACTCCCTGTATCCTCACAGGGGTGATGATAGGCAGATCCCACCAGCCAGAGATGCCTGGAGTTATCTCCCCAGACTCACAGTACACAGATGCAAGGAAGCTGTTACTTGGCCGCCATCTTACTCTCCTCAGAAGGGACATTTCTTAATCTTATAGATGCCATCTACAGCAAACCCACAGCCAATATTGTATTGAATGGAGTTAAATTGAAATCATTTTTACTTAGATCAGGAACCAGGCAAGGATGCCATTGTCTCCATTGCTCTTTACAATTGTAATCGAAGTTTAAGCCATTGCAATTAGGGAAGAAAAGGTGATCAAGGGTATCCACATAGGGTCAGAAGAGATCAAACTTTCACTCTTCACAGATGATATGATCGTATATCTGGAAAACACCTGGTATTCCACTACAAAACTTTTAGAAGTGATCAAGGAATACAGCAATATCTCAGGCTACAAAATCAACACCCATAAATCTCTAGCCTTCATATATACCAACAATACCCAAGCTGAAAAAATAGTCAAGAACTCTATTCCTTTCACAGTAGTGCCAAAGAAGATGAAATATTTGGGATTATACCTAACAAAGGACGTGAGAGATCTCTACAAATAGAACTATGAAACTCTAAAAAAATAAATAGATGATGATGTTAACAAATTGAAAAACATACATGCTCAGGGCTGGGAAGAATCAACATTGTTAAAATGTCTATACTACCCAAAGCAATATATAATTTTAATGCTATTCCTAGTAAAGCTCCATTGTCATATTTTAAAGATCTTGAAAAAATAATTCTTTGTTTTATATGGAATCAGAAAAAACTCTAATAGCCAAAACATTTCTCAGCAATAAAAACAAAGCTGGGGCAATCATGCTACAAGACCTCAGACTGTACTATAAATAGATAGTGATCAAAACAACATGGTACTGGCACAAAAACAGGGAAGTAGATGTCAAGAACAGAATAAAAAACCAAGAGATGAATCCAGCTACTTACCATTATTTGATCTTTGACAAGCCAATTCAAAACATTCAGTGAGGAAAAGATTCCCTATTTTACAAATGGTGCTGTGTAAACTGGCTGGCAACTTGTAGAAGATTGACACTGGACCCACACCTTTCACCATTAACTAAGATAGACTCTCACTGGATAAAAGGTTTAAACTTAAGACATGAAAACTATAAAAATACTTGAAGAAAGAAACCAAGGTATGGTGCCCCATGATCACATTAATGTATACAGCTATGATTCAATTTTAAAAAAATGAGAAATGAATAGATCTGTTTATAAGGTTTTATTAAAATTAGTTTTAATATTAATAATATAAAAAATACTAGAAGAAAGTGAAGGGAAAACTCTTAAAGAAATCGGCCTGGGTGAATATTTTATGAGGAGGACTCCCCAGGCAGTTGAAGTAGTATCAAAAATACACTACTGGGACCTGATCAAACTAAAAAGCTTCTGCACAGCCAAGAACATAGTGAGTAAAGCAAGCAGACAGCCCTCAGAATGGGAGAAAATATTTTCAGGTTATACCTCCGATAAAGGTCTAATAACCAGAATCCACAGAGAACTCAAACATATTAGCAAGAAAAGAACACTTGATCCCATCTCGGGGTGGGCAACGGACTTGAAGAGAAACTTCTCTAAAGGGAGACAGACGCACGATCTACAAACACATGAAAAAAAGCTCATCATCCTTAATCATCAGAGAAATGCAAATCAAAACTACTTTGAGATATCACCCAACCCCAGTAAGAGTAGCCCACATAACAAAATCCGAGAAAAGGGCGCACTTCTACATTGCTGGTGGGAATGCACACTGATACGTTCCTTCTGGAAGGATGTTTGGAGAATACTTAGAGACCTAAAAATAGACCTGCCATTCGATCCTATAATTCTTTTACTAGGTTTATACCCAGAAGACCAAAAATCACAATATAACAATGACATCTGTACCAGAATGTTTATTGCAGCCCAATTCATAATTGCTAAGTCATGGAAGAAGCCCAAGTGCCCATCGACCCATGAACGGACTAGCAAATTGTGGTACATGTATACCATGGAATATTATGCAGCCTTAAAGAAAGATGGAGACTTTACCTCTTTCATGTTTACATGGATGGAGCTGGAACATATTCTTCTTAGCAAAGTATCTCAGGAATGGAAGAAAAACTATCCAATGTACTCAGCCCTAATATGAAGCTAAATTATAGCTTTCACATGAAGGCTATAACCCAACTATAGCACAAGACTATAGGGAAAGGGCCAAGGAAGGAGAAGGGAGGGGGGTGGTTAGGGTGGAGGGAGGGCAATGGGTGGGGCCACACCTACGGTGCATCTTAGAATGGGTACAGGTGAAACTTACTAAATGCAGAATACAAATGCCTACATACAGTAACTAAGAAAATGCCATGAAGGCTACTTGAACAGTTTGATGAGAATATTTCAGATTGTATATGAAACCAGCACTTTGTATCCCTTGATTGCACTAACGTACACAGCTATGATTTAACAATAAAAATAAATAAATTTAAAAAAAGAAATTAAGAAAAAGATTAGAAACAAATAAATCTATTTATATGACCAGTAGAATATCATTTTATACATCCAATGTTCATAGTCATTGTTTTTACAAATTTCCCAGTTACCTGAGTGATGCACAGGGTTTTCTAAACTTGTTTATTTATATTTTCTATTTTAAGAGGTAGGATTTTTCTGTGTTCCTTTGGCTGCTGTATAGTCGATATTAATAGGTGCCATCATAGCTCACTGCAGCCTTAAACTCTCAGCCTCACTTGACTCCCCCACCTCAGCTTTCTGGTGATACTACAGTCCTGTGCTACCATACCCAGTTTGATGCAAACATTACAGAAAGGAATTGTAACCCTCTGAGTCAGAGAAAATGGACTCTGATATTTTTGTATGCTTTTGAGAACCTTTCATGATAAAACATATTGTTAGTCATCAAGATTCCGGATGTTTTATTCCAATTAAAATAGTATGTTACTTGTCTCACATTATTTTCCAATATGACTATTTCATCTTATATGCCTTTATGCAAATAGATATAGAAATACAGAGATCAACCAGGGAAAATGTGAAGGACATCAATTTCAGAAATGCATTCTGTAAGATAACCTTCTAGTTGTAGTACCATACACTTTAATGATAAACATTTCTTATGACGCAATTGTGTAAGGAGTCCCCCAAACCACCCCCAGGTTTGTTGACTTATTAGAAAGACTTATATGTCTCAAATAAAAGCCATACTCAGCTTTGAGTTACTGAAAGAAAGAAAAGTGAAAGAAAAGAAAGCAAAATTAGCAAAGGGGAAGGGTGCATGTGGTAAAGTCTGGAGGAAACGAGGAACCAGCTTCCAGGACTCCCTTCCTGTGCTGTTACCAGGATGCACCTAATTCCCCCAGCATCAAATCTGACAACACTTAAGCAATTTTTTCCTGTTATTAGAGTCCCAGACTTTATGAGCATTAATCACAAAGGCATCCTCTCCTTGGCATCGATATAAAGTCCAGACTCTCATAAGAAAAAGTGTTGTTCAGAGTTAAACACATTGTTTATGCAAACAGTTTAGGGAAAGTGAGCCATTCTTTTTGTTGTTTTTGTTGTTGTTGTTAATTTTTTTTTAATTAAATCATAGCTGTGTACATTAGTATGATCATGGGGCACCATACACTTGGTTCATAGCCCGTTTGACACATTTTCATCACACTAGTTAACATAGCTTTCCTGGCATTTTCTTAGTTATTTTGCTAAGATCTTTACATTCCACATTTACTAAGATTCACATAACAATTTCAAGTTCACGAGTACCCGCCTGAGGGCAGCCTTGCAAGCAGGCCTTTCTAAGGAGGGTGGTCTCATATTTTTTAAATCAATACATTTGATTTTTAGAGCAGTTGTAAGTTCACGGAAGATGGAGAGGAAGTCAGACATTTTCCATTTTTTTACTGCCCCCAACATGAACAGCCTCCCCCAGCAGAAGGGTGAAGCAGTTAAAATGGAGGAAACTGCACTGACATTACTATCACCCAAAGTGAAGAGTTTACATTAGGACTCACTCTTGGTTTTGGACACTTTGAGTTGGACAGGTGTCTAATGGCTTGTGTCTGCCATTGTAGTGTCACATCCAGAGTGGGTTCACTGACCCAAAAATCCTCTATACTTTGTCTTTTCATGCTTCCCTCCCTCCTTAACTTACCATTAGCACTCACTGATCTTTTTGCTGTCTCTATAGTTCTGTTTTTTCTTTCTTTCTTCCCTTTGTTTTTATTGTTGGGGATTCATTAAGGGTACAAAGAACTAGGTTCCACTGATTTCATTTGTTAGGTAAAGTCCCTCTGATAATTGCGTCCCACCCCCAAAAGATGTGTCACACACCGTCATACCCTACTCCCTTCCTTACTCTTTTTCTGTTCTTCCCTTCCTCCAGCCCCTCTCTCCTTTCTTCTCTCTGCTCTCCCCTTCCCCCACCTCCCTCCCTCCATCCTTCTCTCTACATTCCCTTTCCTCCACCCCACACTATGTACTACTTAATCAACTGTCATCAACTGTCCATATGAGACTTAAGTACATAAGATTCTTGCTTCTCCATTCTTGGGATGCTTTACTAAGAATAAAGTGTTCCACTTCTATCCAGGTGAATACAAAGAATTGAAAGTCTCCATAATTTTTAATCAGTAAATAGCATTCCATGGTATACATATACCACAGTTTGTTAATCCAATCCACATCTTGGGCATTTAGATTGTTTCCACATTTTGATGATCTGAAATCCCATTACTGGGAATTTACCCAGAGAAAAAAATTCCTTTTACCATAAGGACACTTGCACTAGAGTGTCCTTATGGTAAAAGGAATATTTTTTTCTCTGGGTAAATTCCCAGTAATGGGATTTCAGATGAAATGGGAGCTCTAGCTTGAGTTCTTTGAGGGTTCTCCATAATTCCTTCCAAAAGGTTGTATTAGTTTTCAGTCCTACCAACAGTGTAAAAGTGTTCCCTTTTCTCCACATCCATACCAGCATCTGCAGTTTTGAGATTTTGTGATGTGGCCATCCTTGCTGGGGTTAGGTGATATCTCAAAGTGATGTTGATTTGCATTTCTCTAATAATTAGGTACAATGAGCATTTTTTCATATGTTTGTTAGCCATTCATCTGTCTTCTTTAGAGAAGGTTCCATTCTTCTCTCTTGCCCACTGATATCTCCACTAGTATTCAACACAGTGCTAGAAGTTCTAGCCAATACAATCAGTCAAGAGAAGAAAATAAATGGCACTCAAATGGGAGCAGAGGAGGTCAAACTCTCCCTCTTTCCTGACCATATGATCTTATACTTAGAGAACCCCAAAGACTCAACCACGAGACTCCTGGAAGTCAGAAAAACATACAGTAATGTCTCAGGATATAAAATCGAGGTCCACAAGTCAGTAGCCTTTGTATATGCCAATAACAGCCAAGATGAGAGGCTAATTAAGGAAACAACTCCCTTCACCATAGCTGCAGAGAAAATTAAATACCTGGGAATATACCTAACAAAAGAGGTGAAGGGCCTCTATAAAGGAAATTATGAAACCCTAAGAAAAGAAATAACAGAAGATATTAACAAATGGAAGAACATGCCATGCTCATGGCTAGGAAGAATCAACATGGTTAAAATGTCTGTACTTCCTAAAGTGATCTACCAATTCAATACCATCCCTATTAAAATACCAACATCATACTTTCAAGACTTGGAAAAAATAATTCTTTGTTTTGTATGGAACCATAAAAACCCCTGTATATCTAAGGCATTTCTTAGTAGTAAAAACAAAGCTGGGGGCATCAGTATACTTGATTTTAGGCTGTACTACAAGGCCATAATGGTCAAAACAGCATGGTATTGTCACAAAAATAGAGACATAGACATTTGGAATCGAATAAGGAAGCATTACTTACATTTTGGATAACAGGTAAATGTAAACATTCTGAGTAAGCTGAAATTGCCTTAAAATTTCTTGCTCCATTCCCACCCACTTATGTCTTTAAAACTGGATTCTATACTGTCATTGTTTTTGAAACAAAATGTAGAAAAAGTTTTGATATGGATCATCCTTTGTCACAACAAAATATCTAAGCTAGATATTTTGTCACTCTAAAATTTTTAGATATTGATATATACGATATTAATTTATTTAGATACTGACATATGTCAGACATTTACTATGAAAATCACTATTTTACTTATAATATTTTTTGAAGTTACAATTACCTAATGGAAAAATTATAAGCTTAATTGTAATTATCTGTATTTCCTTTATATATACTTCAAATTAGCAGCATGCGAATTTTGTATTTTTTCTGCTTTCTCATTTTGTTATGATTGTATTTATTGAAATATAGTTGCATGTCTAGTGAATTTAATAATTGAAATTGGTTATGTAAAAATTTATCTTTGTGGGCGGCACCTGTGGCTCAGTCAGTAAGGCACCAGCCCCATATACCGAGGGTGGCAGGTTCAAACCCAGCCCGGCCAAACTGCAACCAAAAAACAGCCAGGCGTTGTGGTGGGCACCTGTAGTCCCAGCTACTCGGGAGACTGAGGCAGGAGAATAGCTTAAGCCCAAGAGTTGGACGTTGCTGTAAGTGCCGTGTGAGGCCACGGCACTCTACAAAGGGCCATAAAGTGAGACTCTGTCTCTACAAAAAAAAAAAAAAAAAATTATCTTTGTGCTTTTTCTGATTTTATTTTCTTATTCCTTTTTATTTTTATATTAAAAAAATAGTCCTGTATGTTAGGATATACTTTAAAATAACTAAAAGAGTTATTAGAGTTCCTAACACAAAGAAATGATCAATGTCTGAGGTGATAGAAACCCCGATTACCCTGATTTGATTAATTCCCATTGTATGCCTGGATCAAAATATCACATGTACCTCACAAAAATATATGACTATTACGTACCTATAATAATTAAAAATAAAATTAAATAAAATTGAAAAAAAAAAGAAAATCAGGAAATGAAACTAACATCTTACAGCCTCCTAATTTTGATAAACTAAATAAGAATATACACTGAGGGAAAGACTCCCTATTCAATGAATGGTGCTGGAAGAACTGGATATCCAAGTTTAAAGGACTGCAACTGGACCCACACTTTTCTCCACTCACAAAAATTGATTCAAGATGGGTAAAAGACCTAAATTTAAGCCAAGAAATGATAAAAACCCTCAAATAAAGCATAGGAAAAATGCTTGAAGATATTGGGCTGGGAAAGACTTTATGAAGAAGACTTCCATGGCAATTGCAACAACAACAAAAATTAACAAATGGGACTTAATGAAACTAAAAAGCTTTTGTACATCTAAGGAGACAACAACCAAAGCGAATAGACAACCTACACAATGGGAAAGGGTATTTACATATTTTGAATCAGACCAAAGCTTGATAACTAGGATCTATATAGAACTCAAAGGGAAGCCACAAGTCAGTCTGCTCCCTCCCCTGCTCTGTATAGACCTGGTGTAGACCAGTGTGCTGCACCTGAGAGTTTAGGGTGCTTTCCCAAAGTGCCTGTTGTCCATTGTACTGGCTCTGCACAGACTCCAGGCAGGACCCCATCTGTGCATAGAAGTCTGTCAGGGTGTTGGGTGCCATCCTGAAGTTCAGGCCATGCTGTGCTGACATGACCCTTTCATAATCTAATACCATACTTTCCCCCAAAGCATTCCCTAATTTTCTTACATATGTCACTCATCACTTTTTCCCCCACACTGAGTGTACCATGTTGCTTCTCTGAGATTTAACAATGCTACATCAGAGACAAGTGATCTGTATGAAGGCAGCTATCTGCAACTCCACTTTCTCTGGGAGTAGCATACTGGGAGACTGTCTCTAGTCTGCCATGCAAAATGGTTTCTCCCATATACATATATCTATGATAAAGCTTATAAATTAGGCACAGTAAGAGATCAATTAAAATAACTAATAATAAATAGAACAATTATAACAATGTACCATAATGTAAGTGATGTGAATGTCATCTCTCAAAATAATTTATAGTACTCTCCTCACTCTTCTTTTCCTTGTGATGATATGGGCAGATACAATGTCTACATGATAGGGTGAGGCAGATGGGTGAGGCAGGCACTGTGATGCAGTGTTGGCTGCTGTTAACATTCCAAGTACACATCAGAAGGGAGAGATTGTCTCCTTCCAGTGATCCTGCATCACCAAGCTGAGGGCTGCTTGTGAGGACAGGGCATGTCAATAACTAAGGGAGCATTGGGGGTATGGCACATATAGTGTGGCTATACCAGATGAAGGATGAGTGACATCCTGGGAAAAATGGAGCAGAATGGTTTAGATTTTCTATCACACTACTCAGAAGAGTACACAATTTAATACTTATAAATTGTTTATTTCTGGAGTTTTCAATTTAAGACTTTGACACTATTTTTGACCATGTGTTACTGGAACCACAGAACAAAGCCAAGGAAGTGATATTTGGTCTTCCACCCCATTTCCTGGCATGCAACTTTTAAAATCCTTAGGGTCTCCAAAGGAAATATCTTTGTATGTGGTTATGATGGCCTGATGGCCAGCAGTTCCTAGGCAGCTTCAGGATAAGGCCTGGTCTTATCAAAAGACCTACCAAAAGACCACGGTAGGATTAGAAGGTTGGGACTTCTAGACCCACTTCCCAAATTCCAGGGAGGAGAGAGAGACTGGAGGTTTGTTTGAACACCAATGGCCAGTCTTTTATCAGGTATGCCAAGTAAGGAAACTTTTATAAAACCCCAAAAGGACAGGGTTCATTGAGCTCCCAGATAGCTGAATATGTGTAAGTTCCTAGGGGGTCGTGCCATTGGGAGGGCTTGGAAGCTCTGCATCTCTTCCCCATACCTTGCCCTATGTCCCTCGCCATCTGTATCTTTCACAATATCCTCCATAATTAACCAGCTGGCAGAAGTGTCTCCCTGAGTTCTGTGAAACATTCTACCAAATTTATTGAACCCTAGACTGGAGTTGTGGGAACCCCAGCTCTAAGCCTGTTAGTCAGAAGTTCTGGTGTGGAGAGGGGCAGACTACAGATGACCCCTGTGGAGTCTGATACTGTCACCAAGGAGATGGTGCTGGGATAGAAGTTGAGGACACCCAGATGGTGTCTACTGAGGAATCAATTGTTCATTTGTTGGAGTGAAAAAAAAATCCACACACATAGGTCACATAAGCCTTCTGTGTTGATTAGTGTTGTGGTGGTGTGAGAAAAAAAGTAAAAGAAGTTGAGTGTGTTTTTTCTCACACAAGTAACAGATGGGGTGCTGAGTGCTATATACTCTATTCTAAGTGCTCCTTGCCCATTTCAGAAATCATTCTTTTTAAGTTTGACACTATTCTTTTTTTTTTTTTTCGCATATTTTCTTTTTTTTTTTTTTTCTTTTTTTTTTATTGTTGGGGATTCATTGAGGGTACAATAAGCCAGTTACACTGATTGCAATTGTTAGGTAAAGTCCCTCTTGCAATCATGTCTTGCCCCCATAAAGTGTGACACACACTAAGGCCCCACCCCACTCCCTCCCTCTCTCTTTCTGCTTCCCCCGCCCCATAACCTTAATTGTCATTAATTGTCCTCATATCAAGATTGAGTACATAGGATTCATGCTTCTCCATTCTTGTGATGCTTTACTAAGAATAATGTCTTCCACTTCCATCCAGGTTAATACGAAGGATGTAAAGTCTCCATTTTTTTTAATGGCTGAATAGTATTCCATGGTATACATATACCACAGCTTGTTAATCCATTCCTGGGTTGGTGGGCATTTAGGCTGTTTCCACATTTTGGCGATTGTAAATTGAGCTGCAATAAACAGTCTAGTACAAGTGTCCTTATGATAAAAGGATTTTTTTCCTTCTGGGTAGATGCCCAGTAATGGGATTGCAGGATCGAATGGGAGGTCTAGGTTGAGTGCTTTGAGGTTTCTCCATACTTCCTTCCAGAAAGGTTGTACTAGTTTGCAGTCCCACCAGCAGTGTAAAAGTGTTCCCTTCTCTCCACACTATTCTTATGTGATACTGACTCTGCACATAAGAGCATTTTCTGTCACTATGGTAGGGTTGTTAAGGATTATGATTATTGTAAATACTAGTTCCTTGCAGGTATCAAAATTTGATAGATCCTGTTCTTGTTTACATTTTATAAACAAAAGAAGGGAAGTAAGAGTTTGTTTCTGCAGTAATAGCCCACTGATACTATGACTATTAATTCTACACTGGTATTCAAGTATGATCCCACAGGAATACTTTGTAACAAAGTATCAGTCTTCATTTTTAACAAATTGCAAATCATATACAAAATGTGCATTTTTATTGTTTGGAATTAAGGATAAACAAAGAATTACGTTACACTGATTGCATTTGTTAGATAAAGTCCCTCTTATAATTGTGTTCTGCCCCCAAGAGGTGTGTCATACACTGTGTCTTCCATTTCCCTCCTACCTCTGCCTCTCCCTGTGACCTCATTCTGCTACCATACCCCTTGTATTAGATCATGTATGTCTTCATATTAGAATTAAGTACATTGGATTCTTGCTTCCCTGTTCTTGTGATGCTTTACTAAGAAGAATGTTTTCCACCTCCATCCAGGTTCATACAAAAGATATAAAGTCTCCAAGTTTTTTAGTGCCTGAATAGTATTCCATGGTATACATATATGATAGCTTGTTAATCCAATCCACAGTTGGGCATTTAGATTGTTTCCACATTTTGACGATTGTAAATTGAGCTGCGATAAATAGTCTAGTGCAAATGTCCTTATGATAAAAGAATTTTTTCCTTTTGGGTAGATGCCAAGTAATGGGATTTTAGATCAAATGGGAGATGTACTTTGAGTTTTTTGAGGTTTCTTCATACTTCCTTCCAAAAGGTTGTATTAGTTTGCAGTCCCAGGAGCAGTGTAAAAGTGTTCCCTTCTCTCCACATCCACACCATCATCTGTAGCTTTGAGTTTTTGTGATGTGGGCCATCCTGGGGTTAGGCGACATCTCATGGGGGTTTGATTTGCATTTCTCTGATGATCAGGGATGATGAGCATTTTTCATATGTTACCCATTCATCTGTCTTTAGAGAAGGTTTTATTCATGTCTCTTGCCCCATGATATATAGGATTGTTGGGTCTTTTCTTGTAGATTAATTTGAGTTGCTTATAAAACCCAGTAATCAAGCTTTTGTCCAGTTCATAATATGCAAATGTGTTTTCTCATTCTGAAGACTGTCTGTTTTGCTTTGGTTGTTGTTTCATTAGCTGTATAGAAGCTTTTCAGTTTAATTAAGTCCCATTTGTTTGTTATTGGTGTTGTGGCAATT
This sequence comes from Nycticebus coucang, assembly GCF_027406575.1. NCBI lineage: Eukaryota > Metazoa > Chordata > Mammalia > Primates > Lorisidae > Nycticebus > Nycticebus coucang. Next base: position 34,674,848 of record NC_069789.1, read on the forward strand.
GCCACAGAAGTCTTCTTTATAAAATCTTTCCCCATGCTAGGTGTTTTTCCCACAATTTCTTTAAGTATTTTTATTGTTTCATATCTTAGATTTAGATCTTTATCTATCTTTTGTTTTTCTTTTTTTTTTTTTTTAATTTTTTTATTAAATCATAACTGTATACAATGATATGATTATGGGGCATCATACACTCACTTCATAAACCATTTGACACATTTTTATCACAGTGGTTAACATAGCCTTTCCGGCGTTATCTCAGTTACTGTGCCAAAACATTTATATTCTACATTTACCAAGTTTCGCAAATACCCCTGTAATATGCACCACAGGTGTGATCCCACCGATTCCCCTCCCTCTACCCACCCCCCCCTTCCCACTTCCCCCTATTGTTAAGTTGTAGCTGGGTTATAGCTTTCATGTGAGAGTCCCAAATTAGTTTCATAGTAGGGCTGTGTACATTGGGTATTTTTTCTTCCATTCTTGGGATACTTTACTAAGAAGAATATGTTCCAGCTCCATCCATGTAAACATGAAAGAGGTAAAGTCTCCATCTTTCTTTAAGGCTGCATAGTATTCCATGGTATACATATACCACAATTTATTAATCCATTCGTGGATCGATGGGCACTTGGGATTTTTCCATGACTTAGCAATTATGAATTGGGCTGCAATAAACATTCTGGTACAAATATCTTTGTTATGTTGTGATTTTTGGTCTTCTGGGTATATGCCCAGCAGAGGAATTACAGGATTGAATGGCAGATCTATTTTTAGATCTCTGAGTGTTCTCCATATATCTTTCCAAAAGGAATGTATTAATTTGCATTCCCACCAGCAGTGCAGAAGTGTTCCCTTTTCTCCGCATCCACGCCAACATCTCTGGTCTTGAGATTTTGTGATATAGGCTAGTTTCATTGGAGTTAGATGATATCTCAAAGTAGTTTTGATTTGCATTTCTCTGATGATTAAAGATGATGAGCATTTTTTCATATGTCTGAAGGCCGTGCGCCTGTCTTCTTCAGAAAAGTTTCTGTTCAAATCCCTTGCCCAGCCTGCGATGGGATCCCTTGTTTTTTTCTTGCTGATGCGTTTGAGTTCTCTGTGGATTCTGGTTATTAAACCTTTGTCAGAGTTATACCCTGCAAATATCTTCTCCCATTCTGAGGGCTGTCTGCTTGCTCTGTTTACTGTGTTCTTAGCTGTGCAGAAGCTTTTTAGTTTGATCAAGTCCCAGTAGTGTATTTTTGAAGCTGCTTCAATTGCCCGGGGGGTTCTCCTCATGAAATACTCACCCAGACCAATTTCTTCAAGGGTTTTCCCTGCATTCTCCTCTAGTATTTTTATAGTTTCATGTCTTAAGTTTAAATCTTTAATCCAATGAGAGTCTATCTTAGTTAATGGTGAAAGGTGTGGGTCCAATTTCAGTCTTCTGCAGGTTGCCAGCCAGTTCACCCAGCACCATTTGTTAAATAGGGAATCTTTTCCCCACTGAATGTTTTTAATTGGCTTGTCAAAAATCAAATAGCGGTAAGTAGCTGGATTCATCTCTTGGTTCTCTATTCTATTCCAGATATCTACTTCTCTGTTTTTGTGCCAATACCATGCTGTTTTGATCACTATCGATTTGTAGTAAAGTCTGAGGTATGGTAGTGTGATTCCTCCTGTTTTGTTTTTATTTCTGAGTAATGTCTTGGCTATTCGAGGTTTTTTCTGATTCCATATAAAACGAAGTAATGTTTTTTCAAGATCTTTAAAATATGACAGTGGAGCTTTAATAGGGAGTGCGTTGAAGTTATATATTGCTTTGGGTAGTATGGACATTTTGATAATGTTGATTCTTCCCAGCCATGAGCATGGTATGTTTTTCCATTTGTTAACATTTTCAGCTATTTCTTTTCTTAGAGTTTCATAGTTCTCTTTATAGAGATCTTTCACGTCTTTTGTTAGGTAAATTCCCAAATATTTCATCTTCTTTGGCACTACTGTGAATGGGATAGAGTCCTTAACTGCTTTTTCAATTTGACTGTTGTTGGTGTATATAAAGGCTACCGATTTATGAATGTTGATTTTGTAACCTGAGACGCTGCTGTATTCCTTGATCACTTCTAGGAGTTTTGTAGTAGAGTCCCTAGTGTTTTCCAGATACACAATCATATCATCTGCGAAGAGCGAGAGTTTGATCTCTTCTGACCCTATATGGATACCCTTGATCGCCTTTTCTTCCCTAATTGCGGTGGCTAAAACTTCCATTACAATGTTGAAAAGCAATGGAGACAATGGGCAGCCTTGTCTGGTTCCTGATCTGAGTGGAAATGATTCCAATTTAACTCCATTCAATATGATATTGGCTGTGGGTTTGCTGTAGATAGCCTCTATCAGTTTAAGAAAAGTCCCTTCTAGACCAATTTTCTTGAGTGTTCTGATCATGAAGGGATGCTGGATATTATCAAAAGCTTTTTCTGCATCAATTGAGAGAATCATATGGTCTTTGTTTTTTAATTTGTTTATGTGCTGAATTACATTTATAGATTTACGTATATTGAACCAGCCTTGAGATCCTGGGATAAAACCAACTTGGTCATGATGTATAATTTGTTTGATGTGTTGCTGGATTAGGTTTGTTAGGATCTTGTTGAATATTTTTGCATCTATATTCATTAGTGATATTGGTCTATAATTTTCTTTTCTTGTTGGGTCTTTTCCTGGTTTGGGGATCAGGGTGATATTTGCTTCACAGAACGTGTTGGGTAGTCTTCCTTCTTTTTCTACATTTTGGAACAGGTTGAGTAATATAGGTACTAATTCCTCTTTAAAGGTTTGGTAGAATTCTGACGTGAAACCATCTGGTCCCGGGCTTTTCTTTTTAGGGAGGTTTTGTATAGTTGATGCTATTTCTGAACTTGATATGGATCTGTTCAACATTTCCACTTGATTCTGGTTAAGTCTTGGAAGGTGGCGTGCTTCCAAGTATCGGTCTATTTCCTTCAGATTTTCATATTTCTGAGAATAAAGTTTCTTGTAATATTCATTAAGGATTTTTTGGATTTCTGATGAGTCTGTGGTTATTTTGTCTTTGTTGTTTCTGATTGATGATATTAGAGATTTTACTCTTTTTTTCCTGATTAGGTTGGCCAGAGGTTTATCTATTTTATTGACCTTTTCAAAAAACCAGCTTTTTGATTTATTGATCTGTTGTATTATTCTTTTGTTTTCAATTTCATTTAATTCTGCTCTAATTTTGGTTATTTCTTTTCTTCTACTGGGTTTGGGGTTGGAATGTTCTTCCTTTTCCAGTTGCGTGAGATGTCCCATTAAGTTGTTAACTTCCTCTCTTTCCGTTCTCTTGAGGAAGGCTTGCAGTGCTATAAATTTCCCTCTTAGAACTGCCTTTGCAGTGTCCCAGAGGTTCTGATAGCTTGTGTCTTCATTGTCATTTTGTTCCAAAAAATTGGTGATTTCTTTCTTAATCTCTTCTCTGACCCAGCTATCCTTCAGCATAAGGTTATTTAACTTCCATGTTTTTGTATGGGTATGCAGATTCCTGTTGTTACTCAATTCAAGTTTTATTCCATGATGGTCCGAGAAGATGCATGGAATAATTTCTATTCCTTTAAATTTACTGAGGTTAGACTTGTGACCTAAAATGTGATCAATTTTGGAGTAAGTTCCGTGGGCTGATGAGAAGTATGTGTATTCAGTTTTGTTGGGATGAAATGTTCTGTAGATGTCTGCTAAATCTAAATATTGGATGGTTAGGTTTAAATCTAAGATTTCTTTGCTCAGCTTCTTTCTGGAGGATCGATCCAACACTGCCAAGGGAGTGTTGAAATCTCCAACGATTATGGAGCTGGAGGAAATCAAGTTACTCATGTCTGTTAGAGTTTCTCTTATAAATTGAGGTGCATTCTGGTTGGGTGCATAGATATTAATAATTGAGATCTCGTCATATTGAGTATTACCCTTAACAAATATGAAGTGACCATTCTTGTCCTTCCTTACTTTTGATGGTTTAAAGCCTACTGTATCTGCAAATAAAATTGCAACACCTGCTTTTTTCTGATTACCATTTGCCTGAAATATGGATGACCATCCTTTCACCCTGAGTCTGTATTTGTCTTTTAAGTTGAGATGTGACTCTTGTATGCAACAAATATCTGGCTTAAGTTTTTGTATCCAGTCAGCTAACCTATGCCTCTTTAGAGGAAAGTTTAAGCCATTCACATTGATGGAGAGTAAGGATAAGTCTGGTGGAATTTTGGGTATCGAGTTTTTCAAAGGTCCAGTGGACATTTTTAATCCTTTCGCCAGTGTGGAAGTTGGAGTTTGATCCGAAGTTTCTGAGTGAGTTTACTTTTGTGGTATAGGATTGGGTTGGTCATTGTGGAGGATAGGTCTGAGAACATCCTGAAGAGCTGGTTTACTTATGGCAAATTTTTTCAACATATGAATGTCATTGAAGTATTTAATTTCTCCATCATAGATGAAACTCAGTTTAGCTGGATACAAGATCCTGGGTTGAAAGTTTTTTTGCTTTAGGAGATTAAAAGTTGATGACCAGCCTCTTCTGGCTTGAAAAGTTTCAGCAGAGAGATCTGCAGTTATTCTAATATTCTTACCTTTGTACGTTATAGTTTTCTTTCGCCGGGCTGCTTTGAGAATCTTCTCTTTCATGTTAACTTTAGTGAAGCTAATTATGATATGTCTGGGAGATGGCTTATTGGGGTTGAATCGTGCTGGGGTTCTGAAGTTGTCTGCTATCTGAATTTCAGATTCTCTAGGCATGTCTGGAAAATTTTCTTTCATAATTTCATGTAGAAGGGCCTCTGTGCCCTTGGCTGCAACTTCATCAGTCTCCGAAATTCCTATAACCCTTATGTTATTTTTTTTCGAATTATCTGAGAGCTCTCTGAGTGAGTGATCCGTTTTTGCTCTCCATTTCTCTTCCTCTTTGAGAGATTGGGAGCGTTCGAAGACTTTATCTTCAATGTCAGAAATCCTTTCTTCTGCTTGCTCCATTCTGTTACTGAGGGATTCTACTGTATTTTTCATATCTTTGAGGGCTGTAAGTTCTTGTTTCAGTGTGTCTAAGTCTTTGGTGGTTTTGTCTTTAAATTCGTTAAATTCTTGAGACTGTTTTTGAATTTCTCCTCGAATTCCTAATTCCATTTTATTAATCTTGTCTGCAAACCAAATTCTGAATTCGACTTCTGATATCTCAGCCAGTTGTTTATGAATGGGATCTTCAATCACATCTGCCGTATCTTTTCTTGGGGGGGTTGATCTATTCTGGTTATTCATGTTACCAGAGTTTTTCCGCTGATTCCGCCCCATGGTTTACTCCCTTTGGTTTTTCCCCTGGGGTTTTATCGAGGGCCCGTACAGTGTTGTGGCCTGAGAAACTGGGGCCCTGTCTGGTGTGGTGGAGCAAAGTGGTTCTGTCTTGTTTTCAGCTGGTTTCTGTTCGATCCTATTGCAACTTCTACTCTGGCTTGAAGTCTCAGCTGTGTGGAAAAATCAGCAATTAAGTCACCCCGCCTGCCCACCTCTGGCCCCAGTTGGAAAAGGAGAATCAAACCTTCCTACAATCGCACACCCAGGGCACCACCTGAAAAGTCCTCAGTCTATTAGCCCAGTTCAAAAGGTCCGAATCAACTGTCTCAATCGGCACTTGTCTCAGGTGGAAGGGTTCAAGAGGTCTCTGGGAACTGGATCACAGGGGCCTGGTGACTCCTCTGACACAGCTCACCCCAGTGCAGCGTGGAGTCAGGAGGAGCCACCCCGCAAACAGAGCAGTCTGGGAAGGTTGACGTCTCCTTCCCCACTTTGCCCCTCCGTCGGACCCAGTCACTGGTATCTCTGCAGATGGCTAACCCAGTTGCCTGCAGTGAACAGACACTCCAGGGGTTTGCACCTGCCTGAATCGCGAGGAAGTCTGCCAGGCCCCCGCAGACTGCCGCTATCTAGCAGGAGGAGATGGGGCCTGACATCTTTGAGTGTTTGATGCAGGTGATGGGAAGGAGGTGTTCACTCAGGCTTAGCCCCGTCCCTGATGGATGCTGCTAACAGAACAGAACAGAACAGACAACTTTGTGAGGTTCTGTCTCTGTTCCTGTCGTCGCCTACAGGAGACGGGCTGTTTTGAGTTCAAACGTCTTTGCTGCTGGAGAATTGCGTCTGAACACCTCTCTGGGTCGGCCCCGCCCTGGAGGCTTCTGGTTTGTGAGCCGTGTCACCGGTGGCCTCCTCTGGTTGCCCAGGGAGACAGGGGGTGTGGCCTCAGAATATCCAGAAGTGAGCGTTCTTCCGTTAAAGAAAAAACGGCTGTTGATCTACCTCCAGGGAACTGCTGCTCTGGTGTAGGCACTCAGGCGACCCTTTTCTCCTCTGTCCCGCGCCCCAGAGTCAGCACTGAGCGGCCGCAGTTTGTGCTGGGTCCACACCCCTTAAGAGATCCCCCAAGAATCAGAACTCTTGGGGGATGGGCTCCCAGACCCGGATTGGGAGTGGGGCGGGGGGAAGCTAGAGTTTCATTCAGTTTCACGCAATACTACGGTCCGGGGAGGGCTCCTGCACTGCACCGCAGGAAAGTGCCGCCAAGGCTTGATTTCCCCTCAGCGGAGTGCCCTCTCCTCGCTCACGTGTCCCAGAGTCAGCGCTGACCTGACGCAGCTCAGGCACTGTGCACTCCCCTCGAGAAATCACCCAAGGAGCCGAACTCCTGGGGGATAGTCCTTCAGACCCCGAGTGATAGTAGGGGTTCTCAGCTCTCAGTGGGGAGGCCAGAGTCTTATTCAGTCTTGGGCCCCCTATGCCCGGGGAGGGTTGGTGCACTGCACCGCAGGGAAGTGCTGCGAGGCGTGACTCCCCCTCAGCCCGGTGCCCTCTCCTCACTCGGCGCGCCTCAGAGTCAATGCTGACCAGTCGCAACTCGGGGACTGTCCACTCCCCTTGAGAAATCACCCAAGGATCTGAAGTCCTGGGGGACAGGCCTCCAGACCTCAATGGACGGGAGGGGAGCGCCGGGGATTCAGGGTTGCCGGCAAAGGATTCCCAAAGTTTTATTCAGCCCTATGTCCGGCAGGAGAATGCCACGGCACCCCAGTAGGAGAGGTAGGTCCAGTTTTTAGAAGGTCTCTCCCGTGGAGTGTAGTGGGAGGGCCTTTAATTTCTGCCCGCTTGTTCAATTGTGGGGCTCCAGAGCCGGTCTCATGGGGGAGGGGGACTCCCGTCCGCTTGGTGGTGGATTTTGTACCTTTTGTTTGTGTCCTTGTGATCACAACTTGCCTCAGCGGTGTTGATGTGCGTTCTTCAGCCTTCTCTCTTGGTGAGGCTCAAGTCCACCAGGATACTTACTAAATTCCTGTCCCTTAACTCTCCTTCTGGACGGGAGCCTTTGTTGAAAGCTGGCTTCAGTCCGCCATCTTGTCTCCCCCCTCTTTATCTATCTTGAATCAATTTTTTTGCAAGTGATGAAAGGTGCAGGCCCAGTTTCAGTCTTTTACATGTCGTTATCCAGTTCTCCCAGCACCACTTATTGAATGGGGATTTTTTTCACCCTAGTGTATGTTCTTGTTTGGTTTATCAAAGATAAGGTAGCTTTAGTTTCATTTCATGGTTTTCCATTCAGTTCCAAATGTCAGTGACTATTTTTGTGCCAATAACATACTGTTTTGATCTCTACAGCTGAAAGTCTGGTAGCAATATGCCCTGCTTTGTTTTTATTACTAAGAATTGCTTTGGCTATATGGGTTTTTTTTTTTTTTCTGATTTCATACAAAATGAAGAAGTATTTTTTTCCAAATCTTGAAAATATGATGATGGTATGTTAATGAGGATTGCATTGAATCTATAGAATGCTTTGGGAAGAATAGATATTTTAACAATGTTGATTCTCTCCAGCTAAGAGCATGTTATTTCTTCCATTTGTTAATATCTTCTGCTATTTCTTTTCTTAGGGTTTTGTAAGTTTCTTTATAGAGATCCTTCACTTCTTTTGTGAGGTATATTCTGAGGTATTTCTTTTTTTTCCTGAGGCTACTGTGAAGGGAACTGTGTCCTTGATTAGTTTCTCATCTTGGCTGTTATTGGCATGTACAAAGGCTACTGATTTGTGGATATTAATTTTATATCCTGAGACCTTACTGTATTTTTTGATCATTTCCAAGAGTCTTGTGGTTGAGTCATTTGAGTTCTGAAAGTATAAGATCATATCATAAGCAAACAGGGAGAGTTTGACCTCCTCTGCTCCTATCTGGATGCCCTTTATCTCCTTCTCTTGTCTGATTGAATTGAGGGCTCCTGGAGTTGTAATTAACCAGCCCTTTACCAAAGAACTGGGACTGGTGATTTTGGCTTTTACCCTAGAACTTTACAAAGGTTCCATTTAGTACTCTAGCCTGAAACACTGGGGACCTGTTTGGTGTGTTGGGGCTAGATGGCTCTGACCTGTATTTGGCTAGTCTCTGTCCAATCCTAGTGAATCAGTGGCTTTGGGCTGAAATATCAGCTGTGGAAATCTATAAGCAACTAAGACATCCTATTTCCCCCACAGGTGACAACCAGAAGAGAATCCCACACTCCCACAACAACACAACCAGGGTACAATCTTGATGGGACCCCGGGTGATCAGCCCAGGTCAAGAGTTCCAAATCAATTGCCCCAGCCAAAACAAATACTGATAGGGTGGGAGAGTTCAAAAGTTCTTCAGCATCTAGGTAGCTGGGGTCCGCTGACAGCTCAAGTATAACTCACTTCAGTGCTCTGTGGAGTCAAAAAAGCCCACTCAGCAAAATAGTCAAGGGGGGCTGGTGCCTTCTTCCACACCTTGCACCTCTGTCACTACCCAAGCACTAGTAGCCCCTCAGGAATGTGGCCCAGTTCCCTCCAATGAGCAAATGCACCAGAGATTAGGGCCTGCTGGAATCAGAGGGAAGTTAATGCCTCATCAGCCAAACAACCACACTCTACCACTAGCTGGCTGGGGGAATTGAAGTTTGATTACCTTGGATGCTTAATGGAAACTGGGAAGTGTTCCACTTGAGCTCATTCTAAACCAGAGGTTAACAAAGCAGCAAATGTTTTTCGCCCTCAGAGACTGTGCCCCTGCCCCTGCTGTTCTGCTCATCCGATATCCCTCTGGCAGTCTACAGAATTGGGGAGGTGTTTCTCTGAAATTTGACCCTAGTGGGATCTCTCTATTAATGCTGCTGCTGGGTGGGAGGTGTCTCCACTTGGGATCCCACACCTAAGTGCTTCCCGAGCCTCCCCGCTGCCCACTGCTGAGTTGGTCTTTCTCAGAGTCAAGCTAGACACCCTCCCTCCGTGCCTATCTGCACTGTTACTGGATTCACAGTTATAGTGTAGCTGCACTACCTCAGACCATGCAATGCTCAGTCTTAACAAAGAACCATAAATGTTCTAGTCTTTGCAGGTTTGGGGTTTCTTGACCACCAGGCCAGGGGGAAGGGTGAACTGGGAATTTAAAGAGGCAGGGAAAATATTTGTTCAACCTTCATGCCAGACAAAAGAATGCCCAGGTTCACAGCAGGGACGCTCTGGAGAAGGAGGCCCAGCTTTCAGCAACTCGCTCCTGTGGGGTGAGAGAATAGGACCTCAGATTCACCACTAACTAGTAAAGATCTCACAGCAAGCAAGCACTTCATTTTGGGGAGGGGACAGACATGCATCCTCTTTGGGGTGGGTTCTGTACCTGAAATTTGTTTCCTTGGAGTTGCAGCTTCCTTCAATAGAGAAGATATGCAATTATCAATCTCGTCTCCCAGCTCAGCTCCCACCCTTCTGTTTTATTGGGTTCTTTCTAGCTGTTATCTCTCCCACTGGATGGGAGCTTCTGTTGAAAGCTGGCTTCAGTTAGCTATTATCCCCCACTCACCTTTGCTCTTGTTGCATGTAAAAATTGGAGTTATGGAAAATATCCTACCCAAGGTTTTAGCAGAACACAAGGTACATTGAAACAAAATGACCAAACAAAAATCAGACACACAAATAATTAAAAACAAATACAAACACACACACACGCACACACACACACACACACATACACAAACTTGAATAGCCTCATGTAATCACTCTCAGCAACCATAAGAGAAAGGGGAGGGCTCGGCACCCATAGCCCTGTGGCCAGGGCACCAGCCACACACACCAAGAGCTGGAGGGTTCAAATCTGGCCGAGGGCCCACCAAACAACAATGACAACCACACCCCCAAAACAGCCAGGTACTGTGCTGGTTACCTGCAGCCCCAGCCACCTGGGAGGCTGAGGCAAGAGAACCGCTTAGCCCAAGAGTGTTAGAGGTTGCTGCGAGTTGCGATACGAGAGCACCCCACAGCAGGTGACCTAATGAGACTCTGTAGAAAAAAGGGGGGGCACAGAAAAAAATAATAATTATTACATAAATTTGAACAATAACTCCTGTTGTTTAAGGAGAGCTGAGCTAAATGTCCTTCCTGTCCACTATCCTTCTCCTATAAGTTCTTCTTTGAAAGTTTGATAGAATTCTGGTGTGAATCCATCTGGACCAGGGCACTTTTAAGTTGGGAGATTTTTTTATTTTTTCTTCAATCTCAGTGCTTAAAATTGGTCTTTTCAAGAGATATATTTCTTCTTGGTTATGTCTTGGGAGAGGATATTATTCCAGTTATTGATCCATTTCCTCCACATTGTACAATTTCTAGGCATAGACTTTCTTGTAGTACTCAGAGATAATCTCTTATATCTCTGTGGCATCTGTTGTCATTTCCTGTTTATTGTTTGATTGAGATGATTAGAGATTTTGCTTTTCCATTTCTATTTAATATGGCCAGAGGTTATCTATTTTATTTATTTTTTAAAAAAACCTATCTTTATGATTTGTTAATTTTCTGAATGATTATTTTGTTTTCAGTTTCATTAATCTCTGATTTAATTCTGGTTAATTCTTTTCTTCTTCTGGTTTTGGAATGGGATTGTTTTCTTTTTCCAATTCCATAAGATGGTTCATGAGTTTGTCAATGTACTCTCTTTCTGTTTTTCAAATGAAAAACATGCGATACATTTCCCTCTCAGGAGTGCTTTTGCTGTATCCCATGGATTTTGGTAATTTGTGCCTTCATTGTTGTGATGTTTGAGGAATTTAATGATTCCCTCTTTTATCTCTTCTTGAACCCAACTGTCATTCAACTAAAAGTTGTTTAATTTCTGTCTTTGTGTGAAGATGTGTGTTTTTGTTGGAGTTGAGTTCCACCTTTATTGCCTTGTGGTCTGAGAAGGTATAATTTCTATTCTTTTAATTTTACTGAGATTTGATTTCTATCCTAGGATACCATCAATTTAGGGCTATATATGATGGGCTGATGAGAAAAATGTATATTCTTTAGCTTTGGTATGTTGTGTTCTGTATATGTATATTAATATCATTTTTTCTAGGGTCATATTTAAGTCCTTTTTATCTTTGTTAGTTTCTCTTTAGAGGATCTTTCCAGTTCTGTCAGAGGGGTGTTAATGTCCTAAGCTATTATGGTGTTATGGGGATGTCATATTGTTCAGACCCTCCAAGTTCTGTTTCATAAATCTGGGTGCATTTAAGTTTGGTGCATAAACATATAAAATTAAAATATCTTAATGTTTTATTGTTCCTTTGACCAGCATAAAGTGTTCATCTTTGTCTTTCTTTTTTTTTTTATTGTTGAGGATTCACTGAGGATACAAATAACCAAGTTTCATTAATTGCATTTGTCAGACAAAGTCCCTCTTATAAATGTGTTCTTCCCCCAAGAGGTGTGCCAAACACCATGACCCTTCACCCCATCCCTCCTTCCATCTCTTCCATCTTTGTCTTTCTTAACTTCAGTTGCTTTAAAACCACTTGTATCTGAAAATAAGATTACAACTTCTCCTTTCTTCTGTTTTCCTTTTGCTTCCTTCCCCTGTTCCTTTTGAGTTTCCAACCTAAATTTGAAAGTCTACAGACTGCTTGTCAGACATCCAAGGAAAACTGTAAGCTATTAGAAGACTTCCTCTTCTTGCATTATTCATTAATTCTGAACTACAAATATTTTCATTTATTCTTTATGTTGTTTTTATGATATCAGGAGTGTCATAGCCCCTATGGCCCTGGTCTTGATTGCTGCAGGAAGGAACCAGGCATAACATGGATTAGAAGTACAAGCTTGCAGGGGTGGAGACAAGAAGGCTGACTGAAGCCAGCTTTCCACAGAGGCTTCCTTCCAGAAGGAGAGTTAAAGGACAGAAATTTAGCAAGTAACCTGTTGGATTAGAGCTGCACCAAGAAAGAAGGTTGAAGAACACACATCAACCCTGCTGAGGTGAGCTGCAACCCCAAGGATACAAAAAAAAGGTACAAAAATCCATCACCAAGTCCCCACCCCCATGAGAATGGCTCAGAGTACCCCATAAACAAACGAGTAGTGTTCAAAAGTCTTCCCATTATACTCCATGGGAAAGACCCTCTAACAACTGGACCTGCTTCCCCTACTAGGATGCCATGGCACTCTCCTGCTAGGCATAAAACTGTGTAAAACTGTATATATTCTCTACCTGCAATTCTGAGCTGCCAGCACTGCCCTTCACTGTCACTCTGAGGTCTGGAGGCCTTTCCCCCAGGAGTCCAGATTCTTGTGTGATTTCCCAAGGGGTGTGGACAGGGCCTGGACTGCAGCTGGTCAGTGCTGATTCTGCAGCATGAGAGTGAAGAGAGGACAGTCAGCTGAGAGGGAACCATGCCAGAGTGGCGATACCCTGAGATGTGGAGCAGCAGCCGTTTTTGGCAACAATAGGGTTCACTCTATTTCAGAGTCACACCTGCTGTCTCTCTGGGCAACCAGAGGAGGCCGGACATCGTCTCAGGTGGCAATCACCAGCAGAAAAGTGTGGGGACTAGAAAAAGTACACGCACAGCCAGGAGATTCCCAGGGCAGGGCTGACCCAGAGGACCACTATACTGAGCCTAAGATGCACCCGGCCCCCAGGGGCTCATCAGCCTAAACAAAGGAGGGCAGGCAGAGGCTGGAACTGACAGGTAACTGTGCTGTGAACACAAACTACAGCAGCACAGACAGGGCCTGAGGCACAGGATCTGGGAACTCAAAACAGCTTCTCTTCTTCAGGGGAATTTAGCAGGGACAGAAACAAATTCCCACAAAGTTGTTCTGTCAGTAACATCAATCAGGGGCAGGGCTAGAACTGAGTGAACAGACCCAGCCTCCTGAGGTTGTCAGATCTCACCTTCCCCTGCTGGATAGTGGCAGGAAGCAGTGGCCTGGCTAAGCAGACATAGATCTCCTTGTGATTCAGGCGGATGCAAACCCCTGGACACCAAACAGGTACCCACTTTTCAGGCCATAGCACTATATGGATCCTTGGCAAAGCTCCAGGGGAAAAGTCAAATGGTGTAAAACAATCATGGGATGGAATCAGTGGAAAGACTCTGGTAACATGAAGGAAAGATATGGCAGATGTAACTGAAGATCCCATTTATAAACAGCTGGCCAAGATGTCAGATATTGAATTCAGAATTTGGATTGCAAACAAGATTAATAGAATGGAGGAAAATTTGGAATTTAAGATTTGAGGCCCAATTCAAAAGTTGGAATTAGAAATTCGAGGAGAAATTCTAAAGTTGTATCAAGAATTCAGTGAATTTAAAGACAAACCACCAAAGATTTTGACACACTGAAGCAAGAATTTGCAGTCCTCAAAGATCTAAAAAATACAGTAGAATCCCTCAGTAACTGAATGGAGCAAGCAGAAGAAAGAATTTCTGACATCAAAGACAAAGCTTTTGAATACTCCAAAACTCTCAAATAGGAAGAGAAATGGAGAAGAAATATGGAACATTTTCTCAGAGAGCTCTGGGATAACATGAAGAAGGCTAATATCTGCCTCATTGGTATTCCTAAAAACAATGAAGTGGCTTCACAGGCACAGAGGCCATTCTCCATGAAATTATGAAAGAGAATTTTTCAGACATGCCAAGAGATTCTGAAATTAAGATAGCAGACAGTTTCAGAACCCCAGCATGACTCAACCTGGATAAGACATCCCCAGGCACATCATAATTAACTTCACTAAAGTTAAATTCTGAAAGCAGCCAGACGTAAGAAATCCATTACCTATAAAGGGAAGAATATTAGAATGACTGCAGATCTCTCTGCTGAAACTTTTCAAGACAGAAGAGGGTGGTCATTGACTTTTAATCTTCTAAAACAAAATAATTTTCAACCCCAGATCATATATGCAGCTAAACTGAGTTTCATTTATGATGGAGAAATTAAATACTTTAATGACATTCATATGTTGAACAAGTTTGCCATAACCAAACCAGCTCTTCAGGATATTCTCAGACATATCCTCCATAATGACCAGCCCAATCCTCTACCACAAAAGTAAACTCCCTCAGAAACTTTTGCTCAAAATCCAACTTCCACAGTGGTGAAAGGATTAAAAATGTCCACTGGAATTATAGAAAACTTGATACCCAAAATTTTACCAGACATATTAATATTCTCTATTAATGTAAACGGCTTAAACTGTCCTCTAAAGAGGCACAGGTTGGCTTACTAGGTACAAAAACTCAGGCCAGATATCTGCTGCATTCAACAATCTCATCTTACCTTAAAAGATAAATATAGACTCAGGGTAATAGGATGGTCGTCCTATTTCAGGCAAATGGTAATCAGAAAAAGGCAGGTGTTGCAATTCTATTTGCAGATACAATAGGCTTTAAATCAACAGAAGTAAGGAAGGATAAGAATGGTCACTTCATATCTGTTAAGGGTAATATTCAATATAATGAGATTTCAATTATTAATATTTATGCACCCAACCAGAATGTGCCTCAATTTATAAGAGAAACTCTAGCAGACATGAGCAAATTGATTTCCTCCAGTTCCATAACAGTGGGAGATTTCAACACTCCTTTGGCAGTGTTGGATCGATCCTCCAATAAAAAGCTGAGCAAACAAATTTTAGATTTAAACCTAACCATCCAACATTTGGATTTAACAGACATATACAGAACATTTCATCCCAACAAAACTGAATACACATACTTCTGATCAGCCCATGAAACATACTCCAAAATTGATCACATCTTAGGTCACAAGTCTAATCTCAGCAAATTTAAAGGAATACAAATTATTCCTTGCATCTTTTCAGACCATCATGGAATAAAATTTGAACTCTGTAAAATCAGAAATCAGTATACTCATACAAAAACATGGAAGTTAAATAACCTTATGCTGAATGATAGCTGCGTCATAGATGAGATTAAGAAGGAAATTGCCAAACTGTTGGAACAAAACAACAATGAAGACACGAATTATCAGAACCTCTGAGATACTGCAAAGGCAGTCCTAAGAGGGAAATTTATAGCACTGCATGCCTTCCAAAAGAGAACAGAAACAGAGGAAGTTAACAACTTAATGAGACATCTCAAGCAACTGGAGAACGAAAAACATTCCAAACCCAAACCCAGAAGAAAGAAATAACAAAAATTAGAGCAGAATTAAATGAAATTGAAAACAAAAGAATTGTACAACAGATCAATTAATCAAAAAGATGGGCTTTTGAAAAGGCCAATAAAATAGTTAAACCTTTGCCTAACTTAATTAGAAAAGTAAGAGTAAAATCTCTAATTTCATCAATCACAAATAACAAAGACAAAATAAAAAAAGACTCCTTAGAAATTTTTTTAAAAATCCTTAATGAATAGTACAATAAAGTTTGTTCTCAGAAATATGAAAATCTGAAGGAAATTGATCAATACTTGGAAGCACATCACCTTTGAAGACTTCAAGTGGAAATGTTGAACAGGCCTATATCAAGGTCTGAAATAGCATCAAAAATACAAAATCTCACTAAAAAGAAAAGTCAGGGACAAAATGGCTTCTCGTCAGAGTTCCACAAAACCTTTAAAGACAAACTAGTATCTATATTATGCAACCTGTTCCAAAATGTAGAAAAAGAAATAAAACTACCCAACAAGTTCTATAAAGCAAACATCACCTTGATTCCCAAACGAGGAAAAGACACAACAAGAAAAGAAAATTATGGACCAATATCACTAATGAATATAGAGGCAAAAATATTTAACAAGATCCTAAAAAACAGAATCCAGCAACACATCAAACGAATTATACATCATGAACAAGTCGGTTAAATCCCAGGCTCTCAAGGCTGGTATAATATATGTAAATCTATAAATATAATTCACCACATAAACAATAAAAAACAAAGACCATATGATTATCTCAATCGATGCAGAAAAAGCTTTTGATAATATCCAGCATCCCTTCATGATCAGAACAGTTAAGGAAATTGGTATAGAAGGGACATTTCTTGAACTGATAGAGACCATCTACAGCAACCCACAGCCAATATGGTATTGAATGGAGTTAAATTGAAATCATTTCCACGCAGATCAGGAACCAAACAAGATTGCCCATTGCCTCCACTTCTCTTTAACATTGTAATGGAAGTTTTAGCCATTGCAATTAGGGAAGAAAAGGTGATAAAGTGTATCCACAAAGTGTCAGAAGAGATCAAACTTTTGCTTTTCACAGATGATGATTGTATATATCTGGAAAACACCAGCGATTCTACTTCAAAACTCTTAGAAGTGATCAAGGAATACAGCAGTGTCTCAGGTTACAAAATCAACATTCATAAATCGGTAGCCTTTATATATGCCAACAATAGTTAAGCTGAAAAAACAGTTAAGGATTCTATTCCGTTCACAGTAGTGCCAAAGAAGATGAAACATTTAGAAGTTTATCTAACAAGGGACGTGAAAGATCTCTATAAAGAGAACTATGAAACCTTAAGAAAAGAAATCGCTGAAAACGTTAACAAATGGAAAAACATACCATGCTCATGGCTGCAAAGAATCAACATTGTTAAAATGTCCATACAACCCAAAGCAATATACAATTTTAATGCAATACCAATAAAACCTTCACTGTCTTACTTTAAAGATCTCAAAAAAAATAATACTTCATTTTATACATAATCAGAGAAAACCTTGAATGGCCAAGACATTACTCAGAAATAAAAACAAAGCAGGAGGAATAACACTATCAGACAACACACTATACTATAAATCGATAGTGATCAAAACAGCATGGTACTGGCACAAAAATTGAGAGGAAGATGTCTGGAACAGAATAGAGAACCAAGAGATGAACCCAGCCACTTATGATTATTTTAACTTTAAAAAGACAATTAAAAACTTTCAGTGGGGAAATGATTCCGTATTTAACAAATGGTGCTGGGTGAACTGGCTGGCAACCTGTAGAAAACTTAAACTGGACCCACACCTTTCACCATTAACTAAGATAGGCTCTTACTGGATTAGAGATTTAAACTTAAGACATGAAACTATAAAAATACTAGAAGAGAGTCCAGGGAAAACACTTGAAGAAATCAGTCTGGGCGAGTATTTCATGAGGAGGACATTCCGGGCAACTGAAGCAGCTTCAAAATACATGACTGGGACCTGATCAAACTAAAAACTTTGGCATAGCCAAGAACACAGTAAGTAAAGCTAGCAGTCAGCCCTCACAATGTGAGAAGATATTTGTAGGTTGTGTCTCCAATAAAGGTTTAATAACCAGAACCCACAGAGAACTCAAACCTATAAGCTAGAAAAGAACAAGTGATCCCACCGCAGGGTGGGCAAGGGATTTGAAGAGAAACTTCTCTGATGAAGACAGGCACATGGCCTACGACATATAAAAAATGCTCATCATCCTTAATCATCAGAGAAATGCAAATCAAAACTACTTTGAGAGGGAGGAAAGCAAGATGGCGGCCGAGTAACAGCTTCCAGGCATCTGGGCACCGTGAGTCTGGTGAGATAGGTCTCCAGGCATCTCTGGCTGGTGGTATCTGCCTGTTATCACCCCTGTGAGGATACAGGGAGTCAGTGAGAGACTTATGCACCCCAAGAGGAGGACTAAAACAGTGGAAAACCAGCAAGTGGTCGTGTGTTCAATTGGTCTAAACCCGCCTGCAACTGTAAGTTCAGTAGCAGCAAGACTGCAAATCAGAAAGGTCTTACCTGTGAACTGTTTTGGTGTCTTTGGACTTGGCACTTGTCTTTGAACTGCCTTGGGGAGAGCCTGAATGGGATTGCAGAGAATTTTGGCTGGTGTCTAGGGCCCCAGTCGGAGCTGCTCAGCCAGACGGAGCTAATAGTGTTTGGCTGTGGGCCACAGGGAGCCTTTGTGAGTGATCTGCCATGGCAAGCTCCGCCCTCAAGGTCACAGAGCTAGAATCGGGTGGGAGCTGGTAACCTAGTCACTGAGTAGACAAAGGGTGGGGTCTGAGCCGCCTTGCAGCCCTAACACTCAGGGGCAGAGTGAGACCGGTTTTGGCACACTGGGTAAGTAGATAGCCACTTCAGCAGTGATTCGAGCAACAAGCACTTTCCTGGGAAAGCTTCTGCTCACCAAGCTTACAAGGTCAAACTGCCTTTTAAGTGGGCTAAAGAGAGATTTAGGGTGTCTACCTGCTGGGCTTTGAGAAATCAGCAGCCTCCAGTGGTATCAGAACTGTGATTAACATCTCATACCCCAGAAGACCACGTGTTGCCCAGACAGTATTCAACAACATATACATACTGGTTAGTTTTGGGGTTTTTTTGTTTGTTTGTTTCTTTATTTTGACGTTGTTGATGTTGTTTTGTTTTTTAATTTCAACCTTTTCCATACAGATATTCTTTCTTTCTCAATTTTTCTAGTTTAATTATAATTTCTCATTGCTGCCTTTTTCAATAACTATAACTTTGTTTTTGCTAGTGTTTCTACCGCTACTATATGGTTTTTCACCCAATTTTATCCAATGAAGTTTTCTGCTTCCTTGTTTTGGTTTGACTTATAGCATTTTTGTCTTTCCTTTCTACTTGGTGGAGGTGAGGTACTGTGTCTGATCAGTAGCAAAGACCTGCTGACCTTAAGGGAACCACCCAAATGGGCACCCCCAGAAGGTGTTTTTCTTTTTAGATTGTGTCAAAGTACCCTACTGTACATCTATATTGCAACATCCCCTTCTTTATGTGCCTCTCTTCTTTTTGTCAATATTCCTTTAACTCACCCCCTCTCCTTTCTCTAATTTTTTTTCTTTTCACTTGGTACTCCTTTCTTTCATCCCTTTCTTGCTCTTCAACCTTCTCACGCATCTGGTCCTGTACGAAAAGGAATCATTAAACCCTTAGTCCACAGGCATGAGCACTCAAAGAGCAAGAGGAAGTGAAAGGAAAATTACAGCAAGGAAACAGATAAAAGAAAACACTCATGAGGAAGAATCAGCAGAAAACTAAAGGCAACATGAAGAACCAGTCCAGAACAACCCGGCCAAGGGACCATGAGGAAGCTACTGCAGATGATCCACCTATGAAGAAAAGTTAGGAATGACAGAAGGGGAATTTAGAATACACATGTTGAAAACAATGAAAGAAATGATGGAAACAATGAAGGAAACTGCTAATAAAGTGGAAAATAAACAAAAGGAAATCCAAAAACAGAATCAAATAAGAGATGAATGATATGAAGAATATAAAAAGGATATACCAGAGTTGAAGGAACTGAAACAGTCAATTAGGGAACTTAAAGATGCAATGCAAAGTATCAGCAACAGGTTACACCATGCAGAAGAAAGAATTTCAGAAGTAGAAGAAAAAGTTTTTGAGATAACTCAGATAGTAAAAGAGGCAGAAAAGAAGAGAGAGAAAGCAGAATGTTCACTGTCAGAATTATGGGACTTTATGAAGCATTCCAACATACGAGTTATAGGAATTCCAGAAGGGGAAGAAGAATGCCCCAGAGGAATGGAAGTCATACTAGAGAATATTATAAAAGAAAATCTCCCAAATATCACCAAAGATTCTGACACACTGTTTTCAGAGGGATATCGGACCCCAGGTCACCTCAACTCTAACCGAGCTTCTCCAAGACACATTGTGATGAACCTGTCCAAAGTCAAGACAAAAGAAAAGATTCTGCAAGCTGCCAGGAGTAAGGGCAAGTTGACCTACAGGGGCAAATCCATCAGAGTGACCGCAGACTTCTCTAATGAAACTTTCCAAGCAAGAAGACAATGGTCATCCACCTTTAATCTACTTAAACAGAACAATTTCCAGCCCAGAATTCTGTACCCTGCTAAGCTAAGCTTCAAAATTGACGGAGAAATCAAATCATTTACGGATTTACAAACATTGAGGAAATTCACCAGAACAAGATCAGCTCTACAGGAAATATTTTAACCTGTTCTGCACACTGACCACCACAATGGATCAGCAGAAAGTAAGAACTCAGAAATTAAAGGACAGGACCTAACCTAGACACAGATGCAAAAGATAAAACTAAGCAATGGACCCTCACAAAGAAGACGAATAGAATAATACCACACTTATCAATTATCTCAATAAATGTTAATGGCTTGAATTCCCCACTGAAGAGACATAGATTGGCTGACTGGATTAAAAAACACAAGCCATCCATTTGCTGTCTGCAAGAAACACACCTGGCTTCAAAAGATGAATTAAAGCTCCGAGTCAAGGGTTGGAAGACAATTTTTCAGGCAAATGGAATTCAGAAGAAAAGAGGAGTTGCAATCTTATTTCAGATACATGTGAATTTAAAGCAACTAAAGTCAAAAAAGACAAAGATGGTCACTTTATATTGGTCAAGGGAAAATACAACAAGAAGACATTTCAATTCTAAATATCTATGCACCCAATTTAAATGATCCCAGATTCTTTAAACAGACCTTACTCAGTCTGAGCAATATGATATCTGAAAATACCATAATAACAGGGGACCTTAACACTCCTCTTACAGAGCTGGACAGATCCTCTAAACAGAAATTAAACAAAGATATAAGAGATTTAAATGAGACCCTAGAACAACCGTGCTTGATAGACGCATATAGAACACTCCACCCCAAAGATAAAGAATATACATTCTTCTCATCACCCCATGGAACATTCTCCAAAATTGATCATATCCTGGGACACAAAACAAATATCAAGAGAATCAAAAGAATTGAAATTTTACCTTGTATCTTCTCAGAACGTAAGGCACTAAAGGTGGAACTCAACTCTAACAAAAATGCTCGACCCCGCCCAAGGACATGGAAATTAAACAATCCTCTGCTGAATAACACATGGGTGCAGGAAGAAATAAAACAGGAAATCATTAACTTCCTTGAGCATAACAAAAATGAAGACACAAGCTACTAAAACCTGTGGGATACAGCAAAAGCAGTTTTGAGAGGAAAATTCATCGCTTTAGATGCCTACTTTCGAAAAACCGAAAGAGAGCACATCAACAATCTCACAAGAGATCTTACGGAATTGGAAAAAAAAGAAAAATCTAAGCCTAAACTCAGTAGAAGAAAAGAAATATTCAAAATCAAATCAGAGATCAATGAAATTGAAAACAAAAGAATCATTCAGAAAATTAATGAAACAAGGAGTTGGTTTTTTGAAAAAATAAATAAAATAGATAAACCATTGGCCAGACTAACCAGGAATAGAAAACTAAAATCTCTAGTAACCTCAATCAGAAATGATAAAGGGAAATAACAACTGATTTCACAAAGATTCAAGAGATCATTTCTGAATACTACCAGAAACTCTATGAACAGAAATTTGACAATGTGAAGGAAATGGATAAATATTTGGAATCACACCCTCTCCCTAGACTCAGCCAGGAAGAAATAGACCTCCTGAACAGACCAATTTCAAACACTGAGATCAAAGAAACAATAAATCATCCAACCAAAAAATGCCCTGGTCCAGATGGCTTCACTCCAGAATTCTATCAAACCTTCAAGGAAGAGCTTATTCAAAAAATTGAGGAAGAAGGAATCTTCCCCCAACACATTCTATGAAGCAAACATCACCCTGATACCAAAACCAGGAAAAGACCCAAACAAAAAGGAGAATTTCAGACCAATCTCACTCATGAATATAGATGCAAAAATCCTCAACAAAATCCTAGCCAATAGATTACAGCTTATCATCAAAAAAGTCATTCATCATGATCAAGTAGGCTTCATCCCAGGGATGCAAGGCTGGTTTAACATACGCAAGTCTATAAACGTTATCCACCATATTAACAGAGGCAAAAATAAAGATCACATGATCCTCTCAATAGATGCAGAAAAAGCATTTGATAAAATCCAGCATCCTTTTCTAATTAGAACACTGAAGAGTATAGGCATAGGTGGCACATTTCTAAAACCGATTGAAGCTATCTATGACAAACCCACAGCCAATATTTTACTGAATGGAGTAAAACTGAAAGCTTTTCCTCTTAGAACTGGAACCAGACAAGGTTGTCCTCTGTCACATTTACTATTCAACGTAGTGCTGGTAGTTCTAGCCAATACAAGAGTCTTGGTGACTCTTTTTTGGTGACTTCTAGGAGTCTTCTGCTTGAGTCTTTGGGGTTCTCTAAGTATAAAATCATGTCGCCAGCAAAGAGGGGGAGTTTGACCTCCTCTGCTCTCATTTGGATTCCCTTTATTTCCTTGTCTTTCTAAAGGGAATCCAAATGGGAGCAGAGGAGTTCAAACTCTCCCTCTTTGCTGACGACAAGATCTTATACTTAGAGAACCCCAAAGACTCAACCACAAGACTCCTAGAAGTCACCAAAAAATAAAGTAAAGTTTCAGGGTATAAAATCAATGTCCACAAGTCCGTAGCCTTTGTATACACCAATAACAGTCAAGATGAGAAGTTAATTAAGGACACAATTCCCTTCACCATAGTCTCAAAGAAAATGAAATACCTAGGAATATACCTAACGAAGGATGTGAAGGACCTCTATAAAGAAAACTATGAAATTCTCAGAAAGGAAATAGCAGAGGATATTAACAAATGGAAGAACATACCATGCTCATGGATGGGAAGAATCAACATTGTTAAAATGTCTATAATTCCCAAAGCAATCTACCTATTCAATGCCATTCCTATCAAAATACCAACATCGTACTTTCAAGATTTGGAAAAAATGATTCTGCGTTTTGTATGGAACCGGAAAAAAACCCGTATAGCTAAGGCAGTTCTCTGTAACAAAAATAAAGCTGGGGGCATCAGCATACCAGATTTTAGTCTGTACTACAAGCCATAGTGCTCAAGACAGCATGGTACTGGCACAAAAACAGAGATATAGACACTTGGAATCGAATTGATAACCAAGAAATGAAACTAACATCTTACAACCACCTAATCTTTGATAAACCAAACAAGAACATACCTTGGGGGAAAGACTCCCTATTCAATAAATGGTGTTGGGAGAACTGGATGTCTACATGTAAAAGACTGAAACTGGACCCACACCTTTCCCCACTCAGAAAAAATTGATTCAAGATGGATAAAGGACTTAAATTTAAGGCATGAAACACTAAAAACTCTCAAAGAAAGCATAGGAAAAACACTGGAAGATATTGGCCTGGGGAAAGACGTCATGAAGAAGACTGCCCTGGCAATTGCAACAACAACAAAAATGAACAAATGGGACTTCATTAAACTGAAAAGCTTCTGTACAGTTAAGGAGACAATAACGAAAGCAAAGAGACAACCTACACAATGGAAAGGATATTTGTATATTTTCAATCAGACAAACGCTTGACAACTAGGATCTATAGAGAACTCAAATTAATCCACATGAAAAAAGCCAACAATCCCATATATCAATGGTCAACAGATATGAATAGAAACTTCTCTAAAGATGACAGACGAATGGCTAACAAACACATGAAAAAATGTTCATCATCTCTATATATTAGAGAAATGCAAATCAAAACAACCCTGAGATATCATCTAACCCCAGTGAGAATGGCCCACATCACAAAATCTCAAAACTGCAGATGCTGGCGTGGATGTGGAGAGAAGGGAACACTTTTACACTGCTGGTGGGACTGCAAACTAGTACAACCTTTCTGGAAGGAAGTATGGAGAAACCTCAAAGCACTCAACCTAGACCTCCCTTTTGAACCTGCAATCCCATTACTGGGCATCTACCCAGAAGGAAAAACATCCTTTTATCATAAGGACACTTGTACTAGACTGTTTATTGCAGCTCAATTTACAATCGCCAAAATGTGGAAACAGCCTAAATGCCCACCAACCCCGGAATGGATTAACAAGCTGGTATATGTATACCATGGAATATTATTCAGCTATTGAAAAAAAAAGGAGACTTTACATCCTTTGTATTAACTTGGATGGAAGTGGAAGACATTATTCTTAGTAAAGCATCACAAGAATGGAGAAGCATGAATCACTATGTACTGAATTTTCATATGAGGACAATTAATGACGATTAAGTTTATGGGGGGGAGGAAAAGCAGAAAGAGGGACGGAGGGGGGGGTGGGGCCTTGGTGTGTGTCACACTTTATGGGGGCAAGACATGATTGCAAGACGGACTTTACCTAACAATTGCCATCAGTGTAACCTGGCTTATTGTACCCTCAATGAATCCCCAACAATAAAAATAAACTCTTTTGAGATGTCATCTAACTCCAGTAAGATTGGTCCATATCACAAAATCCCAAGACCAGAGATGTTGGTGTGGATGTGGAGAAAGGGAACACTTTTATACTTCTGGTGAGAATTCAAATTCATACATTCCATTTGGAGGATGTTTGGAGAACACTTAGAGATCTAAAAATAGATCTGCCATTCAATTCAATAATTTCTCTACTAGGTATATGCCCAGAAGACCAAAAACCACATTATAATAAAGATATTTGTTCCAGAATGTTCATTGCAGCCCAATTCATAATTGCTATGTCATGGAAACAGCCCAAGCCCCATCGATCCATGAATGGATTAATAAACAGTGGTATATGTACACCGTGGGAATATTATGCAGCCTTAATGAAAGCTGGAGGTTTTACCTCTTTTATGTTTACATGGATGGAGCTGGAACATATTCGCCTTTGTTAAGTATCTCAAGAATAGAATAAAAAGTATCCAATGTTCTCAGTCCTACTATGAAACTAATTTATGGCTTTCATATGAAAGCTATAACCCAGTTATAACCTAAGAACATGGGAAAGAAGGAGAGGGAGGAAAGGGAGAGGGGAGAATGGGTGGAGGGAAGGTGATTGGTGGGATTACACCTGCAGTGCATCTTACAAGGGTACATGTGAAACTTAGTAAATGTAGAATATAAATGTCTTAATGCAATAACTAAGAAAATGCCAGGAAGTCTATGTGAATCAGTGTGATGAAATATGTCAAATGGTCCATGAAACCAGTGAATGGTGCCCCATGATCACATTAATGTACACAGCTATGATTTAATAAAAAACAAACAATCAACAACAACAACAAAAAAGAAAAAAACGAAGTACAAGCTTGCAGGGGGTGAGCTAATCTTGATTGCAGGCTATCCCTGAGCAATTGCCCCAGTAGCCTTTTACTGAGACAGTACAAGACAGGTGAGGGGTGTTTTAGCCAATGACTTTATGCCTAAGGATCACCATGGGCTTGGGATCTTTCTCCACAATTTACACTTGTGAACAAATTGCTTAAGGTTCCACCCCCCACATACAAGTCATCTTGCTCAGGCGATGATGGTGGACGGGACGGATGTGTAGCCCACCTCTCCCAAGTCACCAGGTGAGAAGAAGGGGGTCTGGAACTTTTCCCCGTGTGGATTATTGGTGGGGACAGACAGCTGGAGATGTGCAGTGAATTGGTGTATTACTGTATATGAGGTGTAATTTAAACCCACGGACTCTGTTGTAGAGATTTTCTCTGCTTGGCTGTGCTGGCTGGCAGGCCCCTCTCTCATGGAGGACAACAGCTTGCAATTCCTGGCAAAACCCAAATGACGAAAACTTATTCCAGAGCTGAGTTTGGCACTCGAAAGTGGAGCCACTCAGAACCACAAGGAGCTAAGGAACCCAATGGAAAATTGAAGGGAAGGGATCCCGCCCGGGAAACAGACATTTTAAATTTTCCGAAATGGTGGACACCTTCCCCCAGAACAACAGGAGTGATTACATAGACGGGACCATTCCTGGTGGGGAATATTGATGTGGGCTGGCACTTCAGACTTTGTGGTGAACTGGTGGGTGGCTGGACTCAAAAGTCCAGATTCAAAAGTGAGACTCTGAACAACAAAAACTGAGTATAAGGTCTCTGTGCGCCGCAGCCAAGGGAGCCGGTGGCAGCAAGACCCAGAGGCAGCCAGCCTCTCCCGCACAGCTGATTGCAGTTACCAGTTAAAGGAGAACATGGGAGCAGAGTGGAAAGATTTGTGATGTGTGGACTCCTGCACGGACTTGGGAGGTCAGATAGGAGAGCTGTCTGGAACAGAGCAGCTGATATTGCACAATTAGGTAATAAACTTTTACAGAAATTCCAAAATGGCGATGGCCAGAAAGGGTGGTTACCATGGTAACAGTATAAACTGTGAACCAGGTATAAGCCTGGGAACCACTCACAGCGCCACCTGCTGTCCAGAACATATATTGCACTATAAATATATTCCTATGAAAGTTGATCCCTATGTCATACATACAGATGTATATTTCTACATATATACAAGAATAATATTTTTCTGGTTGGTGCCTTTTTTTCTCTCTTTTTTCTTTTTTCCCATCATTTTCATGGAGGAGCTATTGTTAATTTTTATTATTTTTTAATGTTTATTTATTCTATTTTGAATTTTTCTTTCTTCTTTTTTAACTTTTTTATGAACACCACTTTTTTCCCCCTTCTATCTTCCTTTTCTTCTCTTCTTATGGTTTCTGACAATAAATTTTCCTGTAATATTCATTATGGATTTTTTTTAATTTCTGAGGAGTCTGTTGTTATTTTGTCTTTGTCATTTCTGATTGATGAGATTAAAAATTTTACTCTTTTTTTCCTGATTAGGTTGGCCAAAGTTTTATCTATTTTATTGACCTTTTCAAAAACCCAACTTTTTATTTATTGATCTGTTGTATAATTCTTTTGTTTTCAATTTCACTTAATTCTGCTCTGATTTTGGTTATTTCTTTTCTTCTACTGGGTTTGGAGTAGGAATGTTCTTCCTTTTCCAGTTGCTTGACATGTCCCATTAAGTTGCTAACTTCCTCTCTTCCCGTTCTCTTGAGGAAGGCTTGCAGTGCTATAAATTTCCCTTTTAGGACTGCCTTTATGGTATCCCAGAGGTTTTGATAATTCGTGTCTTCATTGTTGTTTTGTTCCAAAAATTTGGCAATTTCCTTCATGATCTCATCTCTGACCCAGCTGTCATTGACTATAAGGTTATTTAACTTCCGTGTTTTTGTATGAGTGTGCAGATACCTGTTGTTACTGAGCTCAACTTTTATTCCATGGTGGTCTCAGAAGATGCAAGGAATAATTTCTATTCTTTTAAATTTACTAAGGTTAGACATGTGACCTAAGATGTGATCGATTTTGGAGTCAGTTCCATGGGCCAATGAAAATTATGTGTAATCAGTTTTGTTGGGATGAAATGTTCTGTAGATGTCTGCTAAATCCAAATGTTGGATGGTTAGGTTTAAATCTAAAATTTCTTTGCTCAGCTTCTTATTGGAGGATGGATCCAACACTGCCAAAGGAGTGTTGAAATCTCTGACTATTATGGAGCTGGAGGAAATCAAGTTGCTCATGTCTGTTCGAGTTTTTCTTACAAATTGAGGTGCATTCTATTTGGGTGCATAGATATTAATAATTGAAATCTCACCATATTATTACCCTTAACAAATATGAAGTGACCATTCTTATCCTTCCTTACTTTTGTTGGTTTAAAGCCTATTGTGTCTGTAAATAGAATTGCAACACCTGCATTTTTCTGATTACCATTTGCCTGAAATATGGATGACCATCCTTTCACCCTGAGTCAATATTTGTCTTTTAAGTTAAGATGTGATTCTTGTATGCAACAAATATCTGGCCTGAATTTTTGTACCCAGTCAGCTAACCTATGCCTCTTTAGAGGACAGTTTAAGCCATTCATATTAATGGACAATATTGATAATTCTGGTAAAATTTTGGGTATCAAGTTTTTCAAAAGTCCAGCAGACATTTTTTATTCTTTCACCAGTGTGGAAGTTGGAGTTTGATCAAAAGTTTCTGAGTGAGTTCAATTTTGTGGTAGAGGATTGGGTTGGTCATTATGGAGGACAGGTCTGAGAATATCCTGAAGAGCTGCTTTGGTTATGGCAAATTTCTTCAACATATGAATGTCATTAAAGTATTTAATTTCTCCATCATAAATGAAACTCAGTTTAGCTGGATACAGGATCTGTGGTTGAAAGTTATTTTGCTTTAGGAGATTAAAAGTCAATGACCACCCTCTTCTGGCTTGAAAAGTTTCAGCAGAGAGATCTGCAGTCATTCTAATATTCTTCCCTTTGTAGGTAATGCATTTCTTACGTCTGGCTGCTTTGAGAATCTTTTCCTTCATATTAACTTTAGTGAAGTTAATTATGTTATGCTTGGGGGGTCTTATTGGGGTTGAGTCATGCTGGGGTTCTGAAGCTGTCCGCTATCTGAATTTCAGAATCTCTAGGCATGTCTGGAAAATTTTTCATAATTTCATGGAGAAGGGCCTCTGTGCCTATCGAGGCCACTTCATCAGTTTCAGGAATTCCAATGAGTTGGATATTAGCCTTCTTCGAATTATCCCAGAGCTCTCTGAGAGAATTATCCGTTTTTGCTCTCCATTTCTCTTCCTCTTTGAGAGTTTTGGAGTGTTCAAAGCCTTTGTCTTCAATGTCAGAAATCCTTTCTTCTGCTTGGTCCACTCTGTTACTGAGGGATTCTACTGTATTTTTCAGATCTTTGAGGGCTGCAAATTCTTGCTTCAGTGTGTCTAAGTCTTAGGTGATTTTGTCTTTAAATTTGTCAAATTCTTCAGACAACTTTTGAATTTTTCCTCGAATTCCTAATTCCATTTTATTAATCTTGTTTGCAATCCAAATTCTGAATTCGATTTCTGACAAATCAGCCAGTTGTTTGTGAATGGGATCTTCAATGACATCTGCTATATCTTTCCTTGGAGGGGTTGATCTATTCTGGTTATTCATGTTACCAGAGTTTTTCCGCTGATTCCGCCCCATGATTGTTTTACTCCCTTTGATTTCTCCCCTGGATCTTTGTTGAGGACCCGTACAGTGCTGTGGCCTGAGAAACTGGGGTCCTGTTTGGTGTGGTGGGGCTAATTGGTTCTGTCTTGTTTTCAGCTGGTTTCCATTCCACCCTAGTGAAACAGATACTCTGGGTTGAAGTCTCAGCTGTGGAGAAATACCAGCAATTAACTCACCCTGCCCACCACAGGCAACAATTGGAAAAGGAAAATCAAACCTTCCTACAACCACATGCCCATGGCACCACCTGAATAGCCCTTAGGCAATTGGCTCAGTTAAAAAGGTCCAAATCTATTGTCTCAGTCAGCTCTTGTCTCGGGGGGGAGAGTTTAAGAGGTCTCTGGGAACTGGACCACAGGGGTCTAGCGACTACTCTGATATAGATTGCTCCAGTGCTGTGTGGAGTCAGGAGGAGCCACCCATCAAATAGATCAGTTTGGTAAGGTTGATGCCTCCTTCCCCACCTTGCAGCTCTGTCACATCCAGTCACTGCTAGCCCCACAGGACTGTGACCTAGTCAGTTTTCTGCAGTGAGCAGATACTCCAGTTGTTTGTACCTGCCTAAATCACAGGGAAGTCTGTATCTTCTCGTCTAGGCCACCGGTCTCTGCCTCTATCCAGCAGGGGTGGTGAGGCCTGACAACCTTAGGCACTTGATGGAGGCTGGCAGGTGTTCACTCTGTTCCAGCCCCACCCTTAGTTTATGTTTCTGGCTAAACGGAACAACCCTGTGGGTGTTTGTTTCTGGTCCTGCTAAATTCCTCTGCAGAGGAGAGGCTGATTTGACTTCCCAGAACCTGTGTCTCAGGGCCTGTCTTTACTCCTGCAGGTTTGTATTCGCAGCACGATTAGTTGTCAGCTGTAGCCTCTTGGTCTCCTTTGTCTATAGGCTGATGATCCCCTGAGGGCCGGGTGCATCTTAGGCTCAGTAAAGTGTTCCTCTGGATCAGCCCTTTCCTGGGAGTTTCCTGGCTGTACACAGGCGTTTTCTAGTTCCCGTGTTCCACCCAGGCCAGTACCGCCTCAGGCAAACACTTTACTCACGGGGCCTGTGTTTCAGTCCCAGGTCTGTTCCGTGGTGGTTGCCATCTGAGAAGATGCCCGGCCTCATTTGTTTGCCCAGGGAGGCAGGAGGAGTGGCTACGAGATATCTGGGAGTGGGCCTTATTATTGCTAAAGACGGCTGCTGCTCTGCACCTTAGGGCACCATCGCCCCGGTGTGATTCCATCTTATCCAATCATCGTCTCCTCACTCCTGTGCTGCAGAATCAGCACTGTCCAGCTGCAGTCCAGATCCTGTCTACACCTTTCGAGAAATCACCCAATAATCTGGACTCCTGGGGGGCAGGCCTCCAGACCTCAGAGTGAGTTTGGAGGGGAGTTCTGGGAGCTCAGAGTTGCAGGTCGTAACACCAAGCTCATTGAGAGCAAATGAGCAAATAAACAGATACAAAGGCTGCCAGATACACGAGCCCATAGATACAGAAGCAAACGGAGACACATAGACATACAGACAACACCCACGACAACAGCAACATAAAAACAACTGCAATAAAAATAGTGATAATTGTAAAATAATTGAAAAAAAGAGAAAAGTGTTGTTCATAGAAAAGTTAAAAGAGAAGAAAGGTGAAATTAAAAATAGAAAAATAGAAATAAAAAATATATCTATATAAAAAGTAATGATAAAAAATTCACAAAAGCTCCTCCAAGAAAATGGTGAGGAAATAACAGAAAAAAAAGAAAAAAAAAAAGAAAGAAAAAGAGAAAAGAAAAGAAGGCACCAAACACAAAAATATTATTCTTGTATGTAGAAATATAATTCTATATGTATGAAGTAGGGCTCAACTTTTGTAGGAGTATATTCATACTGCAATATACTTTCTGGACACCCAGTGTCGCTGTGCGTGTTTTCCAGGCTTATACCTGATTCACAGTTTATACTGTTACCATGGAAACCACCTTCCATGGCCAATTGCCATTTTGGAGTTTCTGTAAAAGTATGTCACCTAAGTATTGTGTAACCTCGGCTGTTCTGCTCCAGACAGCACTCGTGACCGACCTTCCCACTCAGTGCAGGAGTCCATGCCTCTCAAATATTTCCACTCTGCTCCCAGGTTCTCCTGTCAACTGGTGACTGCAATCAGCTGTGGGGGAGGGTGCTGCTGGGTTTGAGCGGTTGCAGCGGGTCTGTGGCGTCCCATGGCTGTAGCCCGTTCCCGCAGCTGGAGTGCTCTGGGACCTTATTCTGAGTTTTATGGTTCAGACTTTCCCTTTTGGATTGGGACCCGCCAGTTCATCGTGCAGCCTGAACCACCAACCCCCTCCAACATTCTTCACCAGGAATGCTCTGGTCTATTCAGGTCTGGGGGAAGGCATCCACCATTTTGGGTAGTTCAAACTGTCTGTTTCCTGGGTGGGATCCCTTCCCTTCAATTTTCCATCAGGCTGCCCAGCTTCCTGTGGTTTTGGTGGCTCTGCTTCCAGATGCCTCCCTCAGTTCAGGAATAAATATTCATCAATTGTGTTTTGTCAGCATTTGCAAGCTACTGTCCTCTGTAAGGGAGTGGCCTGGTGGCCAGCATGGCGAAGCAGGGAAAAATCTCTAAAACAGAGTCTGTGGTTTTAAATTACTCCTCATATATAGCAATCTGCCAATTCGCTGAACATCTCCAGCTGTCCATCCACACCAATAATCCACACAGGGGAAGGTCCAGACCACCTTTCCTCTCATCTGATGGCTTGTGAGAGGTGGGCTACATGTCCGTCCTGTCCGCTATCATGCTCTCTCTCTCCAATTATCATTATTTCATTGTAGTTGTTTTTTTTTTGTTGTTGTTGTTATCTGTATGTCTATGTGTTTCTGATTGTGCATCTGTGGGCTTGTGTGTCTGGTAGCCTTTCTATCTATTTATTTGCTCATTTGGTCTCAATGAATTTGGTGTTTCAACCTGCAATTCTGATCTCCTAGCATTCCCCTCCACTCTCACTCTAAGGTCTGAAGGCTTGTCCCCTAGGATTCCAGACTCTTGGGTGATTTCTCAAGGGGTGTGCACAGGGCCTGGACTGCAGCTGGTCAGTGCTGATTCTGTGGCACAGGAGTGAGGTGACAACTGTCAGCTGAGAGGGAATAACGCCGGAGCAGCAGTACCCTGAAGCACAGAGCAGCAGCCGTTTTTGGCAACAATAGCACACAACCCCGGATATTCTGAAGCCACAGCTCCTGTCTCCCTGGGCAACCAGATGAGGCTAGGCATCTTTTCAGATGGCAACCACCGTGGAACAGATCTTGGACTGAAACACAGGCCCCATGAGTAAAGGGTTTGCCTGTGATGGTACCGGCCTTGGTGGAGCGCAGGGACCAGAAAAACGCATGCATAGAGCCGAGAAAATCCCAGGGTGGGGCTGACCCAGAGGAACGCTTTACTAAACCTAAGATTCACCCGGCCCTCAGGGGATCATCAGCCTATAGACAAAGGAAGGCAGGAGGCTAGAGATGACAGGTAACCGTGCTGTGAATACAAACCTGGAGTAGTATAGCCATGGACTGAGGCACAGGTTCTGGGAAATCAAAAAAGTTTCTCTTTTGCAGAGGAATTTAGAAGGGACAGAAACAAATTCCCACAAAGTTGTTCTGTTCTGTCAGTAACATCAATCAGGGGCAGGACTGTAACTGAGTGTACACACCCCAGCCTCCATCAAGCACCCAAGGTTGTCAGGCCTCACCACCCCCTACTGGATAGAGGCAGAGAGCAGTGGCCTGGTTGAGCAGATACAGATTTCCTTGTGATTCAGGCAGGTGCAAACCCCTGGAGTATATGCTGGAGGCAACTGGGTCATAGCATGGAGGGGCTATCAGTGACAGAGTGTGACAGAGGTGCAAGGTGGGGAAGGAGGCATCACCTTCCCAGACTAAACTATTTGTTGGGTGGGTCCTCCTTACTTCACGGAGCACCGGAGCAAGTCATATTTGAGTTGTTACCAGACGACTGCGTTCCAGTTCCCAGACACTCTTCCACCTGAGGCAGGTGCTGACTGAGACAATTAATTTGGACTTTTTGAACTGAGCCAATCACCAGAGGACTATTTAAGTGGTGCCCTGGGTGTGTGCTTGTAGAAAGGTTTGATTTTCCTTTACTAATTGTTGCCTAAGGGGGGCGGGGTGACTTAACTGCTGGTATTTACTCACAGCTGAGACTTCAACCCAGAGTAACTGTTTCACCAGGGTCGAACAGAGACCAGCTGAAAACAAGACAGAACCACTTAGGCCCACCACACCAAACAGGTCCCCAGTTTCTCAGGCTGTAGCTCTGTACGGGTCCTCAACAAAGCTCCAAGGGAAAAGTCAAATGGGGTAAAATAATCATGGGGTGGAATCAGTGGAAAAACCCTGGTAACATGAATATCCAGAATAGATAAACACCCCTAAGGAAAGATATGACAGATGTAACTGAAGATCCCATTCATAAACAGCTGGCCAAGATGTCAGAAATTGAATTCAGAATTTGGATTGCAAACAAGAATAATAGAATGGAGGAAAATTTGGAATTAGATATTCAAAGAGCAATTCAAAAGTCAGAATTAGAAATTCGAGGAGAAATTCAAAAGTTGTCTCAAGAATTTAATAAATTTAAAGACGACCAAAAATTTTGATGCACAGAAGAAAGAATTTGCAGCCCTCAAAGATCTGAAAAATACAGTAGAATTCCTCAATAACAGAATGGAGCAAGCAGATAAAAAGATTTCTGACATTGAAGACAAAGCTTTTGAATGCTCCCAAATTCTCATAGAGGAAGAGAAATGGAGAGCCAAAGGGGATAATTCTCTCAAAGAGCTCTGGGATAATTCGAAGAAGGCTAATATGCAACTCATTGGAATCCCTGACATTGATAAAGTGGCCTTGCAAGGCAAAGAGGCCCTTCTCCAAGAAATTATGACAGAGAATTTTCCAGACATGCAAAGAGATTCTGAAATTCAGATAGCAGGCAGTTTCAGAACCCCAGCACAACTCAATCCGAAACGGACATCCCCCACACATATCATAATTAACTTCACTAGTGTTAATATGAAAAGCAGCCAGATGTAAGAAATCAATTACCTACAAAGGGAAAAATATTAGAATGACTGCAGATTACTCTGCTGAAACTTTTCAATCCAGAAGAGGGTGATCATCGACTTTTAATCTCCTAAAACAAAATAACTTTCAACACTGGATCCTGTATCCAGCTAAACTGAGTTTCATTTATGATGGAGAAATTAAATACTTTAATGACATTCACATGTTGAAGAAATTTGCCATAACCAAACCAGCTCTTCAGGATATTCTCAGACCTATCCTCCATAATGACCAGCCCATCATCTACCACAAATATAAACTCACCCAGAAACTCTTGATCAAACTCCAACTTACACAAGTGGTGAAAGGATTAAAAATGTCCAGTGGAC
The DNA here is from genome assembly GCF_027406575.1 of Nycticebus coucang. NCBI lineage: Eukaryota > Metazoa > Chordata > Mammalia > Primates > Lorisidae > Nycticebus > Nycticebus coucang. Next base: position 34,709,431 of record NC_069789.1, read on the forward strand.
TTTTGAAAAACTCGATACCCCAAATTTTACCAGACCTATCAATATTCTCTATTAATGTGAACTGCTCAAACTGTCCCCTAAAGAGGCACAGTTTAGCTCACAGGATACAAAAACATGCCAGACATTTGATGCATACAAGACTCACATCTTACCTTAAAAGATAAATATAGACTCAGGGTGAAAGGATGTTCATCAATATTTCAGGCAAATGGTAATCAGAAATAAGCAGGTGTAGCAATTCTATTTACAGACACAATAGGCTTTAAACCAACAAAAATAAGGAAGGATAAGAATGGTCACTTCATATCTGTTAAGGGTAATACTCAAAATGATGAGATTTCAATTCTTAATATTTATGCACCCAACTAGAATGCATCTCAATTTATAAGAGAAACTCGAACAGACATGAGCAACTTGATTTCCTCCAGCTCCATAATAGTCAGAGATTTCACCACTCTTTTGGCATTGTTGGATCCATCCTCCGATAAGAGGCTGAGCAAAGAAATCTTAGATTTAAACCTAACCATCCAACATTTGGATTTAGCAGACATCTAAAGAACATTTCATCCCCCAAAAAGGGAATACACATACATCTCATCAGCCCACGCAACATACTCCAAAATTGATTACATCTTAGGTCACAAGTCTAACATCAGTAAATATAAAGGAATAGAAATTATTCCTTGGATTCTCTCGGATCACCATGGAATAAAAGTTGAACTCAGTAACAACAGGAATATGTATATTAATACAAAAACATGGAAGTTAAATAACCTTATGCTGAATGATAACTGGGTCAGAGATGAGATCAAGAAGAAAATAGCCAATTTTTTGGAACAAAACGACAATGAAGACACGAATTGGGATACCGCAAAGGTAGTCCTAAAAGACTACCTAAAATTTTAAAGAATCAAAAGCCTTCCTCAAGAGAATGGAAAGAGAGGAAGATAAAAACTTAATGGGACATCTCAAGCAACTGGAAAAGGAAGAATATTCCAACCCCAAACCCAGTAGAAGAAAAGAAATAGCCAAAATTAAATCAGAATTAAATGAAATTGAAAACAAAAGCATTATACAACAGATCAACAAATCAAAAAGTTGGTTTTTTGAAAAGGTCAATAAAATTGATAAAACTTTGGCTAACCTAACCAGGAAAAAAAAGAGTAAAATCTCTAATTTCATCAATCAGAAATGACAAAGATGAAATAACACCAGACTCCTCAGAAATTCAAAAAATCCTTAATAAATGATACAAGGAAATTTATTCTCAGAAATATGAAAATCTGAAGGAAATTGACCAATACTTGGAAGCATGTCACCTTCCACGACTTAGCCAGAATCAAGTGGAAAAGTTGAACAGGCCAATATCAATTTCTGAAATTACATCAACCATACGAGATCTCCCTAAAAAGAAAAGCCCGGGACCAGATGGCTTCACGTCAGAATTCTACCAAACTATTAAAGAGGAACTAGTACCTATATTACTCAACCTGTTCCAAAATGTAGAAAAAGAAGGAAGACTACCCAACACATTCTATGAAGCAAACATTACCCTGATCCCCAAACCAGGAAAAGACACAACAAAAAAAGAAAATTATAGACCAATATCACTAATGAATATAGATGCAAAAATATTCAACAAGATCCTAACAAACAGAATCCAGCAACATATCAAACAAATTATACATCATGACAAAGTCAATTTTTTCCCAGAGTCTCAAAGCTGGTTTAGTATATGTAAATCCATAAGTATAATTCAGCACATAAACACATTAAAAAACAAAGATCTCATTATTCTCTTAATTGATGCAGAAAAAGCTTTTGATAATATCCAGCATCCTTCATGATCAGAACACTTAAGAAAATTGGTATAGAAGGGACATTTCTTAAACTGATAGAGTCCATCTACAGAAAACCCATAGCCAATATCGTATTGAATGGAGTTAAACTGAAATCATTTCCACTCAGATCAGGAACTAGCCAAGGCTTCCCATTGTCTCCACTGCTCTTTAAGATTGTGATGGAAGTTTTAGCCATCGCAATTAGGGAAGAAAAGATGATCAAGTGTATCCATATCGGTTCAGAAGAGAACAAACTTTCCCTCTTCGCAGATGATATGATTGTATGTCTTGAAAACACCAGGGATTCTACTACAAAACTCTTAGAAGTGATCAAGGAATACAGCAGCATCTCAGGTTACAAAATCAACACTCATAAATTGGTAGCCTTTATAAATACTAATAGTCAAGCTGAAAAACAGTTAAGGACTGTATTCCATTTGCAGTAGTGCCAAAGAAGATGAAATATTTGGGAGTTTATCTAACAAAGGAGGTGAAAGATCTCTATAAAGAGAACTATGAAACTCTAAGAAAAGAAATAGCTGAAAAATGTTAAGAAATGGAAAAACATACCATGCTTATGGCTGGGAAGAATCAACATTGTTAAAATGTTCATACTACTGAAAGCAATATACAATTTTAATGCAATCCCTAGTAAAGTCCCACTGTCATACTTTAAAGACCTTGAAAAAAATAATACTTACTTTTATATGGAATCAAAAAAAACCTCGAATAGCCATTACTCAGAAATAAAAACAAAGCAGGAGGAATCATGCTACCAGACCTCAGACTACACTATAAATCTATAGTGATCAAAACAGCATGGTTCTGGCACGAAAACTGAGAGGCAGATGTCTGGAACAGAATAGAGAACCAAGAGATGAATCCAGTTACTTATCGTTATTTGATCTTTGACAAGCCAATTAAAAACATTCAGTGGGGAAAAGATTCCCTATTTAACAAATGGTTCTGGGTGAACTGGCTGGCAACCTGTAGATGACTGAAACTAGACCAACACCTTTCACCATTATCTAAGATAGACTCTCACTGGATTGAAGATTTAAACTTAAGACATGAGACTATAAAAATCCTAGAAGAGAGTGCAGGGAAAACCCTTGAAGAAATTGTTCTGGGCGAGCATTTTATGAGGAGGACCCCACGGGCAATAGAAGCAGGTTCAAAAATACATGACTATGACCTGATCAAACTAAAAAGCTTCTGCACAGGCAAGAACACAGTAAGTAAAGCAAGGAGACAGACCTCAGAATGTGAGAAGATATTTGCAGGTTATATCTCTGACAAAGGTTTCATAACCAGAATCCACAGCGAACTGAAAGATACAAGCAAGAAAAGAAGAAGTGATCCCATCACAGGCTGGGCAAGGGACTTGATGAGAAACTACTCGGAGAAGACAGGCGCATGGTCTACAGACATATGAAAAAATGCTTATCATCTTTAATCATCAGAGAAATGCAAATCAAAACTACCTTGAGATACCATCTAACTCCAGTAAGATCAGCCCATATCACTAAATTCCAATACCAGAGATGTTGGTGTGGATGTAGAGAAAAGGGAACACTTGTGCACTGCTGGTGGGAATGCAAATTAATACATCCCTTTTGGAAAGATGTTTGGAGAACAATTAGAGATCTAAAAATAGATCTGCCTTTCAATCCTATAATTTCTCTACTAGGTACATACCCAGAAGACCAAAAATTGCATTATAACAAACATATTTATACCAGAATGTTTATTGCAGCCCAATTCACTATTGCTAAGTCACGGAAAAAGCCCAAGTGCCCATCAATACATGAATGGATTAATAAACTGTGGTATATGTACACCATGGAATACTATGCAGCCTTAAAGAAAGATGGAGACTTTACCTCTTTCATGTTTACATGGATGGAGCTGGAACATATTCTTCGTAGTAAAGTATCTCAAGAATGGAAGAAAAAGTATCCAATGTACTCAGCCCTACTATGAAACTAATTTTGGCTTTCATATGAAAGCTATAACCCAGATATAACCTAAGAATATGGGGAATGGGGAGAGGGAGTAGGGAGAATGGGAGGAGTGAGGTTGATAGGTGGGATTACACCTGCGGTGCATCTTACAAGGGTACATGTGAAACTTAGTAGATGTAGAATATAAATGTCTTAACAAAATAACTAAGAAAATGCCAGGAAGGCTATGTTAACTAGTCTAACAAAAATGTCTCAAACTGTTTATAAAACCAATGTGTGGGGCCCCAAGATCGTATTAATGTACACAGCTATGATTTAATATTAATAAAAAGGGGGGCAAAGACTCTTCAGAAGTTCATAAAATCTTAAACAAATATTACAAGAAAATTTATTCTCAGAAATATGAAAATCTGAAGGAAATTGACCAACACTTGGAAGCACATCACCTTCCAAGACTTAGCCAGAATCAAGTGGAAATATTAAACAGGCCAATATCAAGTTCTGAAATAGCATCAACCATATCAGATCTCCCTAAAGAGAAAAGCTCGGGACCAGATAGCTTCACGTCATAATTCTACCAAACCTTGAAAGAGGAACTAGTACCTATATTACTCAACCTGTTCCAAAATGTAGAAAAAGAAGTAATACTACCCAACACGTTCTATGTATGAAGCAAACATCACCCTGATTCCCAAATCAGGAAAAGACACAACAAGAGAAGAAAATTGTAGACCAATATCACTAATGAATATAGATGCAAAAATATTCAACAAGATTTTAACAAACAGAATCCAGCAACATATCAAACAAATTATACATCATGACCAAGTTGGTTTTATCCCAGGGTCTCAAGGCTGGTTCAATATCCATAAATCTATAAGTATAATCTAGCACATAAACAAATTAAAAAAAAGACCATATGATTCTCGAAGGAGGGGGGCGGAGCATGAAGGTGGACAGGACGGATGTGTAGCCCACCTCTCCCAATCCATCAGGTGACAGGAAAGGGGGTCTGGACCTTCCCTGTGTGTGGATTATTGGAGTAGACAGACAACTGGAGATGCCCAGCGAACTGGCGGATTGCAATATATAAGGGGTAATTTAAAAGCACAGACTCTGTTGTAGAGATTCTTCCCTGTTCAGCCATGCCGGCCAGCAGGCCCCTCGCCTATGGAGGTCAGCAGCTTGTAAATGCTGACAAAACCCAATTGACAAATAATTATTCCTGAACTGAGGGAGGCATCTGAAAGGAGAGCCACTCAAAACCACGGGGAGCTGGGCAAACTGTTGAACAATTGAAGGGAAGGGATCCTGCCCGGGAAACAGACATTTTGAACTACCCAAAAGGGCAGGCACTTTTCCCCCAGGTGTTGGAGGGGGCTGGCAGTTCAGGCTGCACGACGAACTGGCAGGCACCAATCCAAAAGGGAAACTATGAACCATAAAACTCAGAATAAGTCCCCAGAACGCTCCAATCACGGGAACTGGCTACAGCTACTGAAGCCACGGACCAGGCTTTAGCTGCTAAAGCCACGAACTTGGCTTCAGCCCGGGGAGCCAGCTACAGCAGCTAAAACCGCAAACCCGCCAATGACCGCAGGAACTCAGCACCACTCCCCCTATAGCCGATTGCAGTTGCCAGTTTGCAAGAGAACCTGGGAACTGAGTGGAAAGACTTAAGAAACGTGGACTACTGCACTGAGTGGGAAGGTTGGACGCAAGTGCTGTCTGGAAAAGAACAGCCGAGGTTACACAATTCTTAGGTGACAAACTTTTACAGAAATTCCAAAATGGCGATAGGCCATGGAAGGTGATTACCATGGTAACAGTGTAAACTGTAAATCAGGTATAAGCCTCGGAACCACTCACAGCGCCACCTGGTGTCCAGAAAGTATATTGCAGTATGAATATATTCCTACGAAAGTTGATCCCCATAGCAGACATAAAGATATATATAGGGGATCTATGCTACCTGGTATTCAATCCTGGCCATTGGATACTCTTCAAGTCCACCCACTCATTGGGAGGCTGCTCGAGTAAGTAAATTAGCCCAAAATCAAAAAGTTGACAGAGGCCTTACTACTGCTACACATTTGTGTTAGTTCCACAGGGGCCATTTGTACATATTTTGGGCAATTGAATGCCTTAATTGAAAAAAAAGGCATTATTTCTTTTTTTTTTTTAAAGGCGTTATTTCTTTCCCCCATGCTCTAAATTGTTTCATTTTACTGTTTCTTTCAGAGGTCACAATTACTTTATAAAATGAAGATTTAGTTTTCATATTGTATGCGTATTCATCTTGATTTCAAAATTAGGTTGTCAATTTGTAGCATGTAACTGTTGATAAGGCTTAAACATTTAAAAATGAAGTAGGATTAGCTAAGCTACTGTATTTAGAGATGTTAAGAACTGGCATCAAGACATTTTTATAGGAAGGAATAAATGGAAGAAAAGCGTAAGATACTGTGAATAGCCCCTCAAACTTAAAAAGAAATAGTTTAGTCAGTTTTAAGGACATATTTTGATTCCTTCAGTATTCTTTTTTTTTTGAAGCATGCACTAATGAACCCTTTTATTTCAGTTACTTTCAAGATTCATGAAATATTGTTAGACAAACAATGAGGATTCACAAATTGTTATAGTTGAGTGAGATAAAGCATCGTAGAGTTTCTTGGCCCCTTCTCTTTTTTTTATTTATTTGTTTATTTATTTTTATTAAACCATAGCTGTGTACATTAGTATGATCGTGGGGCACCATACACTTGGTGTGTCAAACGGTCTATAAAACCAGTGTATGGTCCCCCTTGATCGCATTAATGTACACAGCTATGATTTAATAAATAAATAAATAAATAAAAAAGATATATATAGGTATATTTCTACACGCGAGAATATTTTTGTAGTTGGTGCCTTTTTTTGTTTTGTTTTTTGGTTTTTGTGTTGTTTATTTGTTTGTTTTGCTTTTGTCCATTTTTCCTCAACATTTTCTTAGAGGAGATTTCGATAATTTTTTATTATTACTTTTTTATATAGACATATTTTTTATTTTTGTCTTCTAATTTTAATTTCTTCTTTCTTCTCTTTTAACATTTCTACTAACACCACTTTTTTCTCTCTTTTTTTCTTTCTTTCAATTATTTTACAATTATCACTATTTTTATTGCCGTTGTTCTTATATTGCTGTTGTTGTGGCTGTTACCTGTATGAATATGTGTTTCCGTCTGTCTCTGTATCTATGGGCCCATGTGCCTGGTAACCTTTGTATCTGTTTATTTGTTCATTTGGTCTCAATGAGCTTGGTGTTATGACCTGCAACTCTGAGCTCCTAGCACTCCCGCCCACTCTCACTCCATGATCTGGACACCTGCCCCCCCCAGGAGTCCAGATTATTGGGTGAACTCTCGAGAGGTGTAGACAGGACCTGGACTGTAGCAAAGGAGCAAGACAGGACCTCCTGTAGCAAAGGAGCGAGAAGATGATGGTCAGCTAAGAGGGAATTACACTGGAGCAGTGGTGCCCCGAGGTGCAGAGCAACAGCCATCTTCAGCAATAACAAGGCCCACCCCCAAATATCCCATAGCATATCCTCCTGTCTCCCTGGGCAACCAGATGGGGCTGAGCATCTTCTCAGATAGCAACCACCACGGAACAGACCTGGGACTGAAACACAGGCCCCGTGAGTAAAGGGTTTGACTGAGGCGGCACTGACCTGGGTGAACACGGGGACTAGAAAACACACCTGCAGAGCCAGGAAATTACCAGGGTGGGGCTGATCCAGAGAACTGCTTTACTGAGCCTAAGACACACCTGGCCCTCAGGGGATCACCAGCATACAGACAAAGGAGGCCAAGAGGCTACAGCTGACAACTGATTGTGCTGCTAATACAAACCCGCAGGACTAAAGAGAGGGCATGAGGCACAGGTTCTGGGAACACAAATCAGCCTCTCCTCTGCAGAGGAATCTAGCAGGGTCAGAAACAAACTCCCACAGGGTTCTTCCGTTCACCCAGTAACATAAACTAAGGGTGGGGCTGGAACTGAGTGAACACCTCCGGCCTCCATCAAGTGCCAGAGGTTGACAGGCCACACCACCCCCTGCTGGATAAAGACAGAGAGCAGCAGCCTAGATGAGCAGACACAGACGACCCTGTGACTTAGGCAGGTGCAAACCCCTGGAGTATCTGCTTACTGCAGATAACTGGCTGAGTCACAGTCCTGTGGGGCTAGCAGCGGCTGGGTGTGACAGATCTGCAAGGTGGGGAAGGAGGCATCAAACTTCCCAGACTGATGTATTTACTGGGTGGCTCTTCCTGACTCCACGCAGCACTGGAGCAACCCATATTAGAGCATTCACCAGACCCCTGTGATCCAGTTCCCAGGGACCTCTTGAACTCTCCCACCCGAGGCAGCCACTGACTGAGACAATTGATTTGGACCTTTTGAAATGAGCCACTCAGCTGGGGACTATCCAGGTGGTGCCCTGGGTGTGTGGTTGCAGAAAGATTTGATTTTCCTTTTCCATTTGTTGCCTGTGGTGGGTAAGGTGACTTAATTCCTGGTATTTCTCCACAGCTGAGACTTCAACCTAGAGTAACTTTTTCACTAGGGTCAAATAGAAACCAGCTGAAAACAAGGCAGAACCACTTAGCCTCTCTACACCAAACAGGGCCCCAGTTTCTCAGGCCACAGCACTGTATGGGTCCTCGACAAAACACCAGGGGAGAAATCAAAGGGAGTAAAACAATCATGGGGCAGAAGCAGTGGAAAAACTCTGGTAACATGAATAACCAGAATAGATCAAGCCCCCAAAGGAAAGATACGGCAGATGTAATTGAAGATCCCATTCACAAACAACAGGCTGAGATGTCAGAAATCTAATTCAGAATTTGGATGGCAAACAAGATTAACAAAATAGAACTAGGAATTCGTGGAGAAATTCAAAAGCTATCTCAAGAATTTAATGAACTTAAAGAAAAAACCACCAAAGACTTAGACACACTGAACGAATATTTTGCAGCCCTCAAAGATATGAAAAATACAGTAGAATCCCTTAGCAACAGAATGGACCAAACAGAAGAAAGGATTTCCAGAATTGAAGATAAAGCCTTTGAATGCTCCCAAACTCTCAAAGAGGAAGAGAAATGGAGAGCAAAAACTGATCACCCTCTCAGAGAGCTCTGGGATAACTCGAAGAAGGCAAATATCCGTCTCATAGGAATTCCTGAAACAGATGAAGTGGCCTCACTGGGCGCAGAGGCCCTTCTGCATGAAATTATGAAAGAGAATTTTTTAGGCATGCCTAGAGAACCTGAAATTCAGATAGCAGATAGCTTCAGAACCCCAGCATGACTCAACCCCAATAAGACATCCCCCAGGCATACCATAATTAACTTCACTAAAGTTAGTATGAAGGAGAAAATTCTCAAAGCAGCCAGGCGAAAGAAACTATTACCTTCAAAGGGAAGAAAATTAGAATGACTGCAGATCTCTCTGCTGAAATTTTTCAAGCCAGAAGAGGGTGGTCATCAACGTTTAATCTCCTAAACCAAAATAACTTTCAACCCCAGATCTTGTACCCAGCTCAACTTAGTTTCATTTATGATAGAAAAATTAAATACTTTAATGACCTTCATATGCTAAAGAAATTTGCCACAACAAAACCAGCTCTTCAGGATATTCTCAGACCTATCCTCCATAATAACAAACCCAATCCTCTACTACAAAAGTAAACGCACTCAGGGGGCGGCACCTGTGGCTCAGTCGGTAAGGCGCCGGCCCCATATACCGAGGGTGGCGGGTTCAAAACCAGCCCCAACTGAACTGCAACCAAAAAATAGCTGGGCATTGTGGTGGGCACCTGTGGTCCCAGCTACTCGGGAGGCTGAGGCAAGAGAATCGCTTAAGCCCAGGAGTTGGATGTTGCTGTCAGCTGTGTGATGCCATGGCACTCTAACGAGGGCCATAAAGTGAGACTCTGTTTCTACAAAAAAAATAAATAAATAAACTCACTCAGAAACTTCTGATCAAACTCCAACTTCCACAATGGCAAAAGGATTAAAAATGCCCACTGGTCCTTGAAAAACTCAATACCCAAAATTTCACAACACTTATCCATACTCTGCACTAATGTGAATGGCTTAAACTGCCCTCTAAAGAGACATAGGTTAGCTAACTGGATACAAAAACTCAGGCAAGATATTTGTTGCATACAAGAGTTACATCTTAACTTAAAAGACAAATACAGACTCAGGGTGAAAGGATGGTCATCCATATTTCAGGCAAATGGTAACCACAAAAAGCAGCTGTTCCAATATTATTTGTGGATACAATACGCTTTAAACAAACAAAAGTAAGGAAGGACAAAAATGATCACTTCATATATGTTAAAGATAAGACTCAATATGATGAGATTTCAATTAATATCTATGCACCCAAACAGAATGCACCTCAATTTATAAGAGAAACTCTAACAGACATGAGCAACTTGATTTCCTGAAACTCTATAATAGTCGGAGATTTTAACACTCTTTTGGCAGTGAGGGATCGATCCTCCAACAAAAAGCTGAGTAAAGAAATTCTAGATTTAAATCCAATCATCCAGCATTTAGATTTAGCAGACATCTACAGAACATTTCATCCCAACAAAACTGAATACACATACTTCTCATCAGCCCACGGAATTTACTCCAAAATTGACAACATTTTAGGTCACAAGTCTAACCTCAGTAAATTTAAAGGAATAGAAATTATTCCATGAATCTTCGCGGACCATCATGGAATAAAACTTGAATTGAGAAAAAAATAGGAATCTGCATACCCATACAAAAACATGGAAGTTAAATAACCTTATGCTGAATGATAGCTGGGTCAGAGATGAGATTAAGAAAAAAATCACCAATTCTTTGGAACAAAACGACAATGAAGACACAAACTATCAGAACCTCGGGGACACTGCAAAGGCAGTTCTAAGAGGGAAATTCATAGCACTGCAAGCCTTCCTCAAGAGAACGGAAAGAGAGGAAGTTAACAACTTAATGGGACATCTCACGCAACTGGAAAAGGAAGAACATTCCAACCCCAAACACAGTAGAAGAAAAGAAATAACCAAAATTAGAGCAGAATTAAATGAAATTGAAAACAAAAGAATAATACAACAGATCAATAAATCAAAAAGCTGGTTTTTTGAAAAGGTCAATAAAATAGATAAACCTCTGGCCAACCTAATCAGGAAAAAAAGAGTAAAATCTCTAATATCATCAATCAGAAACAACAAAGATGAAATAACCACAGACTCATCAGAAATCCAAAAAATCCTTAATGAATGTTACAAGAAACTTTATTCTCAGAAATATGAAAATCTGAAGGAAATAGACCGATACTTGGAAGCACGCCACCTTCCAAGACTTAACCAGACAAGTGGAAATGTTGAATAGACCCATATCAAGTTCAGAAATAGCATCAACTATACAAATCTTCCCTAAGAAGAAAAGCCCGGGACCAGATGGTTTCACGTCAGAATTCTATCAAACCTTTAAAGAGGAATTAGTACCTATATTACTCAACCTGTTCCAAAATGTAGAAAAAGAAGGAAGACTACCCAACACGTTCTATGAAGCAAACATCACCCTGATCCCCAAACCAGGAAAAGACCCAACATGAAAAGAAAATTATAGACCAATATCACTAATGAATATAGATGCAAAAATATTCAACAAGATCCTAACAAACAGAATCCAGCAACACATCAAACAAATTATACATCATGACCAAGTTGGTTTTATCCCAGGGTGTCAAGGCTGGTTCAATATACGTAAATCTATAAATGTAATTCAGCACATAAACAAATTAAAAAACAAAGACCATATGATTCTCTCAATTGATGTAGAAAAAGCTTTTGATAATATCCAGCATCCTTCATGATCAGAACACTCAAGAAAATTGGTCTAGAAGGGACTTTTCTTAAACGGATAGAGGCTATCTATAGCAAACCCACAGCCAATATCATACTGAATGGAGTTAAATTGGAATCATTTCCACTCAGATCAGGAACCAGACAAGGCTGCCCATTGTCTCCATTGCTTTTCAACATTGTAATGGAAGTTTTAGACACCGCAATTAGGAAAGAAAAGGTGATCAAGGGTATCCATATAGGGTCAGAAGAGATCGAACTCTCGCTCTTCGCAGATGATATGATTGTGTATCTGGAAAACACTAGGGACTCTACTACAAAACTCCTAGAAGTGATCAAGGAATACAGCAGCGTCTCAGGCTACAAAATCAACATTCATAAATCGGTAGCCTTTATATACACCAACAACAGTCAAATTGAAAAAGCAGTTAAGGACTCTATCCCATTCACAGTAGTGCCAAAGAAGATGAAATATTTGGGAATTTACCTAACAAAAGACGTGAAAGATCTCTATAAAGAGAATTATGAAACTCTAAGAAAAGAAATAGCTGAAAATGTTAACAAATGGAAAAACATACCATGCTCATGGGTGGGAAGAATCAACATTATCAAAATGTCCATACTACCCAAAGCAATATATAATTTCAACGCACTCCCTATTAAAGCTCCACTGTCATATTTTAAAGATCTTGAAAAACCATTACTTCGTTTTATATGGAATCAGAAAAAACCTTGAATAGCCAAGACATTACTCAGAAATAAAAACAAAACAGGAGGAATCACACTACCATACCTCAGACTTTACTACAAATCGATAGTGATCAAAACAGCATGGTATTGGCACAAAAACAGAGAAGTAGATATCTGGAACAGAATAGAGAACCAAGAGATGAACCAAGTTACTTACCGCTATTTGATTTTTGACAAGCCAATTAAAAACATTCAGTGGGGAAAAGATTCCCTATTTAACAAATGGTACTGTGTGAACTGGCTGGCAACCTGCAGAAGACTGAAATTGGACCCACACCTTTCACCATTAACTAAGATAGACTTTCATTGGATTAAAGATTTAAACTTAAGACATGAAATTATAAAAATACTAGAGGAGAATGCGGGGAAAACCCTTGAAGAAATTGGTCTGGGTGAGTATTTCATGAGGAGAATCCCCCGGGCAATTGAAGCAGCTTCAAAAATACACTACTGGGACTTGATCAAACTAAAAAGCTTCTGCACAGCTAAGAACACAGTAAGCAGAGCAAGCAGACAGCCCTCAGAATGGGACAAGATATTTGCAGGGTATATCTCTCACAAAGGTTTAATAACCAGAATCCACAGAGATCTCAAACGCATCAGCAAGAAAAAAATAAGGGATCCCATCGCAGGCTGGGCAAGGGATTTGAAGAGAAATTTCTCTGAAGAAGACAGGCGCAAGGCCTTCAGACATATGAAAAAATGCTCATCATCTTTAATCATCAGAGAAATGCAAATCAAAACTACTTTGAGATATCATCTAACTCCAATGAGACTAGCCTATGTCACAAAATCTCAAGACCAGAGATGTTGGCCTGGATGCGGAGAAAAGGGAACACTTCTGCACTGCTGGTGGGAATGCAAATTAATACATTCCTTTTGGAAAGAGATATGGAGAACACTCAGAGATCTAAAAATAGATCTGCCATTCAATCCTGTAATTCCTCTGCTGGGCATATACCCAGAAGACCAAAAATCACAACATAACAAAGATATTTGTACCAGAATGTTTATTGCAGCCCAATTCATAATAGCTAAGTCATGGAAAAAGCCCAAGTGCCCATCGATCCACGAATGGATTAATAAATTGTGGTATATGTATACCATGGAATACTATGCAGCCTTAAAGAAAGATGGAGACTTTACGTCTTTCATGTTTACATGGATGGAGCTGGAACATATTCTTCTTAGTAAAGTATCCCAAGAATGGAAGAAAAAGTACCCAATGTACACAGCCCTACTATGAAACTAATTTGGGACTCTCACATGAAAGCTATAACCCAGCTACAACTTAACAATAGGGGGAAGTGGGAAGGTGGGGTTTGTAGAGGGAGGGGGATCGGTGGGATCACACCTGTGGTGCATCTTACAGGGGTATTTGCGAAACTTGGTAAATGTAGAATGTAAATGTTTTGTCACAGTAATTGAGATAACGCCAGAAAAGCTATGTTAACCACTGTGAAAAAAATGTGTCAAAAGGTTTATGAAGCGAGTGTATGATGCCCCATGATCATATCAATGTATACAGTTATGATTTAATAAAAAAAACTAATAAATAAAAAAAAAATTTTTCTAGTTTAAGTATAATTTCCCATTGCTGCCAATTTCAATAATTAGAACTTCATTTTTGTTAGTGTTTCCACAGCTATTATTTGGTTTTCAACCCAATTTTATCCCGTAAAGTTTTCTGTTTGCTTGTTTTGGTTTAATTTATAGCATTTTTGTCTTTCCTCTCTACTTGGTGGAGGTGGGGTACTGTGTCTGATCAAGTTAGCAAAGAGCTGCTGACCTCAAGGGAACCACCCAACGGGGCACCCCCAGGAAGTGGGTTTTTTTTTAAGGTTGTACCAAAGTACCCTACTCTACACCAATATTGCTCTGTCTCCCTCTTTCTGTGCCTCTCTTCTTTTTGTCAATATTCCTTTTACCCACCCACACTCCTTTTTCAATTTTTCTTTTTTTTTCTTATCACTCGGTCCTCCTTTCTTCCATCCCTTTTTTGCTCTTCAACCTTCTCACCCTTCTGGTCCTGTAACCCTTAGTCCACAGGCACGAGAACTTAAAGAGCAAGAGGAAGTGAAAGGAAAATTAGGGCAAGAAAACAGATAAAAGAAATCACTCATGAGGAAGAATCAGCAGAAAACTCCAGGCAACATGAAGAACCAGTCCAGAACAACCGCGCGAAGGGACCATGATGTAGCTACTGCAGAGGATTCCACCTATAAAGAAATGTTAGGAACGACAGAAAGGGAATTTAGAATACACATGTTGAAAACAATGAAAGAAATGATGGAAACAATGAAGGAAACTGCTAATAAAGTGGAAAATAACCAAAAGGAAATCCAAAAACAGAATCAAATCAGAGATGAACGATATGAAGAATATAAAAAGGATATAGCAGAGCTGAAGGAAATGAAACAGTCAATCAGGGAACTTAAAGATGCAATGGAAAGTATCAGCAACAGGTTAGACCATGCAGAAGAAAGAATTTCAGAGGTAGAAGACAAAGTTTTTGAGATAACTCAGATAGTAAAAGAGGCAGAAAAGAAGAGAGAGAAAGCAGAACGTTCACTGTCAGAATTATGGGACTTTATGAAGCATTCCAACATACGAGTTATAGGAATTCCAGAAGGGGAAGAAGAATGCCCCAGAGCAATGGAAGCCATACTAGAGAATATTGTAAAAGAAAATTTCCCAAACATCACCAAAGATTCTGACACACTGCTTTCAGAGGGATATCGGACCCCAGGTCACCTCAACTCTAACCGAGATTCTCCAAGACACATTGTGATGAACCTGTCCAAAGTCAAGACAAAAGAAAAGATTCTACAAGCAGCCAGGAGTAAGCGCCAGTTGACATACAGGGGAAAATCCATCACAGTGACCACAGACTTCTCTAATGAAACTTTCCAAGAAAGAAGACAATGGTCATCTACCTTTAATCTACTTAAACAGAACAATTTCCAGCCCAGAATTCTGTACCCTGCTAAGCTAAGCTTCAAAATTAACAGAGAAATCAAATCATTTACGGATATACAAACATTGAGGAAATTCGCCAGAACAAGACCAGCTCTACAGGAAATACTTCAACCTGTTCTGCACACTGACCACCACAATGGATCAGCAGCAAAGTAAGAACTCAGAAATTAAAGGACAGAACCTAACATCCACACTGATGCAAAAGATAAAACTAAGCAATGGACTCTCACAAAATAAGATGAATAGAATACTACCACACTTATCAATTGTCTCAATAAGTATTAATGGCTTGAATTCCCCACTGAAGAGACATAGATTGGTTGACTGGATTAAAAAACACAAGCCATCCATTTGTTGTCTGCAAGAAACACACGTGGCTTCAAAAGACAAATTAAAGCTCCGAGTCAAGGCTTGGAAGACAATTTTTCAGGCAAATGGAATTCAGAAGAAAAGAGGAGTTGCAATCTTATTTTCAGATACATGTGGATTTAAAGCATCTAAAGTCAAAAAAGACAAAGATGGTCACTTTATATTGGTCAAGGGAAAAATACAACAAGAAGACATTTCAATTCTAAATATCTATGCACCCAATTTAAATGCTCCCAGATTCTTGAAACAGACCTTACTCAGTCTGAGCAATATGATATCTGATAATACCATAATAACAGAGGACCTTAAGACTCCTCTTACAGAGCTGGACAGATCGTCTAAACAGAAATGAAACAAGGATATAATAGATTTAAATGAGACCCTAGAACAACTGTGCTTGATAGACGCATATAGAACACTCCATCCCAAATATAAAGAATATACATTCTTCTCATCACCCCATGGAACATTCTCCAAAATTGATCATATCCTGGGACACAAAAAAAATATCAACAGAATCAAAAGAATTGAAATTTTACCTTGTATCTTCTCAGACCATAAGGCACTAAAGGTGGAACTCAACTCTAACAAAAATGCTTGACCCCACTCAAAGGCATGGAAATTAAACAATCCTCTGCTGAATAACACATGGGTGCAGGAAGAAATAAAACAGGAAATCATTCACTTCCTTAAGCATAACAACAATGAAGACACAAGCTACCAAAACCTGTGGGATACTGCAAAAGCAGTTTTGAGAAGAAAATTCATCGCTTTAGGTGCCTACATTCAAAAAACAGAAAGAGAGCACATCAACAATCTCACAAGAAATCTTACGGAATTGGAAAAAGAAGAACAATCTAAGCCTAAACCCAGTAGAAAAAAAGAAATATCCAAAAACAAATCAGAGATCAATGAAATTGAAAACAAAAGAATCATTCAGAAAATTAATGAAACAAGGAGTTGATTTTTTGAAAAAATAAATAAAATAGGCAAATTATTGGCCAGACTAATGATATATAGAAAAGTAAAATCTCTACTAACCTCAATCAGAAATGATAAAGGGGAAGTAACAACTGATCCCACAGGGATACAAGAGATCATCTCTGAATACTACCAGATTTCTATGCCCAGAAATTTGACAATGTGAAAGAAATGGATCAATATTTGGAATCACACCCTCGCCCTAACTCAGCCAGGAAGAAATAGAGCTCCTGAACAGACCAATTTCAAGCACTGAGATCAAAGAAACAATAAAAAAGCTTCCAACCAAAAAATGCCCTGGTCCAGATGGCTTCACTCCAGAATTCTATCAAACCTTCAAGGAAGAGCTTATTCCTGTACTGCAGAAATTATTCCAAAAAAATTGAGGGAGAAGGAATCTTCCCCAACACATTCTATGAAGCAAACATCACCCTGATACCAAAACCAGGAAAAGACCCAAGCAAAAAGGAGAATTTCAGACCAATCTCACTCATGAATATAGATGCAAAAATTCTCAACAAAATCCTAGCCAATAGATTACAGCTTATCATCAAAAAAGTCATTCATCATGATCAAGTAGGCTTCATCCCAGGGATGCAAGGCTGGTTTAACATACGCAAGTCCATAAACGTTATCCACCATATTAACAGAGGCAAAAATAAAGATCACATGATCGTCTCAATAGATGCAGAAAAAGCATTTGATAAAATCCAGCATCCTTTTCTAATTAGAACACTGAAGAGTATAGGCGTAGGTGGCACATTTCTAAAACTGGTTGAAGCTATCTATGACAAACTCACAGCCAATATTTTAATGAATGGAGTAAAACTGAAAGCTTTTCCTCTTAGAACTGGAACCAGACAAGTTTGACCTCTGTCCCCTTTACTATTCAACGTAGTGCTGGAAGTTCTAGCCAATACGATTAGGCAAGACAAGGAAATAAAGGGAATCCAAATGGGAGCAGAGGAGGTCAAACTCTCCCTCTTTGCTGACGACATGATCTCATACTTAGAGAACCCCAAAGACTCAACCACAAGACTCCTAGAAGTCATCAAAAAATACAGTAATGTTTCAGGATATAAAATCAATGTCCACAAATCAGTAGCCTTTGTGTACACCAATAACAGTCAAGATGAGAAGCTAATGAAGGACACAACTCCCTTCACCATAGTTTCAAAGAAAATGAAATACCTAGGAATATACCTAACGAAGGAGGTGAAGGACCTCTATAAAGAAAACTATGAAATCCTCAGAAAGGAAATAGCAGAGGATATTAACAAATGGAAGAACATACCATGCTCATGGATGGGAAGAATCAACATTGTTAAAATATCTATAATTCCCAAAGCAATCTACCTATTCAATGCCATTCCTATCAAAATACCAACATCGTACTCTCAAGATTTGGAAAAAATGATTCTGCGTTTTCTATGGAACCAGAAAAAAACCCGTATAGCTATGGCAGTTCTCTGTAACAAAAATAAAGTATCCAATGAACTGAGCCCTACTATGAAACTAATTTATGGCTTTCATATGAAAGCTATAACCCAGTTATAACCTAAGAATATGGTGAAAAAGGAGAGGGAGGGGAGGGAGGGGGGAGTATGGGCAGAGGGAGGGTGATTGGTGGGACTACACCTGCAGTGCATCTTACAAGGGTACATGTGAAACTTAGTAAATGTAGAATGTACTTGTCTTAACACAGTAACTAGGAAAATACCAGGAATGATGTGTTAACCAGTGTGATGAAAATGTGTCAAACTGTTTATAAAACCAGTGTATGGTGCCCCATGATCGCATTGATGTACACAGCTATGATTTAATATTAATAAAAAACCAAAAAAGAAAAAAACAAATCATCTTGCTCAGAGGTCGTCTGGCTCTTTGTGTCTTCTACACAGGAGCGACCTTGATTAAGGACAGGCATTCTGTTTGTCCAAAGGAAGATGTGGTTGAAGATCATTTTCCAGCTTCACCAAAGTCCAGCCATTTATTCTAGGTCCTCAAATGGCCTTTGTATCAACTACTTTTCATGATATACCTTCCCTCTGACCTTTAGTCAACCTTTGTCATATAGAAGTAACTTGTCTTCCTTAAAAACTTTTTTTTTAGAATATTTACTTTTTATTAGTTCATAACTGTGTACCTTAATGCATTTATGGGGTACAATGTGTTTTTTTCACACACTATCCCCTTGATTCTCATAATGATGACAAAGATCCTCATAATCCTAAGAGAAAACATGTAGTGACAGACAGAGATGTACTTAGCATTGAGAATTAGGAAAGCTAGTGGGACTAAGTTTAAGCTTATCATTATGGAAGGAAAGTATTATAAAGCAACCAAAAATAACAAATGAACAAATATTGAGAGGAAGAGGGGATGAAGAGAAAGAATTCATTGAGAAAGAGCAAGATAAATATAAACATTAAGTAAGAGAGTGATTATTATAAAATGAGAGAGATTATTATAAAAACACAACAGAAATAGTGGAGTTAAATGAGCGAATGATCTCTGTATAAGCTATGACTGAAATTATTTTAAACATAACTTAGAAAAAGAAAGCCAGTTATGAAAACATGTTCAGATTTATCTGAATGACTTATAACCGATGCTAATGAGGAACTTAAAGAAAACTTAATGATGTCTGTAGTAACATTAATCTGTTATACATTTACAAATAGCTAGAAGATATTTCAAAAGTTCCTAGCATGAAGGAAAAGTAAATATCTAAGGTGATGTTTCCAGAGCCACAGGCTGGGAGGCCAAGCTGGGGAACCCTGGTTTAGGGTTCCCCATGGATGATAGCAATGGCTGAATAGACATTAAGGAAGGCAGTGAGGAGAGTGCCAGAGGCAGCAAGGTGGCTAGAAGGAGTGTGGGCCCAGATGCAGAGGGTGTTTGGAGCCCAGACATTTAGCAGAGCTTCCAGGAGGCCCTGGCCATCTGTCTGCCCTATGGCTGTCAGAAAATCATCTTTTCTGATGAAGGCAAGATGTATGGTTGTAATGAACTGATTACCTGGTACAACAAGCTGAGAATGGGGAAAGTCTGAACTTGCGACCAGGTCTCTAGTCTCATCCAAGTTTTAACTTGAATGAAATCAAGGGAAATCTAGTCCAAGCTAAAGGACCAGGTTTCCAAGAACAAGGCTCTCCAAACCATGGCTACCACGTCCTCAGCTCAGCTCACCAAACTGAGTCCTCCTGATCATCAGGACTCTGAGCTTGTCCAGTTTTGGTCAGGGGCTCTAGAGCCCTCTGCAATGTTTCAGATATGAAGCCATTTTCACAGACACCATTTTCCTTGTCATTGACTCCCCCATCTATTGACCAGCGTATGGGTCCCCTTAACACCTCTCACCCCTGCCTCCACCTGTCCCATTACCCCCAGCCTGGCACTGCACAGTTGCAGCTAGTAGAGTTCTTGGCCTGTGTAATAACTGCCAAATGCAGCTGACTCATACCAGAGGCACCTGTTTTACATATCACTTAGCATTGCCTCAGCCCTGGAGTGCCCCTACTCAAGAGTGTGGCTGTCTGATAGATCAATTACAAATTCCCTGAGAAAAGTGTGGTCTCCAAGAACTGTATGATCATGGCCTCCCCCACATCTTTTTCCTGGTCAAGTTCTGGGCAGACCTGAACTGAGGCCCAAGTGGCAAGAATTCCAGGGTTTGCAGTGGCAGCAGTAGTAACAGTGGTCCCTTCTATAGAGTGAGAAGCCAGTATGAGACTCTGGGGCACATGACCCTCAAGTCCTCCTCCAAGGTCTGCTCCTTTGGCAAGCAGGTGATGGAGAAGGTGGAGACAGAGTAGGCCTGAGAGGACGGAGATTTATGTACTGCCTGTTGTGCTTGCCTGTCTGGGAGCACCTGGTAAATTTCCTGCACAGGTTGTGGCAGCTGGCTGAGTGATACATGATGAACAGCATCCTTGAAAACTTCACCATCCTCCAGATGATGACAAACAGAGACACCCAGGAATTGCTGCTGTGCACCTTCCATGTCTTTGAGGTCTTCCCTGACATTTACTGCCTGGTCAGGGATTAAAGGGGGACCCCAAAACTGGCCAACTCCTGGAATATCCTCCTACCAGGAAGGACCCTCCAGTTCTCCTCATAGTTTTTATTTAAGGAGAGGGCTGTGATTTAAAGGGGCTGACTTCAGAGGCCTAAGCAGTAAGGGACACCAAAACTTGGTTGGTGAGCTAATAGGTGTGGACTGAGGAAAGAATAGACTCTGATAGTGGAACCTCACAGGGGGTGTCTGAAAGGACAGATCAATCAAGAGCATCAGGGATTGAGGACAGAAGTGAGACAACCTTCAGGTACACTTCTCAGTCTCTGACAGGGCCCTCTTGCTCCTCTCTTCTGGATGTTTTGGAGAGCCTTAATTACACATTGGCTTGTCTCCCTTCCTGTTTTCCAGCTGCCATCCCCCCAAATTTCTGCCTCTCCCTATCACACTTTTTATTACAAAGATAATCCTATTTTTGCGGGAGCCAGGTGGGCCCCAGAAATATTTTATATTTAGTTGGTTATATTTTTTTATGAAGTCATTTGTACATAGATCATGAATACATTTGTGCCATTGTGGGATTAAATGTGTTGATTATTTGTACAAATTGGAGTGCTTACATACTACTAATTAACATACCCTTCACCTCATTTACCCAATTACAGTGTTAAGACATTTGTGTTCTACACCTGATTGATCCAACTTGTACTTGCAATATGCTCCATAGGTGTGGTCCCCT
This sequence comes from Nycticebus coucang, assembly GCF_027406575.1. Lineage (NCBI taxonomy): Eukaryota > Metazoa > Chordata > Mammalia > Primates > Lorisidae > Nycticebus > Nycticebus coucang. The sequence continues at coordinate 34,730,981 of NC_069789.1, forward strand.
TATTAACCCTCCCTCTATTGACCCAACCCCTTCACTTCCCCTCCCCTTCCCTCCTTCATCCTAAGCTATAGTTGTGATTCATCTTTCATATGAAAGTGTGAGTGATTATAAATTGGTTTCATAGTAATATTGGATATTTTTTCCATTCCCGAGATACCAAAAACCAAGAAGAGTATCTTAGGAATGGAAATATTTTTAATATAATGAGCTACTTATGAGGGTTATGGCTTTATCTCAGCTGCACCAAAAATGGGGGAAGGCTTTGTAACTCATCCTCCTCCTTCTCAATAAGTAATGTTTTCTACTCTTGTGTTTCCTCCCTTGCCAACTCCAAAGTCTGTTCGTTTGTGTTATGACAGAGGATGAAACAATTTTACATATATATATGTCTATGTGTATATATATATTTTTCAAGGTAATAAATATCCTTATACCCTGAGTTGATGATATGAATGTGTGAAATTATCACATGTAGCCCCCAAATATGGACCCCTATTATGTATCAATTACAAATATTAAAAAATGGCTTAGGGACTATACGTCAGTGGTTAAAATGCTGGCCACATACACCGGGGCTGGCGGATTCAAACCTGGCCCGGGCCTTGCTAAACAATGACGACTACAACAAAAAAATAGCTTGGTATTGTGGTAGGTGCCTGTAGTCCCAGCTACTTGGGAGGTTGAAGCAAGAGAATCGCTGAAGCCCAAGAGTTAGAGGTTGCTGGGAGCTGTGAAGACATGTCTCTACTGAGGGGCACATAGTGAGACTGTTGTAAAAAAATTTTTTTAAAGTATTTTATTTTTATTTATTTATTTTTTTATTAAATCATAACTGTATACATTGATATGATCATGGAGCATCATACACTAGCTTCATAGACCATTTGACACATTTTCATCACAATGGTTAACATAGCCTTCCTGGCATTATCTCAGTTACTGTGCCAAAACATTTACATTCTACATTTACCATGTTTCACAAATACCCCTGTAAGATGCACCACAGGTATGATCCCACCGATCCCCAGCCCTCTACCCACCACCCTCCTCCCTCTCCTCCCTTTCCCACTTCCCCCTATTGTTAGGTTGTAACTGGGTTATAGCTTTCATGTGAGAGCCCCAAATTAGTTTCATAGTAGGGCTGAGTACATTGGGTACTTTTTCTTCCATTCTTGAGATACTTTACTAAGAAGAATATGTTCCAGCTCCATCCATGTAAACATGAAAGAGGTAAATTCTCCATCTTTCTTTAAGGCTGCATAATATTCCATGGTGTACTTATTTTTTAGAAAAAACATATTTATTCTGTGTGATTATCTTTTCTTTTTTGGGTTATTCCATTCATGAATAACCCCCAAAAGTTTTCTTCTTCTTTGTTTTCTTATGACAGCCTGAACATCAGTCTTCTTTTCAAAGTTTTTATTCTCTTTTTCTTGGTAGTATCTCTAAAAAAGTAATTTTAGTTCTTAATATTTCTTTTCAAGTTAATGAAATGTCATCTTATATTTAATCTAGTCGAACCTATGTGCACAGATTATGCAAAGTGAAACCTCTTTTAGGCTTTATTAGAATTATTAAAGGAATTATTAATATTTGACTCTTCTGGCTTTTGTTTGGTTTCTGCAGTGTTTAGTATATTCTCAACTTACTAAACTAATTTATCTTACTATTTGATAGTTATCTCAGGAATGGAAAAAATATCCAATGTACTCAGTACTACTATGAAACCAATTTATAATCACTCACACTTTCATATGAGAGATGAATCACAATTATGGCCTAGGATGAAGAAGGGAAAGGAGGGGGGGTGGGAAGGGAGGGGGGTGGTTTGATAGAGGAGGGTTAATAGTGGGACCACACCTATGGAGCATATCGCAAGGGTATAAGTCAAATATATCAAGTATTGATCACAGATGTCTTAACTCTGTGATTAAGTAAATGAGATGAAAGCTATGTTAATTAGTAGGATGCAAGCACTCCAATTTGTACAAATAATCAACACATTGAATTCCTCAAACGCATAAATGTATTCATGATCTATGTATATATGACTTAACAAAAAGGAAAATAAGCATTTATGTTTTTGTTAACTAAAATTAAAATTTCTGTATCCATTAAATGTGAAAAGAGATTTTAAGCTCAAACCTCTTAAAGAAATTAGTCAGTTGTTTATTTTGGTGATATTCTCATTCATCTTGTGCTCATGAAATCTCTGTAATGGACACATATGTGCACACATCCAGTGAATAATCAGATATGATTAAAGAATCATCACATAAACTACCTAATGTCATAGAAGCATAAGGTAGTAAAGATTGCCAAGGAGTATACAAAATTATCTCTGGGAGGTCATTTCTTACTTTGAGAAATATGTCCAACAATGCCGACATTTTATTATTCTCAAGAAACTTTATTAACTTTAGTATTCATACTTGTCAAACCTTGTACATAAAGTCTTTTATCAGTAAAACTCAACAATCCTGTTGGCTTGATGTTATAGTCCCTTTCTTTCTTTCCTCGTGTGAGTATCGGGTCCTGCTAGACAATCATGGACATACTGGGAAATTTCCAAATCTTCAACGTGGATAATCATAGAATTTTTAAAATTCTAGATACTTTAACTTTTTTTTAATTGTTGAGGATTCATTGAGGGTACACAGAACCAGGTTACACTGATTGCTTTGTTAGATAAGGACCCTCTTTTAATTGTGTTCCGCCCCCCACAGGTGTACCACACCCCTTATCCCCCCACCTTTCTTTAACTTTTAATGACCATTCTATCAGGTGTCAATCAGAGTTATTAATATGTTGTTGACAGAAGAATAAGAAAACCATGTTAAATTCAAACTAGGATTTTACATTTCTCTCTTACATCACAGTAGTTCATAAAATGCCCTCATAATTCTCTAATCATATCAGCATTTCTCTTCTATAAGTTAAAACTTGTAGGGCTAATTATTGAAAGACAGTTTTCACATAGCATCTTGAATTGGTGTTTTTAAGTTAAACATTTTCTTCAATTAAAAAAATGCACATAATAATGAGAAAAAAATATTTGCATATATTAATAAAAGTATATTATTTCTTTAAAAATGTTAAAATATAAAATTTGAATCCTATGGTTTTATTGCCTCCTCTTTCTCTCATTTTCCAAATGTCAGAGTTCTGTTGGATTTGCATTATATTGTTGTGCCAGTTTAGTATATCTTACACATACTTATGTTCTTAACACCATATGCTTTTCAAGAGTAAGCTAATCTCTTCCTAAAGTATTTATCAAGATCTATGTCATAGGTCCCTTAGGTGCCTCGTAGTCAACATATTGGACATTAAGGACTGAAGATATTGTCCTTAACACTTCTCTTACTTCCTTGAATCTTTGTGACCTATTTTGTCATCTGATTTTCCTTTTCTAGTAAATAACACCTAGTAAGTAACACTGATTCAAGTTAGTGTAAATCTTGTACTTTAGTTCTCCTGCAGATCACCAATCCAGTCACTCACCATTACCATTGATCATAGCTTGTTACCATAATTCACTTTCTGACCTATGATTTTGAAAAGCTCTTTTCTGATTTTTTTCCTATGTTCATCTATCTTGACATTGCTACCAAGGTAACCTTTTGAAAATATGTTTGTGATGGCCTGACTTACCTGCTTATTGAGGGAATCCCATTACATGAAAGGGAAAGTATGCACCTCTTCTGACGCCCATCTTTTGTGGCTCGGCCTGATTCTCCCATTTCATCTCTGAAACCTGTTCCTTATCACTCGGTTGCAGTTTTACCACATTACTTTCATAGCCCTCATTTGCTTTGTGATTCCATGCCTCATCCTTCTGCTCTTGCTTCCCTGTCTAAAACTCCTTGACATTCTCACTGTGCATGTGGTGTCTTTGAAAATATGCTTCTACTTTGCTGCATTTCCTAAGCTTCCTGGGTAGTACTGACTCTTTCTCCATTTTATACTTACTGTACTTTGTTTACTGTAATTATAGACTCATGAGTTACACTTTTCTTATTTGTTTTCATATGTCTCTACACTCCCCCTTTAAATATAGGACAGACTCTGTCTTCCAATTCTATGTTCAAATTATTCTCCCAGATAGGGCATATGCTTGATAAACATAGTAAATGTGTGTTGTTTTACTAACAGGATTGGTATGTGAATGAATAAATACATTTCCTGAAGTTGACTTTTTTTTTCTCAATAGGAAGGAGCAAGAGAGTCAGAAGTTGGAGACAATACCAACAATATTGGTATTGTAGAAAGTGCTACACAAAAGTATTTATTTACTAACTTACCACTTCTTATTATTTATTTACATAAAAATTTTAAAGAGGTGGTGAGTTAGGGGAACTATCTGAAATTTTCAATGATTACATGCTATTATGAAATAAAAAATCAATAATGGGTATGTCCATACTTTTTATTTGTTTTATTTTTTATTAAATCATAGCTGTGTACATTAATGCATTTATGGGATACAATGTGCTGATTTTATATACAATTTGGAATGCTTACATCAAACTGGTTAACATAGCCTTCACCTCACTTAATTGTTGTGTTAGGACATTTACATTCTACTCTTTTTTTTTTTTTTGTAGAGACAGAGTCTCACTTTACTGCCCTTGGTAGAGTGCTGTGGCATCACACGGCTCACAGCAACCTCCAGCTCTTGGGCTTACATGATTCTCTTGCCTCAGCCTCCCGAGCAGCTGGAACTACAGGCGCCCGCCACAACGCCTGGCTATTTTTTTGTTGCAGTTTGGCCGGGGCTGGGCTTGAACCCGCCACCCTCGGCATATGGGGCCTGCCCCCTACTCACTGAGCCACAGGCACCGCCCTATATTCTACTCTTAATAGATTTGACATGTACCTTGCAATATGCACGGTAGGTGAGGTACCAAATGTTTACTGTCTATTCATTTTTAAATATAATGTCCATTCCCTTTCAATATTTTTCTTTTGTCATCTTTTTTATGCTATAAACTTTTTCCTGAAAATGCTTTAACTTTCTGAAATTCTTTTTTGCTATGACTTTTATTTTACTGAAATAGTCACAAATGGAGATAGATTTGTATTATTTTTTAAATTCAGTAAAATTTTTATCATTAATTTATCTGTAAATAACATTTTATAGATGAAATGTCCATATTTGTATCAAGACAAGAGAAACCAAAAGAACCAAATTTATATTTGGAGGTATTGTCTTTTGTTATCATTACTTTAAAATATAAGCATTGACTAATTTAAAACATAAAAGGAATACTTTAATTACCTTTCATCACCTGTGTATGTGCCCATAAGGAATTATTTTCTTACATTATCAGTCTATAATTAATAACTAATTATGTGCAAATAAAGAGCTGCTGAATAGTAAAATTCTGCTAATTTGCAGGATTCACTTAAAAAGACAGTGTAGTATAATACAAAATGATAGGGCTTAGAAGTTACATGAATTCAGTTTGGCTTTGAAGTTAAGTTTATTTAAAAATTAAAGAATTAATCAACCTATGACCAAATGTATGAGTCTGTGGTAAAAATGGATGTGTAATAAAAGTCCTAATGAAATTCAGGGAGAGTTTGGAGTGTCGATTTTTATAACTTGGAACTTGAAATGATAAAACCTGGCACTCAAAACTGTTACTGTGTTTGAATTGAGCAGTCTAGATCATCAAGGAACATTTTAGGAGAAAAAGAAAATCATGGGGTGTAGTGAACATGTGGTATAATAGTAACAATTTGATTTAGTGGAGTTTTAATAAGCAAAAATCATTTTTTAAAATACAACATGTAGAGTACTTTTGTGGCAGCCATGCTTCTAATACTATAAGTGTGAAATACTGACAATTTATTCTGAAGCAGAACCCAGGTAGGAAGACCTGGGAAAGGCTGACCTCTTAGAAGCCTTGGCTGCATAGCAGCACCAGCATCAAACAAAGACATGTTATTCTCGATCTTTTACTTTCTGTGGAAACTTAGAAAAATTATTTAATTAATTTTGAATGTCTGTGACCTAATTCATAAACATGGCACTAATATCAACCTCTTAGGTATGTGTAATGAACAAATATAGTATGAGATATGAAAACATTTTTATGGTCTGAAAAGTATGCATACAAATGTAAGAAATGATAACAGATTTCTTTAATAATTTAATAAATATGGGGAGTAGTTCTTTTTGTTTTTTTTAACCTGAAGACAATAGTAGTGTCAAGGAAAAAACAGAAAGTTAGGCAAGTACCAATGGGCATGAGCCTTTCTGATTTGGAGTATTATAAGTTTCATCAGACTACTATGGGAGATATCCTGTAAGAATACAGCGATTTTGTGTTAAGACCTTCCCAATGAGATTTGTACATGTTTTGACCTTGAAAAAAAAAATATATATATATATATATATGGAGACAGAGTCTCATTCTGTTCCCTGAGTGGAGTGCCGTGGTGTCATAGCTCATAGCAACCTCAAACTCTTGGGCTCAAGTGATCCCCTTGTCTCAGTCTCCCAAGTAGCTGGGAGTATGAGTACCAATTATGTACTAAGTTAGACACTGAATATACAATAGGAGGACTTATGGTATAGTAGTGGTATGTATAGTAGCAACAGAAAACCAAATGGCCAACAATTCTGACTTACTACGTGTGCTTTGTATAAAGAAAGCAGAGGGGATCAGGTTAGATAATATTGAGGAAGATTGCAGTTAATGGGGAAGGGACTGGGGTGGAAATCCACAGTCAAAAAAGATCTTTCTGAGCGTGATGATCAAGCTACCAGCTAAAGGATGAGAAGGAGCTAGCCATGTGAAATTCTGGGAGGAAGATAGGGTCAAAAGAACAATGGATCACGTATGTTCATTATTTTACTCTGAACATCCTGGGAACACCAGGAAGTAGAAAGTAGGGTAATCATCATCATCATCAGTCAATTTTATTTTTATTATTATAATGCATAGGAAAAGAAAATGTGCAAATGATATCTTAGATGCTTCAAAACTAAATGTTCTTATTCTTTTATATTGAGGCTTGCTGTAGTGCTTGAAGTTAGTTTTTTTATTAGGAAAAGTTACATACTATTCTAATATTTGTTTGATTTTATTTAAACATTAAAAAATCAGTTATTTTTAATGTGGTATCCTTTTATTCAACCATAAGTAAAAATTCTATCAAAACTTTTTTTTTTGAGTAGCTAGGGCGGTGCCTATGGCTCAAAGGAGTGGGGCACTGGCCTCACATACTGGAAGTGGTGGGTTCAAACCCGGTCCCGGCCAAAAACTGCAAAAAAAAAAAACAAACATATTTTAGACTTTTCTAACCTTTTGTTTACCTAAATAAAGCTGCTTCAGAAATGTTCTGTTTATGCTCACTTATATTTATATGAAATAAAAATGAATGTTCAGTTTATGCCCAATATGACATAACCAAAGTTTCTTAGAATGCTAAGTGTCAAATTTTCACGCTAAAATTCCTTTAAGAAATATTTTATATGTTTAATGCATAAATATTACAGCAAGTGTATTTTGTATGTTTTGTTTGTTTGTTTTTTCACAGAGTCTTACTATTTTGCACTCAGTAGAGTGCTGTGGCATCACAGCTCACAGCAACCTCAAACTCTTGGGCTTAAGTGATTCTCTTACCTCAGTCTTCTAAGTAGCTAGGACTACAGGCACCCACCACAACACCTGGCTATTTTTTTGTTGCAGTTGTTTAGCTAGCCTGGGCTGAGTTCAAACCTGCCATCCTCTGTGTATGTGGCTGGTGCTGTAACCACTTTGCCACAGGTGCCGAGCCAGCAGGTGTATATTGTTTTTTAAAAATGTTCTCTTATTTCTGGTGGTGAATGCAAAGCAATCAGTTATTTTGAAGTTCATTACAAGTTGAAATATGTGCATGAGTTAATATTTTTTTATTAAATCATAGCTCTGTACATTGATATGATCATGGGGCATCATACATTCGATTCATAGACTTTTTGACACATTTTCATCACAATGGTTAACATAGCCTTCCTGGCATTATCTCAGTTACTGTGCCAAGACGTTTACATTCTACATTTACCAAGTTTCGCAAATACCCCTGTAAGATGCACCACAGGTATAATCCCACCAATCCCCCTCCCTATACCCACCACCCCCCTCCCTCCCCTCCCTTTCCCACTTCCCCCTATTGTTAGGTTGTAACTGGCTTATAGCTTTCATGTGAAAGCCCCAAATTAATTTCATAGTAGGGCTGAGTACATTGGGTACTTTTTCTTCCATTCTTGAGATACTTTACTAAGAAGAATATGTTCCAGCTCCATCCATGTAAACATGAAAGAGGTAAAGTCTCCATCTTTCTTTAAGGCTGCATAATATTCCATAGTGTACATATACCACAATTTATTAATCCATTCATGGATCGATGGGCACTTGGACTTTTTCCATGACTTGGCAATTACGAATTGGGCTGCAATAAACATTCTGGTACAAATATCTTTGTTATGTTGTGATTTTTGGTCTTCTGGGTATATGCCCAGCAGAGGAATTACAGGATTGAATGGCAGATCTATTTTTAGATCTCTGAGTGTTCTCCATATCTCTTTCCAAAAGGAATGTATTAATTTGCATTCCCACCAGCAGTGCAGAAGTGTTCCCTTTTCTCCACATCCACGCCAACATCTCTGGTCTTGAGATTTTGTGATATAGGCTAATCTCACTGGAGTTAGATGATATCTCAAAGTAGTTTTGATTTGCATTTCTCTGATGATTAAAGATGATGAGCATTTTTTCATATGTCTGAAGGCCGTGCGCCTGTCTTCTTCAGAGAAGTTTCTCTTCAAATCCCTTGCCCAGCCTGCGATGGGATCCCTTGTTTTTTTCTTGCTGATGCGTTTGAGTTCTCTGTGGATTCTGGTTATAAAACCTTTGTCAGAGATATAACCTGTAAATATCTTCTTCCATTCTGAGGGCTGTTTGCTTGCTTTACTTACTGTGTTCTTGGCTGTGCAGAAGCTTTTTAGTTTGATCAAGTCCCAGTAGTGTATTTTTGAAGCTGCTTCAATTGCCTGGGGGGTCCTCCTCATCAAATACTTGCCCATCCCGATTTCTTCAGGGGTTTTCCCTGCACTCTCCTCTAGTATTTTTATAGTTTCATTTCCTAAGTTTAAATCTTTAACCCAATGAGAGTCTATCTTAGTTAATGGTGAAAGGTGTGGGTCCAATCCCAGTCTTCTGCAGGTTGCCAGCCAGTTCACCCAGCACCATTTGTTAAATAGGGAATCTTTCCCCCACTGAATGTTTTCAATTGGCTTGTCAAAGATCAAATAACGATAAGTAGCTGGATTCATCTCTTGGTTCTCTATTCTGTTCCAGATATCTACTTCTCTGTTTTTGTGCCAATACCATGCTGTTTTGATCACTATCGATTTGTAGTAAAGTCTGAGGTCTGGTAGTGTGATTCCTCCTGTTTTGTTTTTATTTCTGAGTAATGTCTTGGCTATTTGAGGTTTCTTCTGATTCCATATAAAACGAAGTATTGTTTTTTCAAAATCTTTAAAGTATGACAGTGGAGCTTTAATAGGGAATGCTTTGAAATTATACATTGCTTTGGGTATTATGGACATTTTAATAATGTTGATTCTTCCTAGCCATGAGCATGGTATGTTTTTCCATTTGTTAACATTTTCAGCTATTTCTTTTCTTAGAGTTTATAGTTCTCTTTATAGAGATCTTTCACGTCTTTTGTTAGGTAAATTCCCAAATATTTCATCTTCTTTGGCACTACTGTGAATGGGATAGAGTCCTTAACTGCTTTTTCAGCTTGACTATTGTTGGTGTATATAAAGGCTACCGATTTATGGGTGTTGATTTTGTAACCTGAGACGCTGCTGTATTCCTTGATCACTTCTAGGAGTTTTGTAGTAGAGTCCCTAGTGTTTTCCAGATACACAATCATGTCATCTGCGAAGAGTGAAAGTTTGACCTCTTCTGACCCTATATGGATACCCTGGATCGCCTTTTATTCCCTAATTGCAGTGGCTAAAACTTCCATTACAATGTTAAAAAGCAATGGAGACAATGGGCAGCCTTGTCTGGTTCCTGATCTGAGTGGAAATGATTCCAATTTAACTCCATTCAATATGATATTGACTGTGGGTTTTCTGTAGATGGCCTCTATCAGTTTAAGAAAAGTCCCTTCTAGACCAATTTTCTTGAGTGTTCTGATCATGAAGGGATGCTGGATATTATCAAAAGCTTTTTCTGCATCGATTGAGAGAATCATATGGTCTTTGTTTTTTAATTTGTTTATGTGCTGAATTACATTTATAGATTTACGGATATTGAACCAGCCTTGAGACCCAGGGATAAAACCAACTTGGTCATGGTGTATTATTTGTTTGATGTGTTGCTGGATTGAGTTAATATTTTTTGTAAATATGATTTATTTTTGCATTTTATGCTCTTTCTACACATCCATATTCAGATAAAACACGAGCTTGATCTAGACAGCATATGTGAAATTCTCTATTGAAATGTTTTGCTTTTCAATACATGTTTCTCTTAGTTTTATGTGCAATTGCTTTTACCAAAAGAAATTCAGTTGTTTTTTAATAAAATGATTAGAAAATCTTGATGTAACTTATTTTTAACTGAACTCGTACTGATATTAATTTTAACAGTATCTCGGAGACTCTTTCAGAGAAGGTTCTTAGTCATTCACCTCAGGATGCCAATGAACAAGAATAAAACAGAGTAAATGCACAACTAGAAGGTAAGAACTGTATTTTCCTATAAAAGTTTGATTTGGAATATCCAGGACTCCACTTTTCTTTTTCTTTTCTTTTTTTTTTTTTTGAAACAGAGTCTCACTCTGTCACCCTTGGTAGAGTGCCATGTCATAGCTCATATCAACCTCAAACTCTTGGGCTCAAGTGATCCTATTGCCTCAGCCTTCTGAGTAGCTAGAACTACAGGCACCTATCACAATGTCCACTTATTTTTAGAGATGGGATCTTTTTGTTGCTCAGGCTAGTCTTGAACTCCTGAGCACAAGCACCCACTTGCCTTGGCCTCCCTGAGTGCTGGGATTACAGGGGTGATGCCCCCAGAACTCTGCTTTCTAATAGTTCTCAAGTGACTCCAATGCTGCAGGTTCTTAGACCACCCTGAGTAACAAGACCATAGGCATCCTTGTAGAGAAATCTATGGGAAGAGCTATTGGAGAACATTTCCAACAGAAGGATCAAAAGAGAGCATTATTTTGTGAAGGGGCATGGTTTTCTACACCCCAGAAAGGTGGCTTTGTCTCATATGTTCTCCTTGAGGTACAAGAACCTGGGAAGGGAAAATTCCATTCTTGGCCATAAGTCAGACTCGGGGGTTAATTCCTCCCTGCTTGCTAAAACAGCAGAGATGCAGGGGTTAATTCTTCCCTGCTTGCTGAAAAGGCCTTGAGAAATGATTCCCTGAGGTCCCTGCCAAGTCGTAGCTGGAGATTTAGCACATTGTCTGGAGCTAAACTGTTGCTCTTCATTCCCTAACTTCAAATTACACAAAAGTTTCATTTAAACTTTTAGCCAGGTGGGTGAACAGAACAGCCAGCCTCGTGTCCTTGTAGTTTAAGTTTAACACTCCAGACTTTAAAATGACGTGTATGTGCTTTGTAACATTTATGCTGAGGAGAAATTTTTATGGCAGTCTCAACTAGTGCTTTTGTTCTTTATTCTTACTTACTCTTATCTGATGAGTTTGGATATATAATACAGTGAATAAAGATGTACAATCACTGTGGGCCTGAGCGAGCCCTGAGTCCTCCCTTAATTAATAAAGAATTCATTTCATCTGCAGCGATACCTCTGTGTTGCTGATTGGGCTAGCGGACAGCAAATCTGGGGCAGTGAGCAGGGTACAGCTGGACTGAACCTGGTCAACTGTCCACTGGATCTCTGGTCATTGAACTTAAGGTAAAAAAACTAGGAACAGGCAGAACCGGTGGATGCTACTGTGCTGAAGGTAGCCAGGACTCCTGGCAAGAGGAATAATTAAGGGAACAAAAAAGGTATAATGAAGGGAAAAACTGGGAAACTCAGTATCTACTGAGGATGAATATATGCAGTTATTACCGTCTCTATTAGACTCCATGGGAGTGACAGTTAAAACTCAGTCTTTTCCACGTCTTTTTGCTACTATTCAGAAATGTTGCTACTGGTTTTTCTCCTGACTCTAAAAATTAGTTAAATTTGTCTGTTTAGAAAGATATTAGGCAGAATATGAAAACGTTTCACCAGCAAGGGAATATTATTGATAAACATATTTAGACTGTGTATAATTTAATTACTATGGCTTTGCAGCCTTTCTCCAATGATGCAGAGGGATGAGAGCGTCGTGATTCCCCTCGTGTTTTTGATGAGCCTGAACCTGATATTAGTAAACTTACGTAGTAAACCTGATGTAGTTAAAGATCCGGTTGAGATGCTTTTTCTTCCTCCACCTGAGTTGTTTCATGTAGTGGCTAAGTACTGCTACTGGTTTAAAGCTGACAAAAAGAATCAGCTAAATTTAAAAGTGTAAAAGAACATAAGAAAAGTGCTCAGACAAACGCACCAGAGACAGGAATTTATAAGCAGAGATATTTGGTAACTGTGACTTTAAAAAACTTTACAATCTGGTTTTGATGCAGAACATGATATTGTTCCACCGCCAACAGGGAAATCAAATATAAAGGAATCTGTAAATGAAGTTCCTCTCAAAAGTCACTCAGAAAAAAGGTAAAACAGAGGATAATGACTCTGATAAAACTCTTACTAATATATCAAAAGATAAACTATCAAAACTTAAAAAACTTTTAACTCATTATTGTAAAGTTATTGACCACTATTTCCCAACCCTTTTGTCTTTTGCTCCGCCGCTTCCTCCAACTATTTCAGTTTTGTAACAGCTTCCTCCTATTTTTCCAGATACCACAGTAAGAACAGTTTCTAATAAAAAAGGCCTTTGCCAGCATTCAAATTCAAAATAATGTTACATTAGATCATTATATTAAGATATATAGAGAGGTAGAATTTGGCATTTTTCAAGCGAATTTATTAATGGTTGCTCTTAAAGGCACAGTCATTTTTACTAAAACAAGGTGTAATTAAGAAAATATCCAGGAAATGGCATATGTTAATTATTTTTCCACATAAAGCAACACTTAAGACAATTAGTAGGAAAGAATCCTGAAAAATTGTTGTCCCTTTAATGATCAAATTTCTAATTTGTTTATGTTAAATACAGAATGACAAATTGCATTATCAGATCATACTGAAATTATAGGTAATCATTTTCCTCAAGATAAAAGAATTCAATTTCTTAAAAATCCTAATTAGATTTTACCTAAAATAGTAAAGTTAGAACTGATTCCTAATACACAAATATTTTATACTAATACTAATAAATCAAAGATATCTGGTTACATTGGGTCCTCATTCTCATAAAGTACAACTGTCTTCTTCTAACTGTACAAAAAGCAAAATTGTTTGCTATTGTTTTATTATTAACAGATTATCCTAATCAAAGTTTAAATATTATCAGTGATTTTTTTAATTCAACTTATACAGTTCAAAATATTAAAACAGTAACTCTACCTACTAATACTGAAGAGCTCACTTTATTATTCTTATCTCTTCAGCAATTAATTAAAAATAAAAAGTTTCCAATTTATATTACTCGTGTTTGAGCTCATTCTAATTTACCCAGGCCTATTTCTATGGGAAATCAGACAGTTGATCAATCAATAAAATCAGTTTCAACAGCTCAGCATAAGCATACTGTACATCACACTAATGCTCAGGCTTTAAAAAGAAACCATGTTATTTCTTAACATACAGCATGAGCAATAGTATGCTTCTGTCCTATGTACCAAACTTTAACAGCGCCTCATTTATCTAAAAGAGTTAACCCTAGAAGGTTACTGTCTAATCAATTATGGCATATAAATGCCACTCAATTTCCAAAATTTAGAAAGCTTAAATATATTCATAATTCTATTAACACTTATTTTCATTTTTCACAGGCTTCAGCTTTATCACCTGAAAAAGCTGGTACTATAATATCTCATTTATTAGAAGCTTTTTCAATTATGAATAAACCTACTATTAAAATAGATAATGGATCTACTTATATTTCTAATAAATGCCAAACCTTTTTTAAGTTATATAATATTAAACATATTACTAGTATACCTAGGAATAGTACAAAACAAGCAATAATTAAAAAACAAAATCATGCACTAAAAGAAATCCTTCTTAAACAGAAAAAAAGGGGGGAATGCAGTATAATGTTACCACTAAAACTAGAATATTTTCAGCTCTTTTTACTTTAAATTTTGTTAAATATGGATAAAAGAGATGAAACTCCAGCGTACAAACACTGGGTCACTGTTACTTCCCCTCCATTAAATCTTCCAATGTATTATAAAAACCCCTTAACAAATGCTTGGGTATCAGCTGAAATTATATGTTGGGGAACAAGATATGCTTATATCTCAACAGGTTCATCAAATTTTTAAATCCTTAATAAGACTTTGAAACTGAGAGATGGCACAGAAAAGACCACACCCCCAAGCTCAGAATAAACAATTCCTGACCACATCCACTATGTTCTTGGCTATGATTTCATTCCTCACTACCTAGGTAAGTGCTCAATCATATAAATATTAGACATATATCTCAAATCATCCTCTACTGAGGAAAGTCAATTGGTTTAAACCTAGTGTAATAATTTATGTTAATAAATCCAACTGACTTCCTAAGCCTTGTGACACTTGTGGTCCTTTAAAACCTAATAAGGAAGAAATGACATTTTTAATTACAGTACTGGTGTCAGTGGACCACCCATTTGTTTTAGTAATCAGTCCCATTATTTAAATTTTCAGTATCAACTTGGACAAGTATAGACTGTCATTCCAGTGAATCTCCACAGAAAAAGATATATCTTTTAGCAGCCCTTTCTATTAAAGGAACAAAACTTAATAATACTCTAGCACCTTCTGAATTACCTTTTTGTCAAATGCACAACTTTTCACAATTAAGTGAATTAGTACATTGGACAAAATGTAGAGGTAGAAGTGTCTTCTTAATACTTCCTATGGAAGTGTCATAGATTGAAGCCCCAAAGGTTGCACGCACTCTCAGAATTCTTTAAAACTTAGAAAATCATATATTCATCTCCACTAAAATATCAAGTCAGATTATGTGGAAAAATAAAAGATTTTCTCCTCCTTCTCCTGGCCTATCAAAATGTCCTAAACAAAACCATTTATGAAAAATTGGAGACAAGTAAAAAACTGTGTCATGAGACTGTGTCATGTCAAGGTTTGGTACGTCATACTCAACAAGAAATGAATGCTATTAATTTGTTCCTGGCAATTATTACATTGTTGTCTGTTCCAGCTGAGTGCCAGAAATATGAATATTAGTCTTATGTTCCTAACCCTCCTCTCTTAAGAGATGTAAGTTGGTTAGAACCAATGATGCCTTTTTATATTAATAATTCAGCTTGGCTCCCAGGTCCTTGTGACACTAAAGAACCGTTTAAGTCTGAAGAAGAAAGCACCACTATTTTTAATTACATAACTAGAGTAACTGGCCCTCCAATTTGTTTTGAAAATCAGTCTCATTGTCTTAATATAACAATGCAACCTTGGTCAACTTACATGAAAATAAACTAGAAAAGCCAGATATGACAAATAAAGTATTTATGTTGAGTACTTATTCTCTGAATAAGTTTAGACATAATCATACTTTTTCTAATTTTGAATTACCACCTTGTACTATGCATTCCTTTAAGGAAACTCCTAACTAAATACACTAGACTAAATATAAAAGAATAATGTCTCATATGCTTATCAATACTACTGGTGGTGAGATAATGAATTGGGCACAATTTCCTTATATAAAGACTTCATTTAAAGCTCCAATACCACTTGATATTCCAGTGAATAAAAATAAAACAGACATAACAATTAATTCTCCCATGCACTGAAAGAATGGTGGGTTTTCACCACCATCTCCTAGTACAGCTGCTTATCCTAAACAAGTACAGCTATGAAAAATGGCTGCAGCTTTACAGCCTTTAAAGGTTTAAACTGGTGGATTATATATAAGATGATATTTGAAATTTAAAAAACTAAATATATTCAAGCCTATTTACAACTACTTTTGTGTGGTTGAAGGGCAATGTTGTTTAGAACAAAGCAATAAGTGAATTGTTTTGTTCAACTTGTACAATGTACACTTACATTAACAATTCTGCGAGTTTTAATCCATCTAAGGAACAACTGTACCTGTTAAGAGCACGCACTGGAGTCTGAATCCCAATCAACCTGACCCATCTGTGGGAAGAACCCCCAGTGCTCTCAATTCTACAATTATTGGATGATAAAATCTTGAGAAGAAGCAAGCGCTTTATTGGACTGTTAACTGCTATCTTAAAGATCATTATGGTAACTGCAACTGCTGCAACAGCCAATGTGGCCCTTACTCAGAACATAAAAACTGAGGCCTTTGTTGCCGACTGGCATAAGAACTCTGAACAATTATGAACCGCCTAAAAACAGACTAACACTGAACTTTATAATAAAATTTCTGATTTAGAACAGATAGTAGGAGATCAATTGTATAGTTTAGAAAAACAAATGAAATTGAAATGTAATTGGAATGTTTCTTATTATGTTACTCCTGTGTTTTACAATGAGACTTTATTTCCTTAGAGAAAAGTCAGAAAACGTCTGTTAAATCAGGAAAATTTAACTGCCGATATTATTGAATTACAACATCAAGTTTACAGTACCTTTGAACACCAATTGGAACAAATAAATAGAGATGAGACGTTAAAAGAAATATCTGAAGGAATTGCTCAACTTAAACCATTAGATAAAATTCATACTTTATTTGCAATCTCTACATGCTCTCTGTTCTTGTTTTGCCTCATACTTCTGTTACTTTACATAATGTATAAAAAGATTCAGCAAATTAAAAGAACCAGTGGCCATAACGCTGTTGTCTTTTTTACTATGACAGCAGTACAAGCCAATGTTCATTAATTAGAAAGGGGGAAATGAAGGGGCATGGTTTTCTACACCCCAGAAAGGTGGCTTTGTCTCATATGTGCTCCTTGAGGTACGAGAACCTGGGAAGGGAAAATTCCATTCTCGGCCATAAGTCAGACTCGGGAATTAATTCCTCCCTGCTTGCTAAAACAGCAGAGATGCAGGGGTTAATTCTTCCCTGCTTGCTGAAAAGGCCTTGAGAAATAATTCCCTGAGGTCCCCACAAAGTTGTAGCTGGAGATCTAGCACCTTGTCTGGAGCTAAACTGTTGCTCTTCATTCCCTAACTTCAAATTACACAAAAGTTTCATTTAACCTTTTAGGGAGGTGGGCAAAAAGAACAGACAGCCTGGTGTCCTTGTAGTTTATCTTTAAGTTTAACGCTCCAGACTTAGAAATGACGTGTATGTGCTTTGTATTATTTATGCTGAGAAATTTTTATGTCAGTCTCAACTAGTGCTTTTGTTCTTTTTCTTACTTATTCTTATCTGATGAGTTTGGATTATATAATACAGTGAATAAAGATGACAATCACTGTGGGCCTGAGCAAGACCCCAGCCTTCCCTTAATTAATAAATAATTCATTCCATCTGCAATGATACATTTGTGTCATTGATTGGGCTAGCGGACAGCAACAATTTTGCTTTTACATGTATTTCCGAACATGTTTTATAGCCAGATGGGGAAAAAAAAGGTAACAAATTCCAAATTATAGATATGAACTATTATTACTAAATGAAAAGGAAAGAAGTGGCAGAAATGATCCCTGAAAAGAAGAATGGTGACCACAGATCTGAAAGAGGGGTCATGAGCAGGAAAAAGGAAGGAAAGAAGTTAGCCATGTAATGTTGCAGTTAATGATGAAGAAACCCAACAGAATGCTCTGTATTGATTCAAGAAAGTTGCATTTACACAAAAGATTAAGATTAGTGCTATCCCAGAGATCACTGGAAGCAAGAGAGTGTGCTAGAATTACAACTTGGAACTTGAAAGGATAAAATCTGGTACTTGAAACTATTACTGTTTGAATTGTCCAGTCTGGATCTTCAAGGAACATTTTGGGAGAAAAAAAAATTGTGGTGATTCTGTGTGGCTATAGCAGCAATGCATTTCTCCTCCTGTGACTGTCAGGCATCAAATATATGAGCTGTGTTTATATTAATTAATTAAAATAGATTAAATTGAATATAAAAGCACTGGTAATTTTCTAAAGAAAGTTAATTTTTTTTATTAAAAGGTGTTTTCTAAAATTCATAAGAAATTAATGTAATATCCCCACAGAAAGTAATGTCAACATCTATAAAATTATAGAGCTCATTCCTTGACTTTTCTTAATATTTTCAATGAATATGACACTGATTTTGAAATGTAAAAATTTGTTAATATGTTATAATGATGAGGTAAATCAATTTGTTTCATTTTGATAAATATTTCATATTTAGAGTGATTATGATAATTACTTAGATGTATTTTACAAGGCTTTTGAATGAGTGGATGAAGAAATATTAAGATGGGAAAGCTAGAGGATACAAAAAGTGTATGCCTATCTGCAGGCCGCAGGGTATGAATACTTCTAACAGGTATTCTACAAGTGTATAACCATACTAAGCTATTAAAAACACTTTTTCTAAAGAGGTAGGGATTATAAATTCAACCGAATGGTCAACATATCATGTTCTTCCTAACGGGATGAACTGAAGAATATGATAAATAGTTTGAGACAAATTGGGTAAATGACTCTTGTTTTATAAAGTATTGTGTAAGGTTCTGCCATCAACCTTGTCTTTTACCCTCTCTGGGTCATAATTTGCTCCTTCAAACGAAGACTGCTGTTCATACTGCTGCATGTGCATTTGTTCTTATTTTCTCTATACATATACATGTGTTTATTTGCTTTCCACTTTTTGCCCTCACAAAATAAAAGATGCTCAAAATTTAATAACATCAACAATGTTTAAGATAAGGACCAGGAAGAAAAAAAAAAACCTCACAAAGAATGAACGAAGACAAATACATTCGGAAAAGAAATCAGATGACTGCTGCAATGAAATACTGAGCAACGATAATAACAATAATAATGCAAAAAAAAGTAACATTCACGTTATCAGACAAAAGTATGTCTATCATAGAATTATTTGACTCTGAGGCTCAGTATGGACTCATTAGTCAACTACATTTTCCCCAAAGTCTCAAAAAATAGACAACCAATGTTTATAAATAAAAATAGAAGATAATTTCAAAGAACAGATCATGCCAAATCCTAAGACAACAGAAAAAAAAAAGAAATAATTCAAAATCATTCTACTTCATCTGGATATATCTGATATCAAAATTGGAAAAAACATACCATTACAAAGGGAAATTACAAACACACTTCACTTATAAATGAGGATGCAACATCCTAAACAACCTATCAACAAGCTGAATTAAAAATTATTGTTCAAATAATGTACTTTGGTCAAAATTAAATCCAATTCATGTGAGGATTACTCACTTTTTTTTCTTTTTTTCTCTTTTCCTCTCCCTCACCCCTCCCATCTTATCTGTCTTCTCTCCCCTTCTTCTCTCACCGTGTCATTAATTGTCCTCATATCAAAGTTGAATAGATAGGATTCATGCTTCTCCATTCCTGTGATGCTTCACTAAGAATAATGTTTTCCACCTCCATCCAGGTTAATAAAAATGCTGCAAAATCTCCATTTTTTTAATGGCTGAATAGTATTCCATGGTATACATATACTACAACTTGCCAATCCATTCCTGGGTTGAGGGGCATTTAGGCTGTTTCCACATTTTAGCAATTGTAAATTGAGCTGCAATAAACAGTCTAGTTCAAGTGTCTTTATAATAAAAGGTTTTTGTTCTTTCTGGATAGATGCCCAGTAATGGGATTGCAGGATCAAATGGGAGGTCCAGGTTGAGTTGAGGTTTCTCCATACTTCCTTCCAAAAAGGTTGTACTAGTTTGCAGTCCCACCAGCAATGTAAAAGTGTTCCTTTCTCTCCACATCCACGCCAGCATCTGCAGTTCTGAGATTTTGTGATGTGGGCCATACTCGCTGGGGTTAGATGATATCTCAGGGTGGTTTTGTATTTTTTTTTTTTTAGACAGAGTCTCACTTTGTTGCCCTTGGTAGAGTGCCATGGCATCACAGCTCACAGCAACCTCCAGCTCTTGGGTTTAGGTGATTCTCTTGCCTCAGCCTCCCGAGTAGCTGGGATTACAGGTGCCCGCCACAACACCTGGCTATTTCTCAGGGTGGTTTTAATTTGCATTTTTCTAATAATTAGGGATGATGAGCATTTTTTCATATGTTTGCTAGCCATTAATTCATCTGTCTTCTTTAACTAATGGAAGAACACACCATGCTCATGTCTGGGAAGAATCAACATTGTTCAAATGTCTATAATTCCCAGAGAAATCTACTGATTCAAGGCCATCCCTATTAAAATACCAACATCCTATTTTCAAGACTTGGAAAAAATGATTCTGTGTTTTGTATGGAACCAGAAAAAAAAACCCACATAGCTAAGGCAGTTCTTAGTAACAAAAGCAAAGCCAGGAGCATCACCATACCGGATTTTAGGCTGTACTACAATGCCATAGTGGTCAAGACAGCATGCTACTGTCAAAAAATAGAGACATAGACATTTGATATTGAATAGAAAACCAGGAAATGAAACCAACAACTTACAACCACCTAATCTTTGATAAACCAAACAAGAATGTACACTGGGGGACAGACTCACTATTCAATAAATGGTGCTGGGAGAACTGGATATCCACATGTAAAAGATTGAAACTAGACCTGCACCTTTCTCCACTCACAAAAATTGATTCAAGATGGATAAAGGACTTAAATTTAAGGCAACAAAATGATAAAAATTCTCAAAAAAAGCATAGGAAAAACACTGGAAGAGGTTGGCCTGGGAAAAGACTTTATGAAGAAGACTGCCATGGCAATTGCAATAACAACTAAAATAAACAAATGGGATTTAATGAAACTGAAAAGTTTCTGTATAGCTAAGGAGGCAACAACCAAAGCAAACAGACTACCTACCCAATGGGAAAGGATATTTGCAAATTTTGAATCAGACAAAAGCTTAATTACTAGGATCTATAGAGAACTTCACTTAATCCACATGAAAAAAGCCAACAATCCCATACATCAATGGGGAAGAGAGATGTATGTGCATTTTTTAATTGAGTGTTTTTCATTTGAAACACAATCTCACTTTTGAAATTTTAACTGCAAATCATATTAAAACTATATTTCTATTGTCTTCAGTTTATGTCTGTTATGTTCCTGTCTGCCCCTAAATCAATCAATCACTCAATCAAAAAAAGAGATAAAAAGTAGCCCCAAACTAAAGTAATTATTTTCAAAGCCAAGCCTGAGGGCTCAGCTCAACAGGAACTCTCCTTGACTGTTTGTTTGGCTTCATCATGTCTACATTTACACTGATTGTGTGTGCCCCAGTCCATCCCCCTTTTTTAGGGCCTTCTAGGATACAATTTCAGTATCAGGTAACAATGTTCATTTTTTTGTCCTGAATTATTCCCTGTATGTTGTGTGAAATTATGCATTACTTTTGATACACTTTAAAAGCTAACTGAGCTTCTACTCCAGAAAAAGGAGTACAAACAATTAAAGAGAGATCAGCTGCAACAGGTAATTTTCTTTTCTTTTGTTGTAGTTGTTGTGGTTGTGGTTGTTATTCTGCCTCCCATAGTTCTCCAATTTGGCATCCCTGTCCTTGTTAGGGAATTGACAAAGGTGAATTTGGTGACTCCACAATTTTTCAAGTGCTTATTGGAATTCGAATCTTTAATTAGAGGAACAGTTCATGATAACATGTCAGTTAATAATTAATAACTTTATTCCATCTTACTTCTTTTACACTGATGATACTAGGGAAGTTAGATGTTCCAATTAGCAGACTGTGTTTGTGTGAGGGGATATCCTTATGAGGAAAATAATTAATCATTCCTTTATGGATATTTGGTAGACACAGTCTTTAAAATCAGTGATCCTGAAATGTTAATAGTAAAAATAGTCCCATTATACTATTAAAAATATTATGTAGAAGTAATCAACACCTGGAATTGTCTGTATATTATATCCATGGACTTTCAAAGTATTTGACCATGTATGTGTATGGTGATAAATATTACAGAGAATTTGTTTTTGTGTCATAAAATTTTACATAAATTGTGTACAACATATACATCATTCTGCAACTTTTTAATTTGCTCAACATTACATTTTTTGGATCTGTTGAGAATGACATTAGTATCCTTGTTTAATTTACACTCTCTATACCATTCCAACACCCACATACCACACTTAACTAACACTCTGAATGCAGTTTAGAAAAGGTGCAAATGTAAGTAAAAGTGATTGGGGATCCATCCTGAGAGCTTTTGTATTCAGTGGTTGTAAACATTAATACTTATTGATTGTACTGAGCATTAAAATTGAAAAAAAATCAAAATACTAAACCCAGATTCTTTTATTTTTTCAATGAAAAACCACATTACACTCCCACTGACACTGTGTGAAGCATTTTTGGAAACATTCATATATTTCAGAAGTGCATTTATTTTGCAATATGGCCCATAAGTCATCTTCCATTCATGTGCCCCTGGAATTCATCTTCCCTACGGTATTTACTTGGTCTCTCTCCAGGGTCAGTAGGATGATTAAACATTCCTTAAATTAGTAATATCCTAGTATCTTTAGGTTTCACAGAGGCTTTCATAATCTGACTTTTTCTTAACTCTCCATTTTTGCTTTTTCCCTGTGTGTCTGCCTTTTCTCTAGCATTACCGAACTACCTCTGGGAGAACCCTCTGAGTCAATCTGTTGGGCCCTGCCATGTGCCTGAGGCCTAGTGCAACTTCCCGATCTTGACTAGAAGTAGATCCATCGAGCTACTTCTGTAGCAATGACTCAGCAAGGCCCGGCCTGAAACTGCCTCTACCTAGATACAGCCAATGGTGGCATCATGCCATTGGTCCAATCCTGTTACCAACCATCACACCACCTCAGTCCCCGCCTCCTTTCCCCCCCTTCCACACGCCCTATATAAGCGGCTGCTTGTCGCAATAAAGTTAAGTTCCTGTTTCAACAGATTCTCAGCTCCCTGTGTTCCTGTTCAGGCCGTGCATGCTCAACATCCCGCTCAGCCCCTGGGACGAGATCGGGCTGGCCGTAATCTTCCCTCAACTGCGAATGCCGAGGACCCAGCACCAATCCCTCTATTTTGGACAAATGCACACCCTCTTTCAGGCTTTTCTTTCTTCTTGCTGCTTCCAGTCCCGCTCTCACATTTTCCTGGCCTCTCCACCTTTTCACCTTGCTGATCTCACCCTTTACTTTTCAGCTCAGACATGACCTCTGGAAAATCCAACCTTGATGCATCTTATTCATTTTCCTTTAATCCCAGTCCCATAATTATCAAGTAGAATAGATAAAAACTGTTTCCCCCGCAAAGTTTCAGAATATTGTGTCCTACAACCTTGGGATCTGGGTAATAGAAATGGAAATAAATAACTTACAGTTCAGGTTGGGAAGGTGCAGAGGAGAAATCCATAGAGTAAGGAGGCCTCCCTGAGGGAGGAGATGCCTGTTATCCAGGGAAAAAGCCATAATGAACAGAGTCTTCACATAGCAATCTGTGTCCAGAAAAAAAAAGAGAGAGAGAGAGAAATGGAAAAAAAAATGGAAATGTCAGCATATTAGGGGAAAGCATTTCACATATAAGTCACAGGGCAGACATGACTAAGGTACAGAAAGTAACAGCAACTTAGTGAATAACATTTTCAACACATTGAAGGTTCTATTATGAAGTACACAGGAGTACAAAGGGATACTTCATATGTTTTCCTGGATTGATAAAGTTTGCTTTGTTAATGAGGGCTTTGTAATTTGTGAGTGAATCTGTGATTTTTGTGTGCCTTCTACCTGGTGACATCTAGTAGCTTTTTGAATTTTTAAAAAAAGTTAGATAATTCAAGAATTTTTTAAAGAAGCATATAGTCTGCTAAAGACTTAATTTCATCTAAACTCTAAATTTCTAAAATAAAAAGAAATTTAGCTTTTGTTGGGGCCCATGACCCAGGGGCTGGTAGGAGCCAGGATGCTAGGTCTCCAGCCCAGCCCACTCAACTGTCTGGACACGGGCTGCTGTGCCAGCTTACCCAGGGTAGGTCTCATTCAGGCCTTGGGTGCCTTAGAAGTCAGTCAATGTTAGTAGGAGCAAGCATCTCAGCAGCAATCTCTCAGCCTAGTAGGAGCTTTGACTAGCTTCTCCTGTGGCTATTTATACAAGTGATACACCACAGGTGTGGAAACTGCTATGTAATAATATACGTGTTCTCCTGCTCTTTAATGAGAGACGAATGATGTTAAATCCCTTCCTCAATCCCTTATTGGCAAAGTAGTTCTCACAGGTGCCTCCTATATATCCCCCCCCCGCCCTGTTGTGTATTAACTAGGGGATCATACCCCTGTTCTTCTAACTGAAATTGTCACGATTCTTATTTCCATCTTTTGTTTTCTTCCCGAAGATCTTACTGCTTTCACCGTCTTTTGCTACTTCTGCCTTTAGGCTGCCTTCTTCCACATGCTTTACAATTTCAATCCTCTTTTCTGTCTTTTGCCAATAGTCTTTCTGGCTTGCTTTCTTTTTCAACCCTTCCCTTCCAGATAGAACCTTTGACTGCCTTAAAGGGACAGGGGGCAATGACCATTCTAAACTGCTTCCTGCTGACAATGGGTGATGGATGATTTGGGGAAGGCAGTTAGAGGTTCTTTCCCTAACTGGCAAGTTCTTAGAATCTGTTCCCAAACCTTTCATCTCAAACTTATTATACTTCTTTCTTTTTTTTTTGAAAAAAATTTTTATTAAGTCTTTTGAACATAGATCATAAATACATTTATACCATTTTCAATGTGTTGATTATTTGTACAAACTGGAGTGCTTACATCAGCTCATCATCTTTAGTCATCAGAGAAATGCAAGCCAAAACTACTCTGAGATACCATCTAACTCCAGTAAGAGTAGCCCACATTATAATACTTCTTACCAACTTCTTCCCAAAATTTTCATCTCAAACTTTTTATACATTTATACTTTTCCCGAACTTCTTATCTCAAACTTCTTATACTTCTTACAAACTTATCCCCAAACTTTTTATCTCAAACTTCTTATACTTCTTTTCCCTACTGTTTGTCAGAGGTCCACTTACTCTGAGAGGCATAACTCTCTGGTTTCTTTCTTACATCTTTTTTATTTCTTATCTCTTTTCTTTTTGTTTCCCAGACTTCTCATATCTTATATTTGTCCTCTTCCTTTTACTTCTTATATATTTCTTCTCCCCCTTGCCATTTTTATTTGCTAAAGACTTCTTTCACCTCAGAATCTTATCCTTTTGTCCCTTTTGTTTCTTATATATTTATCCTCTCTTTTTCTTTTGTTTGCTAAAGGCTTTTGTTTGCTAAAGGTTCTACTTAATCCCAAACCTCATCTTTCTTATATATTTCTTCTTGCTAAAGGCTCTATTCAATTCCAAATCTTCTTATATATTTCTCCTCTCTCTTTTTCTTCTGTCTGCTGATGGCTCCTGTTGCTAAAAGCTTTTGCTCCTGTATTTCTTACGTATTTACTCTTGCTACTAATGGCTTTTGTTTGCTAAAGGTTCTGCTTATTTCTAAACCTTATGATTCTTATTATATTTTTCTTCTTCTCTCTTTTTCTTTTCTCTGCTAAAGGCTTTTGCTTGCTACAGGCTCTACTTATTTCTGAATCTTATGTTCCTTATTTCTTCTTGTACTTATTTCTGAATCTTCTTATATATTTATTTGCTGAAGACTATATTTCTTTTGTTTGTTAAAGCTTATTTTTCCTTCGGTCTGCGTCCACTATCCCATCCTCATCAATATCCTTCCAGCCCTGGGTCCTGGGCGATGGCGATGAGGATGGGATAGTGGACCGAGGCCCTGACAAGCTTTCCATCCATTTGTATAAAGCTGATAGGTTTTATTACACCATTCTAAGTAACTCACTTAACTAAATATATGAAATTTATAGTACTCAACTTTATATCAACATCAGAGGAAGAGGAAGAAGAGCCTAAAAGAAGTGAAAATGACCAGCCACAGGTATCAACACATTTAAATTTAAGTTCTTGGTTTAATATTGTTTTCTTTACATGAATACTGTGACATATTCCAAGGTAAATTTCCTACTGGAATAGCATTTTAGAATCTATATGTCTTAAGCTAATATTTAATTTTAAGAGGTTTTTAAACTAGTTATAAAACTTAAATTTTCCTAAAGTGAAGAGTGACATATAGCTAGTCTTTGTCCTTGGAATCAAAGCAGATGATTTCTGGTGTTTTCCTTATTTAGTTTTATAACCTTACATGATAAGGAAGGTAATGTCAAGTATAGAATCATATTACTAAGCAAGAGAAATTACAAACAATTTCACCTACAATGGCCACTGAGTTGGACTCATGTTAAGAAAGTGTCACCATTCCCAAATCCTAAACTGTAGTGTAGTTTTATACTGCCAGTCATTCATAGTAGTTAGAGTGTTTCTTCCACCTTGTGGCCTCTAACTCAGTACAGTGTGTGTGTTGAGAGAGGGAATGGGGTCATTAGATTGTGCCTATGAGGACTTTGATGTGAGGGTGCAGAATGGGACTTTGATGTGAGGGAGCAGCAGCAAGTTTGTAACTCACTGACCTGAAGGAAATCATTAAATGGTATCAAGGTTCCTTCACCCATTGTCTTATGAGGACATTAGACTATATTAGATGTGGGTTTAAGCAGATAGTCTGGGTCAGAACATAGCACTGTCATATTATGCTATATGATTACAAAAACCCCATGATCATATTGATGTACACAGCTATGATTTAATAAAATAAAATAATACTTCCTTGGCAAAAAAAAAAAAAAAACTGCATGTACTCAATATTAAATTGGAACTAGCTGATGAGCAGTTGTGTGCTCATATGGAGACAAAACAGTGAAATTCAAGAGGGTGCACGGGAAAGGGGATGGGTAAATCCCACCCAACAGGTACATTACACAGGTACATAGCACACCATGTAGAGAGGCACAAATATAATTTTGACTTGAAATATACAAAAGCAAACTATATAACCAAAATGTGCACTCTCATAATATTTTAAAATTTAAGAAATTAATTAAAAAATATGTACAGCTCTATACATTTCAATCATATGTCCAAAGTATAAAAATTAAGAGATAAAATTTAAGGAAAAAAATGTCTTTGCCTCTATACCATTATGAACACCAAGAGATCTGAAAAATCTCCAAACTTTCTTCAATGGTGGTCTGAGTGTGATTGCTTATAGAAATTAAACTTTCCTTAGGGGAAACCTTGTGATTTTAAATTAAACCAAAGGAAGAAGAGTTTCTCCTTGGAGAAAATAAACCCAACTTTCCCTATCTTGACCTCCATAGACACAAACTTGACTGGAAACTTTCCATTCTGCTTTCACCTTTGTGTGCCAAGGGAACTAAATTGTTTGCAGAGTGGAGAGACAAGAGAACAATAGAACAATTCATTTAACTAGTCGCTCTGGGAATTCAACAACCGAGACACTAGAAATGTTAAACATGGCCCTGCTGCCCCTCATGTGTAATTCTCTGATCTGAGCCTGTGTGGAAACCCAACTGGGCTTCCCAGGGACAGACCTTTGAGAAGAGAATGCTTCACTGACACCATCAGAGAGAGTCAGTGTGAGCAGTGGGGTGGTGAGGTGAGAAGAAGGAAAGGAAAGTGGGTGCTGAACTTTGTCTTTACAGCAAATGAGACAGGGACAGTCCTGTATTTGGTATGTGAGGTTAAAATCCCTGTACTTAAAGGGGAATTTAGTTTCCACTGAGACACTCTTCACAGCTTCTCCACTCTCTCATAGATATTCTAGGTTCCTGTTCTATTTCCTTTCCTATATCCAATCATTTATTCATTAACTACTCGTGGAAGACCTATTATGCACGGGGTATTGAATATTTTGTTCTTACTTTGATCAGACATTCTAATTTACTTAACTATTATTGCTGGTGGGTCTGACTGACTGAAGTTGCTGAATGGTTCTATACTGCTGTTGCCATTATTTTTTCACTTCAGTGTGCACAAAATAATGAATTTAATGTGCTTGTATTTGACAATTGGCACTCAGGCCAATTTCCTTTTTCCAATTACCAATCTCTTTAAATGTTGAGGAGAATATTGAATAATTTACATTGAAGTCATCTGCCTTTGCCTAATCATAAATTTTACACAGATGTTCTAGTATTTTATTGTAGAATATCCCATTGGCTATAGTTTTCAAACCACTAGTCACCATTAGCGTTAAGAAGTCATCCTTGTTTTGGGAGTCAGTGGGGAGATTCTCTGCCTTAGCCGAACACCACAGTTAGGACTACTCTAAATGCTCACATACATTTTTTTCATTGTGATTGTGAACCTCTTCATGGACCCACATTTGCGGTGTTCTATGTTAACAAACATCTTAACATGAACCCAGTTTTCCATTCTTAAAGTAAGTATTACCTGCTAATCACTTATTAGTCCTTCAAAGTCAACATGAATGTATTTTGTTTATTAACCTTTATGATTACATTTTGAGTCTATATTCAGGCATGTTTCAAGCTTCAAGATTCCTATTTGTGGTACTATTGACATATTTGGTCTCATTACTACACATGCAACATTTGTATTTGTTGAGTCCCTACAACATGACGGACACTAAGTATATCTACATGCCTGGAGAGAAATACTATGAAAGAAAAAATAATCACAACTTCAGACTCCAAATAAACAAAAAATTACCAACATGAGATGCACATGAAGAGAGAGCACAGGATACTCACCGTGGTGCTCATACCTCTGCCCTCCTGACCCTTATGCTTTACTGTCCAACTAACTGGCCCTCAAATCCCCACTATGAAGCCCACTGAGCCACATGCAGTGTAGCATTCTGTTCTCTCGAAGAGAATATCCACATGAGTATACCACTTTGACACACACCTTATATTTTATTTTAAAATATTCTTTCCGTATTCCCCTGATTAGCAATGATCTATTCTTGCTCTCTGAGCTCAAATATTCCTATTTCAGAAAAATTTCACCTACCCCACTTGTAAGAATAAATTGTTCCTCCATAGATTTTTTTTCTGTCTTTAAATAACTTCTCTATACATTAGTAATGACGACGCTTTTTCTATTGTGGATAACGTAAGCATTTATTATAAAATCTCAAATTTGCCTTTTCATTTTTCAAGGATGATTAAATTTATATGACTTTTAGATATTTTCAGTCAAATTTATCATTTATATAAAGTGTTGATTAACTTTGATGATTTTGATACATCTCAAACTAAGAGCATATCCTCATGAGCATACCACTTGATACACACCTTGGATTTTATTTTAATGTCAGTGTGCTTTTATTTCCTCCTTTTATGTATGTAGTCCACTACTTTTTCCTCTTTTTGGAGGAATTTTCCTGGCAGCCACGCTCTCCAAGAAGGAGAAATAAAGATCTTCACTAATTGGAAGTCTTGAATGGCAGGCAACAGAGGTAATAGACCCATTGCATTGACAATGGTCAGAATTACTTCCTGGTGGTTGCCCCATTTAAGAGGGACATTGATAAATGAAAGGCCTGCAAGACTGATTTACTGTAATATTTAGTACCAGAAGCTCACATTTTTGAAATGTCCTATGTATGTCAAGGAAGCATTGTAGAAAAATGACCTGCATCATTTTGTTGAATTTCATTCCTCTATTCATGTTGGGAATATTCACTCCTTCTATGTAAAGGTGAAATATCTGCAGCTAAGAGTTTCTCAAGGTCACCCAGTAGTAACTTTTGTGGGTCAAAATTCTACTTCAGGAAGTTGGACTCAAAGAAATATTTTCTAAATAATAGGTTTATACTATACCTATTTTGGGTAGATTTACATACCCAAAATAATGTTCTAATAGGAGGAATTATGTAGTAGTAATAATAATTACAGCTATATTGTTTATTGAAACTTATTGTGCACAAAGGCATTTTAAAGCCCACAACCAAGAAAACTCTGATAACTACCCTTCTGAACAAAAATAAAGCCCTAAGATCTAACTATCAAATTATAGCTTGTATTAGGTCACAGATTAAAGGTTTTTACATGTGAAAACATATTTCTTAATATATCATAGAGCTATTAGAATGAAGAAAGTATAGAGAATATGAAGAAATGACATAAGATCTTCAATTACAAATGGTGCAGGGGGAGGAGACAAGATGGCTGACTGAAGCCAGCTTTCCACAGAGGCTCCCATTCAGAAGGAGAGTTAAAGGACAAAAATTCAGCAAGTAACCTGGTGGATTTGAGCTGCACTAAGAGAGAAGGTTGTAGAACGCACGTCAACCCCACTGAGGCGAGCTGCGACCACAAGGATACAAACAAAAGGTACAAAATCCATCACCAAGTGGATGGGAGTCCCCTCCCCCATGAGAATGGCTCAGAGTGCCCCACAAACAACCAGGCAGAGTTCAAAGGTCCTCCCACTACACTCCACGGGAGAGACCCTCTAAAAACGGGACCTACCTCCCTTACTGGGGTGCCACGGCGTCCTCCTGCCAGGCATAAAACTGTATAAACTGTATATGGTCTCTGCCTGGAATTCTGAGCTCCCAGCGCTCTCCTTCACTCACACTGGGGTCTGGAGGCCAGTCTCAGTCAGTCAGCGGAGAGGGGACTGCACCGGAGTGGCAGTTCCCTGAGGCACAGTGTGACAGCCGTGTTTTGGTGATAATATGGCCAGGCATAAAACTGTGTAAAGCTGTGTGTGTTCTCTGCCCACAACCCCAGGCTTCCAGCGCTCCCCGCGCTCCCCTCTGCTCTCGCTCCAAGGTCTGGAGGCCTGTACCCCAGGGGTCCAGACTCTTGGGTGATTGCTTGAGGGGTATAGACAGTGCTGGGCTGCAGCCTGTTGGTGCAGATTCTGGGGTACGGAGCGGAGAGAGGACAATTGGCCGGAGGGGAGCGACACCAGAACAACGGTTGCCTGAGCCATAAGGCAGCAGCCCCCTTTTGCTAGCAATACGGCTCACTACAGAATATTCTGAAGCCATACCCACTGTCTCCCTGGGCAACCAGAGACTCTGAGTTTGCCTGAGGCAACATAAACTTGCAAACCAGGGAAACTCCCAGGGCGGGGATGACCCAGAGGTCCACTTTACTAAACCTACGATACACCTGGCCCTCAGGGGATAGTCAGCCTATAGACAATACAAGAGCAAAGACAAGCTGATTTGGAACTCAATTCAGCTTCTCTTCTGCAGGGGAAACTCAGAGTTGTTCTGTTCTGTTCTGTCAGTAACATTAATCAGGGGTGAGACTGGACCTGAGTGAAAACCCCTCAACCTTCATCTAGCACCCGATGTTGTCAGGCCTCACCTCCTCCTGCTGGAGAGAGGCAGAGCGCAGTGGCCTGGCAGACTTCCTTGTGATTCAGGCAGGTACAAACTCCTGGAGTACTGATTCACTACAGGCAACTGGGTCAGCCAACAGCAGGGCTATCAGTGACTGGGTGTCAAGTGGTGCAAGGTGGGGAAGGAGGCAGCAACCTTCCCAGACTGATTTATACTCTGGGTGGCTTCTCCTGACTCCAGGTAGCACTGGAGCAAGCCACACCAGAGTAGTCACCAGACCCCTGTGATCCAGTTCCCTGAGATCTCTTAAACTCTCTCACCCGAGACAGGTGCAGACTGAGACAATTGATTTGGATACTTTTGAACTGAACCAATCACCTGAGGACAAATCAGGTGGTGCACTAGGTGCATGGTGGTAGGAAGGTTTTATTTTTCTTTTTCAATTGTTTACCGGTGGGGGGCGGAGTGACTTAATTGCTGATATTTCTCCACAGCTGAGACTTCAATCCAAAGTATCTGTTTCACTAGGGTGGAACAGAAACCAGCTGAAAACAAGGCAGAACCATTTAGCCCCACCACACCAGACAGGGCCCCAGTTTAACAGGCCACAACACTGTACGGGCCCGAGACAAAGCCCCAGGGGAAAAAATCAGAGGGAGCAAAACAACCATGGGGCGGAATCAGCAGAAAAACTCTAGTAACATGAATAACCAGAATAGATCAACCAACCCAAGGAAAGATATGGCAGATGCAATTGAAGATCACATTCATAAACAACTGGCTGAGATGTCAGAAATCGAATTCAGAATTTGGATTGCAGACAAGATTAACAAAGTGGAATTAGGAATTCGAGAAGAAATTCAAAAGTTGTCTCAAGAATTTAACGGATTTAAAGACAAAACCACCAAAGACTTAGACACACTGAAGCAAGAAAAAGATATGAAAAATACAGTAGAATCCCTCAAAGATATGAAAAATACAGTAGAATCCCTCAGTAACAGAATGGAGCAAGCAGAAGAAAAGATTTCTGAAATCAAAGATAAAGCCTTTGAACACTCCCAAACTCTCAAAGAGGAAGAGAAATGGAGAGCAAAAACGGATCACTCACTCAGAGAGCTCTAGGATAATTCGAAGAAGGCGAATATCCGAATCATAGGAGTTCCAGAAGAGATGAACTGGCCTCGCTGGACACAGAGGCCCTTCTGCATGAAATTATGAAAGAGAATTTTCCAGACTTGCTTAGAGAATCTGAAATTCAGATAGCAGACAGCTTCAGAACCCCAGCACGACTCAACCCCAATAAGACATCCCCAAAGCATATCATAATTAACTTCACTAAAGTCAATATGAAGGAGAAAATCCTCAAAGCTGCCAAGAGAAAGAAAACAATTACCTTCAAAGGCAAGAATATTAGAATGACTGCAGATCTCTCTGCTGAAATTTTTCAAGCCAGAAGAGGGTGGTCACCAACTTTTAATCTCCTAAAGCAAAATAACTTTCAACCCCAGATCTTATATCCAGCTAAACTGAGTTTCATTTATTATGGAGAAATTAAATACTTTAATGAAATTCATATGTTGAAGAAATTTGCCATAACCAAACCAGCTCTTCAGGATATTCTCAGACCTATCCTCCATAATGACCAACCCAATCCTATACCACAAAAGTAAACTCACTCAGAAACTTCAGATCAAACTCCGATTTCCACACTGGAGAAAGGATTAAAAATGGCCACTGGACTTTTGAAAAACTCGATACCCAAAACTTCGCCAGACTTACCAATATTCTCCATTAATGTGAATGGCTTAAACTGTCCTCTAAAGAGGCATAGGTTAGCTGACTGGATACAAAAACTCAGAACAGATATCTGTTGCATACAAGAGTCACATCTTAACCTAAAAGACAAATACAGACTCAGGGTGAAAGGATGGTCGTCCGTATTTCAGGCAAATGGTAATCAGAAAAAAGCAGGTGTTGCAATTTTATTTGCAGATACAATAGGCTTTAAACTAACAAAAGTAAGGAAGGACAAGAACAGTCACATCATATTTGTTAAGGGTAATACTCACTATGATGAGATCTCAAATATTAATATCTATGCACCCAACCAGAATGCACCTCAATTTATAAGAGAAACTCTAACAGATATGAGCAACTTGATTTCCTCCAGCTCCATAATCATCGGAGATTTCAACACTCCTTTGGCAGTGTTGGATCGATATCCAACAAGAAGCTGAGCAAAGAAATCTTAGATTTAAACCTAACCATCCAACATTTGGATTTAGCAGACATCTACAGAACATTTCATCCCAACACAACTGAATACACATACTTCTTATCAGCCCATGGAACTTACACCAAAATCGATCACATCTTAGGTCACAAGTCTAACCTCAGTAAATTTAAAGGAATAGAAATTATTCCATGCATCTTCTCGGACCACCATGGAATAAAACTTGAGCTGAGTAACAACAGGAATGTGCATACTCATACAAAAACATGGAAGTTAAATAACCTTATGCTGAATGATAGCTGGGTCAGAGATGAGATTAAGAAAGAAATCGCCAACTTTTTGGAACAAAACAACAATGAAGACACGAACTATCAGAACCTCTGGGACACCGCAAAGGCAGTTCTAAGAGGGAAATTTATAGCACTGCAAGCCTTCCTCAAGAGAACGGAAAGAGAGGAAGTTAACAACTTAAAGGGACATCTCAAGCAACTGGAAAAGGAAGAATATTCCAACCCCAAACCCAGTAGAAGAAAAGAAATAACCAAAATTAGAGCAGAATTAAATGAAATTGAAAACAAAAGAATAATACAACAGATCAATAAATCAAAAAGCTGGTTTTTCAAAAAGGTCAATAAAATAGATAAACCTTTGGCCAACCTAATCCGGAAAAAAAGAGTAAAATCTCTAATCTCATCAATCAGAAACAACAAAGAGGAAATAACAACAGACTGCTCAGAAATACAAAAAATCCTTAATGAATATTACAAGAAACTTTATTCTCAGAAATATGAAAATCTGAAGGAAATTGACCAATACTTGGAAGCACGTCACCTTCCAAGACTTAACCAGAATCAAGTGGAAATGTTGAACAGGCCCATATCAAGTTCAGAAATAGAATCAACCACACAAAACCTCCCTAAAAAGAAAAGCCCAGGACAAGATGGTTTCACGTCTGAATTCTACCAAACCTTTAAAGAGGAATTAGTACCTATATTACTTAACCTGTTCCAAAAGGAAGAAAAAGAAGGAAGACTACCTAACACGTTCAATGAAGCCAACATCACACTGATCCCCAAACCAGGGAAAGACCCAACAAGAAAAGAAAATTATAGACCGATATCACTAATGAATATAGATGCAAAAATATTCAACAAGATCCTAACAAACCGAATCCAGCAACACATCAAACAAATTATACATCATGACCAAGTTGGTTTTATCCCAGGATCAAGGCTGGTTCAATATACGTAAATCTATAAATGTAATCCAGCACATAAACAAATTAAAAAACAAAGACCATATGATTCTCTCAATCCATGCAGAAAAAGCTTTTGATAATGTCCAGCAGCCCTTCATGATCATAACACTTAAGAAAATCGGTATAGAAGGGACAATTCTTAAACTGATAGAGACCATCTACAGCAAACCCACAGCCAATATCATATTGAATGGAGTTAAATTGGAATCATTTCCACTCAGATCAGGAACCAGACAAGGCTGCCCATTGTCTCCATTGCTTTTTAACATTGTAATGGAAGTTTTAGCCACCGCAATTAGGGAAGAAAAGGAGATCAAGGGTATCCATATAGGGTCAGAAGAGATCAAACTTTCACTCTTCGTGGTGATATGATAGTATATCTGGAAAACACTAGGGACTCTACTACAAAACTCTTAGAAGTGATCAAGGATTATAGCAGTGTCTCAGGTTACAAAATCAACATTCATAAATCGGTAGCCTTTATACATACCAACAACAGTCAACTTGAGAAAACAGTTAAGGACTCTATCCCATTCACAGTAGTGCCAAAGAAGATGAAATATTTGGGAATTTATCTAACAAAGGATGTGAAAGATCTCTACAAAGAGAACTATGAAACTCTAAGAAAAGAAATAGCTGAAAATATTAACAAATGGAAAAACATACCATGCTCATGGCTGGGAAGAATTAACATAGTTAAAATGTCCATACTACCCAAAGCAATATATAATTTCAATGCAGTCCCTATTAAAGCTCAACTGTCATACTTTAAAGATCTGGAAAAAACAATACTTCATTTTATACGGAATCAGAAAAAACCTCGAATAGCCAAGACATTACTCAGAAATAAAAACAAAGCAGGAGGAATCACACTACCAGACCTGAGAATGTACTATAAATCGATAGTGATCAAAACAGCATGGTACTGGCACAAAAACAGAGAGGTAGATGTTGGAACATCTTAGTTCTCTAAGAGAACTAAGAGATGAATCCAGCTACTTACCGTTATTTAATCTTTGACAAGCCAATTAAAAATATTCAGTGGGGAAAAGATTCCCTATTTAACAAATGGTGCTGGGTGAACTGGCTGGCAACCTGTAAAAGACTGAAAGTGGACCCACACCTTTCACCATTAACTAAGATAGAGTCTCACTGGATCAAAGATTTAAACTTAAGACATGAAACTATAAAAATACTAGAGGAGAGTGCTGGGAAAACCCTTGAAGAAATCGGGCTGGGCGAGTATTTTATGAGGAGGACCCCCCGGGCAATTGAAGCAGCTTCAAAAATCCACTACTGGGACTTGATCAAACTAAAAAGCTTCTGCACAACCAAGAACAAACTAAGTAAAGGAAGCAAACAGCCCTCAGAATGGGAGAAGATATTTGCAGGTTATGTCTACGACAAAGGTTGAATAACCAGAATCCACAGAGAACTCAAACGCATTAGCAAGAATAGAACAAGGAATCCCATCGCAGGCTGGGCAAGGGATTTGAACAGAAACTTCTCTGAAGAAGACAGGCGCACGGCCTTCAGACATATGAAAAAATGCTCATCATCTTTAATCATCAGAGAAATGCAAATCAAAACTACTTTGAGATACCATCTAACTCCAGTGAGACTAGCCTATATCACAAAATCCCAAGACCAGAGATGTTGGCGCGGATGTGGAGAAAAGGGAACACTTTTGCACTGCTGGTGGGAATGCAAATTCTACATTCCTTTTGGAAAGAGATATGGAGAACACTTAGAGATCTAAAAATAGATCTGCCATTCAATCCTGTAATTCCTCTACTGGGCATATACCCAGAAGACCAAAAATCACGTCATAACAAAGATATTTGTACCAGAATGTTTATTGCAGCCCAATTCATAATTGCTAAGTCATGGAAGAAGCCCAGGTGCCCATCGATCCACGAATGGATTAATAAATTGTGGTATATGTACACCATGGAATATTATGCAGCCTTAAAGAAAGATGGAGACTTTACCTCTTTCATGTTTACATGGATGGAGCTGGAACATACTCTTCTTAGTAAAGTATCTCAAGAATGGAAGAAAAGTACCTAATGTACTCAGCCCTACTATGAGACTAATTTAGGGTTTTCACATGAAAGCTATAACCCAGTTACAACCTAAGAATAGGGGGGAGGGGGAAAGGGAGGGGAGTGATGGGGGAGTTGGGTAGAGCGAAGGGGATTGGTGGGATTACACCAGCGGTGCATCTTTCAAGGGTGTGTGCGAAACTTGGTAAACGGTCTGTGAAGCTAGTGAATGATGCCCCATGATCATATCAATGTATACAGCTATGATTTAATAAAAAAAAAAAAGATCTTCAATTACTTGGAAACCTCATATCAAAGAAAAAAATAGTTAGTTCACATAGGTTCAAATAGAATTAAATCCAGTGAGTAGATGATAAAACAGAGATGGCTACTAAATTAAAGGATGTCTGAACATCTCTACTCTATAAAATGGCAATGGGATAGGGCTGCGCCTGTGGCTCAGAGGAGTAGGGCACTGGCCCCATATGCCAGAGGTGGTGGGTTCAAACCCAGCCCCGGCCAAAACAGAAAAAAAAAAAGTCAATCAGATACCACTCAACTGAGAGATTCCCTGTCTTTCGAAACACTACCCAATGGGAAGGACATCCAGCCAAGGGTGATACCATAATGTGATATCTAGCTGAGGTGTCAGTTGGCTGTTCATTAGATACTTTTGCCTCCTTCTTTATCAGACACACCAACTACATGGATGTAAAAAACCACACAGAAGTACCACAATTTCTCCTCCTGGGACTCTTAGAAGAGAGCAGCCCCTTCTCTCTGGGCTATTCCATGTACATGGTTACAGTCCTCAGGAATGTGCTCATCATCCTGGCCATCTGCTGTGACTCCCACCTGCACACCCCCCTGTACTTCTTCCTCTCTAACCTGTCCTTCATTTACATCTATTTCACCTCCAACGATGGTGCCAAAGATGCTGGTGAACATTCAGGCACAGAGCAAAGACATCTCTTACAGGGCATGCCTCATTCAAATGTATTTTTTAAATCATTTTTGCTGGACTGGATAATTTTCTTCTCACTATGATTGCCTATGACCGGTTTCTGGCCATCTGTCACCCCCTGCACTACATGGTCATCATGAACCCTTTCCTCTGTGGGCACCTGTTTCTGATGTCTTGGTTCATCATCTCCCTGGTTGCTCTGGTTCACCTTCTCCTAATAATAAGGCCAATCTTCTCTATAGGCACTGAAATCCCACATTTCTTCTGTGACCTGGCTCAGCTACTCAAAGTGGCCCATGATGGGCTCAAAGTGGCCCATCAATATGATTTCTTCAATGAAATCATATTGATATATGTTAGCTGTGTTGCTGGGTGTGTTCCCTGTCATAGGGTTCCTCTTCTCTTATTCTAAGATTGTCTCCTCCATAGGGAGGATGTCATCCATAGCAAGCAAGTATTAAGCATTTTCCACCTGTGGGTCTCACCTCTGTGTTGTCTGCTTGTTCTATGAAAAAGGATTTGGGGTCTATCTCAGTTCTGCTGTGACCCATTCTTCCCAGAGAATCTCCATTGCCTCAGTGGCCACACCCATGTTAAACCCCTTCATCTACAGCCTTGGTAACAAGGATGTGAAGGGGGTCATGGGAAGACTCCTCAGCAGAGCAGTCTCTTGCCTGTGACACAGAGGTCACTGGTTCAGAACTCAGTGGACATTGTTGGTCTCAAAATTAAATGTTAATTTAAATATCCTGGGTCTGTTTCTCCTTTATTTTTTTCCTTTTATTAAGTCATATACACATAGATCATGAATACATTTATGCATTTGTTGGGTACAATGTGTTGACTTTTTATATAAAATTTGGAGTGCTACGTCAAACTAATTAATATAGCTTTCACCTCATTTACTTAATTATTGTGTTAAGAGATTCATGTTCTATACTTGATAGATTTGACTTATACCCTTGCAATATGCTGCATATGAGTGGTCCCACCATTTACTTTCCCTTTATCAAACCTACCCCCTCTCCACGCTTCCCCCTCCACTTCTCTCCTTCATCCTGGGCTATAGTTGTGATCTATCTTTCATAAGAAAGTGTGAGTAGGGGGAGGAGGAAAATGACAGCCAAATAATAGCTTCCTTGAAACTGAGCACAGTAAGACTGGGGAGAGAAGACTTCAGGCATTTCTGGTGGGTGGTATCTGCCCAGAAACATCCCTCTGGGGACACAGCGAGTCAGTGAGAGACTTCTAAACCCCATAAGGAGGACAAAAGCAGTGGAGAACTGGCGAGTGGTTGTGTGTGTTTATTCAGTCCAATCTCACTGGAAGCTGTAAGTACAGCAGCACTGAGATTGCAAACTGGAAAGGCCATCCCTGTGAGTTGTTTTGTTTTTTTGGACTTAAGGACTCAGTT
This sequence comes from Nycticebus coucang, assembly GCF_027406575.1. Taxonomy (NCBI): domain Eukaryota; kingdom Metazoa; phylum Chordata; class Mammalia; order Primates; family Lorisidae; genus Nycticebus; species Nycticebus coucang. Next base: position 34,770,431 of record NC_069789.1, read on the forward strand.
AAACTACCTTGGGAGAGCTTGGGCAGAAGTGCAGAGGACTTTAAGTGCTGTAGGACCCTGGACTGAGCCTGGAGAGAGCTAATAGTGTTCGGCTGTGGGCCATGTGGAGTCTTTGTGAGAGAACTTCCCTGGCAAGCTCTGCCCTCAGGGTTGCAAAGTGAGGATAGGGTGGGATACCTTGGGTGGGTAATCTAGTGACTGGGCAGCCTAAAGGCAAGGACCGAGACTCCTTACAGCTTTGGTCCTCAGGGGCATAGAATGTGACTGGTTTTAGCACACTGGGTAAGCAGGAAGCCACTTCAAAGTGATCCCAGCGACAAGTGCTTTGCTGGGAAAATTTCTGCTTAGCCAAAGTTGACAGTTTAAGGTGTCTTTTAGGTGGGTGAGGAGAGATTTAAGCTCTCCACTCTGCAGAGTTTGCAAACTCAACAAAGGCTTCCAGTCTCCATCTTGTACAGCTGTATCAGCATTGTTATTAACATCTCATACCCCAGAAAAATCACCTGTTTCCCAAACAATAATCAGCAATATATATATATATATATATATATATATATATATATATATATATATATATATAGCTTTGTTTTTTCTTTTCTTTTTTCTTTTTGTTTGTTTTATTTTCAATATTTTCTCACAAGATTTTTCTTTTTTCCCTTCATTTTTCTAGTTTAAATACAATTTTCCATAGTTGCCTTCTTTAAAAATTATAACTTCATTTTTGCTAGTGTTTCTACCTTATTCGGTTTTTATACAAATTTTATTCTGTAAAGTTTTCTGTTTGCTTGTTTTGGTTTGATTTATAGCAGCTTTGTCTTTCCTCTGTACTAGGTGGTGGTGGGGTACTTTGTCTGAACAGGCTGGCAAACAGATGCTGACCTCAAGGGAACCACAAAAACCAGCACTCTTAGAAGTTGGGGGGTTTTAAGGTTGGGTCAAATTACCCTACTGTACACCTATATTGCTCATGTCTCTCTATTTCTGTGCCTCTCTTCTTTGTGTAATTATTCCCTTTTTCTCACTCCCTCTCCTTTCTCTTTTTTCTTTTCTTTCTTTTAATATTTTTTTCCCTTCTTGTTCTTCAATCTTCTCATACTTCTGGTCCTGTATCAAAAAGACTCATCAAAACCCTAAGACAGAGGCACAGCAACTTAAAGATCAAGAGGAAGAGAAAGTAAAATTAGGGCAAGGAAACACATAAAAGAAAACACTCATGAGGAATAATCAGCAGGAAAAATCCTGGTAACATGAAAAAACAGTCGAGAGCAACCAACACAAAGGACCATGAGGCAGCTACTGCAGAGGATTCCACCTATAAAGCAATGTTAGGAATGACAGAAAGGGAATTTAGAATAAATATGATGAAAACAATGAAGGAAATTATGGAAACAATGAAGGATAAACTGGAAAATAATCAAAAGGAAATAAAAAAAGAATCAAATAAGAGATGAATGATATGAAGAATATAGAAAGGATATAGCAGAGCTGAAGGAACTGAAGCAATCAATTAGGGAACTTAAAGATGCAAAAGAAAGTATCAACAACAGATTAGACCATGCAGAAGAAAGAATGTCAGACGTAGAAGACAAAGCTCGTGAGATAACTCAGATAGTTAAAGAGGGAGAAAAAAGAGAGAGAAAGCATAACATTCACTGACAGAATTATGTGACTTTATGAAACATTAAAAAATACGAGTTGTTCTGGGATACCTAGAAGGGGAAGAATAATACCCCCAGAGGAATGGAAGCCATACTAGAGAATATTATATATGAAAATTTCCCAAACATTACCAAAGACTCTGATACACTCCTTTCAGAGAGATATCAGACCCCAGGTTACCTCAACTCTAACAGAGCTTTTTCAAAACACAATAGGGTGAATCTATCTAAAGTCAAGACAAAAGAAAAGATTCTTCAAGCTGAAAGGAGTAAGTGCCAGTTGACCTACAGGGTAAAATCCATCAGGGTGACTGCAAATTTCTCTAATGAAACTTTTTAAGCAAGAAGACAATGGTCATATACCTTTAATATACTTAAACAGAACAATTTTCAGCCCAGAATTCTATATCCTGCTCAGCTAAGCTTTAAAATTGACAGAGAAATCAAATCATTTACTGATATGCAAACATTGAGGAAATTTGCCACAACACGACCAGCTCCATAGGAAATAATTCAACCTGTTCTACACACTGACCATCACAATGGATCAACAGCAAAGTAAGAACTCAGAAAGTAAAGTAAAGAACCTAACTTCCACACTGATGTATAAGATAAAACTAAGCAATGGACTCTGATACAATAAGGTGAATAGAATGCTACCACTCTCATCAGTTATTTCAATAAATGTTAATGACTTGAAATCCCCAATGAAGAGGCATAGATTGGGTGATTGGATTAAAAAAACACAAGCCATCTATTTGCTGTTTACAGGAAACACATCTAGCTTCAAAAGACAAATAAAAACTCAGAATTAATGATTGGAAAACAATTTTTTCAGGCAAATGGAATTCAGAAGAAAAGATGGGCTGCAATCTTATTTTCAGATATATGTGGATTTAAATACTAAAGTCAAAAAAGACAAAGATTGTTACTTTATATTGGTCAAAGGAAAAATACAACAGGAAGACATTTCAATTCTAAATATTTATGCACCCAACTTAAATGCTCCAAGATTCTTAAAACAGACCTTACTCAGTCTGAGCAATATGACATCCCATAATACCATAATAACAGGGGACTTTAACACTCCTCTTACAGAGCTGGACAGATCCTCTAAACAGAAATTAAACAAAGATATAAGGGACTGAAATGAGACCTTAGAACAACTGTGCTTGATAGATGCATATAGAGCATTCCATTCCAAAGATAAAGAAGATACATTCTTCTCATTGCCCCATGAAACATTCCCCCAAATTGATCATATCCTAGGACACAAAACAAACCTCAATAGAATCCAAAGAATTGAAATTTTACCTTGTATCTTCTCAGACCACAAGGCACTAAAGGTGGAACTCAACTCTAACAAAAACGTTCAACCCCACCACCCAAAAGCATGGAAAATAAACAACCTTCTGTTGAATGACAGTTGGATGCAGGAAGAAATAAAACAGGAAATCGTTAACCTCCTTGAGCATAGCAACAATGAAAACACAAGCTACCAAAACCTGTGGGATACTGCAAAAGCAGTCCTGAGAGGAAAACTTATCACTTTAGAAGCCTATATTCGAAAAACAGAAAGAAAGAGTATCAACAAATTCACAAGGCATCTGATGGAATTGCAAAAAAACAATCTAAGCCTAAACCCAGCAGAAGAAAATAAATCTCCAAAGGTAAATCAGAGATTAATGAAATTGAAAACAAAAGAATCATTCAGAAAATTAATGAAACAAGGAGTGGGTTTTTTGAAAAAATAAATAAAATAGGTAAATCTTTGTCCAAACTAACTAGAAATAAAAAAGTAAAATCTCTAGTAACCTCAATCAGAAATGATAAAGGGGAAATAACAGTGGGTGCCAAAGAGATACAAGAGATTATCTCTGAATACTACCAGAAACTCTATGCCCAGAAATTTGACAATGTGAAGGAAATGGATCAATATTTGGAATCACACCCTCTCTCTAGACTTAGCCAAGATGAAATAGATCTCCCGAACAGACCAATTTCAAGCACTGAGACCAAAGACAAAATAAAAAATCTTTCAACAACAACAAAAAAAATGCCCTAGTCTGGATGGCTTCACACCAGAATTCTATCAAACCTTCAAAGAAGAGCTTATCCGTATAATGCAGAAATTATTTCAAAAAATTGAGGAGGAAGTAATCTTCAAACATCACTCTGATATCAAAACCAGCAAAAGACCCAAATAAAAAGGAGAATTTCATGACTATAGATGCAAAAATTCTCAACAAAATCCTAGCCAATAAATTACAGCTTATCATCAAAAAAGTCATACATCATGATCAAGTAGGTTTCATCCCAGGGATGCAAGGCTAGTTTAATATAGGCAAGTTTATAAATGTTATTCACCATATCAACAGAAGGAAAACCAAAGACTATATGATCCTCTCAATAGATGCAGAAAAAGCATTGGATAAAATCCAGCATCCTTTCTTAATTAGAACACTGAAGAGTATAGGCATAGGTGGCACATTTCCTAAACTTATCAAGGCTATATATGACAAACCAACAGCTAATATTTTACTGAATGCAGTAAAACTGAAAGCTTTTCTTCTTAGAACTGGAACCAAACAAGGTTGTCCTCTGTCACCATTACTATTCAACATAGTACTGGAAACTAGTCAATACAATTAGGCAAGAAAAGGAAATAAAGGGAATCCAAATGGGAACAGAGGTCTGCTTCCATTCTTTGCTGATGATATGATCTTATACTTAGAGAACTCCAAAGACTTGACCATGAGACTACTTGCAAGTCAGAAAAAATTACAGTAATGTCTCAGAATATAAAGTCAATGTCCACAAGTCAGTAGCCTTTGTATAAGCCAATAACAGCCAAGATGAGAGACTAATTAAGGGCACAATTCCCTGCACCATAGTTTCAAAGAAAATGAAATACCTAGGAATATACCTAACAAAAGAGGTGAAGGACCTCTGTTAAAAAATTATGAAACTCTAAGAAAGTAAATAACAGAGGATATTAACAAATGGAAGAACACACCATGCTCACGGCTGGGAAGAATCACCATTGTTAAAATGTCTATAATTCCCAAAGCAATCCACCTATTCAATGCCATTCCTATCAAAATTCCAACATTATACTTTCAAGACTTGGAAAAAATGTTTCATTTTGTATAGAACCAGAAAAAAACTCATACAGCTAAGGCAGTTCTTAGTAATAAAAACATCTTGGGTGAAATCAGCATACCAGATTTTAAGCTGTACTACAAAGCCATAGTGGTCAAGACAGCATAGTACCGGCACAAAAATAGAGACACAGACATTTGGAATCGAATAGAAAACCAGGAAGTGAAACTAACATCTTACAACCACTTAATTTTCTTTTCTTTTTTTTCTGTAGAGACAGAGTCTTACTTTATCTCCCTCCATATCGTGCTGTGGCATGACACAGCTCACAGCAACCTCCAACTCCTGGGCTTAGGCAATTCTCTTGCCTCAGCCTCCTGAGTAGCTGGGACTACAGGTGCCTGCCACAATACCTAGATCTTTTTTGTTGCAGGTTGGCTGGAGCCGGGTTTGAACCTGCCACCCTGTGTATATGGGGCCGGCACCCCACCCACTGAGCCACAGGTACTGCCCATCACCTAATTTTTGATAAACTAAACAAGAACATACACTGGGGGAAAGAATTCCTATTCAATGTTGCTGTGAGAATTGCATATCCACATGTAAAAAACTGAAACTGGATCCCTACCTTTCTTTACTAACAAAAATTGATTCAAGATGGATAAAGGACTTAAATTTAAGCATGAAGCAATAAAAATCCTTAAAGAAAGCACAGGAAAAACACTGAAAGTTATTAGCCTGAGGAAAGACTTCATGAAGAAGATTGCTGTGGCAATTGCAACAACAACAAAAATAAACAAATGGGATTTATTTAAACTGAAAAGCTTCTGTACGGCTAAGGAGACAACAACCAAAGCAAATAGACAACCTACACAATGGGAAAGGATATTTGCATATTTTAAATCAGACAAAAGCTTGATAAGTAGGATGTATAGAGAACTCAAATTAATCCACATGAAAAAAGCCAACGATCCCATATATCAAGGGGCAAGAGACATGAATAGAACCTTCTCTAAAGAAGACAGATGAATAGCTAACAAACGTGAAAAAATGCTCATCATCCCTATTTATTAGAGAAATGAAAATCAAAACCTTTTGGGGGCAAGACACAATTGTAATAGGGACTTTACCTAACAAATGCAATCAGTGTAACCTGGTTTCTTCTACCCTCAATGAATACCCAACAATAAAAAAAGAAATAAAAAAGCTGGAAAAAAAAGTGTGAGTAATTATAAATTGGTTTCATAAAAGTACTGAATACATTGGATACTTTTTCTTCCATTCTTGAGATACTTTACTAAGAAGGGTATGTTCCTGCTTCATCCATGTAAACATAAAAGAGGTAAAGTCTCCATCTTTTTTTTTTTATTGTGAATTCTCATTTATTGGTAGTTCAAAGAAAATACTGGTCTGCTCTTAAAGAAGAACAATTTGAAAATAACTATGAAAATTTAAAATAGACATTGTGAACCAAGCCAACCAAATGCCTTTCTTTTCTTTTTTTTTTAATTAAACCATAGCTTTGTACATTAGTATGATCGTGGGGCACCATACACTTGGTTCATATATCGTTTGACACATTTTCATCACATTAGTTAACATAGCTTTTGTAGCATTTTCTTAGTTATTTTGCTAAGACCTTTACATTCCACATTTACTAGGATTCACATATACCCTTGCAAGATGCACCGCAGGTGTAATCCCATTAGTCCCCGTCCTTCCCCCTCCCTCCCCCCTCCCTTCCCTCCCTTTCCCCTTTTTCCCTATTCTTAGGTTATAACTGGGATATAGCTTTCATGTGAAGATCCTACATTAGTTTCATAATAAGGGTGAGTACATTGGGTACTTTTTCTTCCATTCTTGAGACACTTTACTAAGAAGAATATGTTCCAGCTCCATCCATGTAAACATGAAAGAGGTAAAGTCTCCATCTTTCTTTAAGGCTGCATAATATTCCATCGTGTATATATACCACAATTTATTGATCCATTCGTGGATCGATGGGCACTTGGGCTTTTTCCATGACTTAGCAATTATGAATAGGGCTGCAATAAATATTCTGATACAAATATCTTTGTTATGGTGTGATTTTTGGTCTTCGGGGTATATGCCCAGTAGGGGGATTACAGGATTGAATGGCAGATCTATTTTTAGATCTTTAAGTGTTCTCCATATCTCTTTCCAAAAGGAATGTATTAATTTGCATTCCCACCAGCAGTGCAAAAGTGTTCCCTTTTCTCCACATCCACGCCAAAGGAATTCGTGGAGAAATTCAAAAGCTGTCTCAAGAATTTAATGAATTTAAAGACAAAACCACAAAAGACTTAGACACACTGAAACAAGAATTTGCAGCCCTCAAAGATATGAAAAATACAGTGGAATCCCTTAGCAACAGAATGGACCAAGCAGAAGAAAGGATCTCCAACATCGAAGATAAAGCATTTGAACGCTCCCAAACTCTCAAAGAGGAAGAGAAATGGAAAGCAAAAATGGATCACTCACTCAGAGAGCTCTGGGATAACTCGAAGAAGGCAAATATCCGTCTCCATCTTTTTTAAGGCTGCATAGTATTGCATGGTATACATATACTACAATTTATGAATCCATTCATGGGTCGATGAGCACTTGGGCTTCTTCCGTGACTTGGCTATTACGAATTGAGCTGCAATGAACAATTTGGTGGAAATATCTTTGTTGCAAAGTAATTTTTGGTCTTTTGGATATTGTTTCTCCTTTAAATGACATGTTTTGCTTATTTATTTCCAAAGCACATATGACTCCTCTTTTATATGTTTTTGTGTTTGTTTGTATTTCCTCAACAGCTCCTCAGTAATATATTTTTAACTTTTCTTGCCTATACCAGAGCCTTAATATTCTAATTTCATCACTTTTCTTAGAGCCATTCCTGATATTTATAACTTGATATTTAACCCACTTTTTACATCATGCTGACATGGGATCTTCGGAAATTATTCTTGTGCATGTTATTTTTCTTCATCTCAATCCTTTTGTGTTTCATGAAGAAGTGTAATAAAAACCACTGAATACCCTCCCTCTTCCCCCTATAAATGCATTAATTTACACAGTTATGATTTAATAAAGAAAAAAAAATCACAGAATACTCAAAGCCAAGCTGTTATTCTACCAGGACATTGCTTATTTCATTACATGTATAAATTTAATCCTAAAGTATGTATCATTGAGGTGTCTTCTCTCTTTTACCCCATTTCTTAAAGGAAGAGACTTAGTTAAGAGAGGCAGCCTGGCAACATATCACTGAGCCGTAATTTTTCTGTCCCACTTCACAAGAACAGTGATGGGATTCTCAGCATGAATGCTGGACTCTAGATGTCAAAGCAGGGTTCATTCATATGATTCATGGTGATGTGATGCCTAGAATAACACTAACATGCTGCTTCATTTTTTTGTGATTCTTGTTCGTTTTCCTTCCTTCATTTTTTATTCCCTACTTTCCTTTTTTCCTTCCTACCTTCTTTCCTTCATTCTCTTCTCCCTTCTTTTCCTCCTTCCTCTTGACTATTTTTTTGGTTAATGTTAACTTACTCCATTTCATTTTATGGTTGAGTAATATTCCCCTATACCGCAAGCTGTTTCTCCAGTCATCCATAGATGAATACTTGGGTAATTTCTCTTTTGCACCATTGTAAATAGTTCTGCTCTTAACATGTATGTAAATTTATTTCTTTGATGTTAACTTTCATTTATTAGATAATAACACATATTCCTAGCTGTCCAACTGCTGGGTCATCTGCTAATTATATGTTTAACTTTTGGAGGAAGTGCCAAATTGTGTTTCATAGAAACTTCACTTTTTCCCTCTCAACAATGTTTTATGGCTCCTTATGTTCATATAATTTCCAATACCTGTTATTTTCATTCTTAAATGAGGCTATATCACCCTAGTATGTCTGAAGTGGTATCTATTTGTACTGTTGACTGCACTTCCCTACTAACTAACTGGGCATCTATTAGAGAGGCTATATCACCCTAGTATGTCTGAAGTGGTATCTATTTGTACTGTTGACTGCACTTCCCTAATAACTAACTGGGCATCTATTAGAGCATTTGTTGGAAATTCATGTATCTTCTGTGGACAGAATCTTTGCAACTCTGCTCATCTTTAATTGTGTAGCTTGTACTTTGGTTTCTGACCTGTATTCTTTATATATTCTGAATAAGTGACAGCTTTCTGATATATGTTGTGCAAATATTTTCCCCCATTCTATATGCTATCTTTTCACATTTTTAAATATAAAATTTACTGCTTTTAACAACCCTCATTATAATATATAAGATATATCTTGAAAACTAATACAACCTTTTTAGAAGAAAGTAGGGAGAACCCTCCAAGAACTCAAATTAGACCTCCCATTCGATCCTGCAATTCCATTACTGGGCATATACCCAGAAAAAAAAAATCCTTTTACCACAAGGACACTTTCACTAGACTGTTTATCACAGCTCAATTTACAATCACCAAAATGTGGAAACAGCCTAAATTCCCATCAACCCTCAATGGATTAACAAGCTGTGGTATATGTACACCGTGGAATACTATTCAGGGGAAAAGTTGAAGGACCCAAATACCAGTTCACTTGCCTGAACTACTCTATGGCTCCATGTTTAAGCTGTGAGGTTGCTGGGCTAGCAAATATAACCCATAGTTACTGTCAGAAAGAAAGGAGGTGTCAAAAATACAGTCGTTCTCCTATTTCAGCACTTGAGCACAACATTGTTGCTGGGAAAGTGTAATTTCAAAAGGGAGGAGACAAGATGACTGACTGAAGCCAGCTTTCCACAGAGCCTCCCGTCCTGTAGGAGAGTTAAAGGACAAAAATTCAGCGAGTAACCTGGTGGATTTGAGCTGCACTAAGAGAGAAGGTTGTAGAACGCACGTCAACCCAGCTGAGGTGAGCTGCAACCACAAGGATACAAACAAAAGGTACAAAATCCATCACCAAGAGGACAGGAGTCCCCTCCCCCATGAGAACAGCTCAGAGTGCCCCACAAACAAATGGGCAGAGTTCAAAGGTCCTCCCACTATACTGCACAGAAGAGACCCGCTAAAAACTGGACCTACCTCCCTTACAAGGGTGCCACGGCATCCTCCTGCCAGGCATAAAACGGTATAAACTGTATATAGTCTCTACTTGGAATTCTGAGCTCCCAGCACTCTCCTTCACTCACACTGAGGTCTGGAGGCCAGTCCCGGTCAGCGGAGAGGAGACTGCACAGCAGTGGCAGTTCCCTGAGGCACAGTGCGACAGCCGTCTTTTGGTGACAATACAGCCAGGCATAAAGCTCTGTAAAGCTGTGTGTGTTCTCTGCCCACAACCCCATGCTCCCAGCACTCCCCATTCTCCCCTCTGCTCTTGCTCCAAGGTCTGGAGGCCTGTCCATCAGGGGTCCAGACTCTTGGGCGATTGCTCGAGGGGTGTAGACAGTGCTGGGCTGGAGCCAGTCAGTGCAGACTGGGGAAACAGGAGTGGAGAGAGAACAGTTGGCTGGAAGGGAGCTACACCAGAGCAACAGTTGCCTGAGCCATGAAACAGCAGCCCTCTTTTGCTAGCAATGCGGCTCACTGCTGAATGTTCTGAAGCCACACCTTCTGTCTCCCTGGGCAACCAGAGACTCTGAGTATAGGATTTGCCTGTGGCAACTCCAACTTGCAAACTGGGGAAACTCCCAGGGTGGGGATGACCCAGAGGTCCACTTTACTAAACCTAAGACACACCTCGCCCTCAGGGGATCGTCAGCCTTTAGACAATACAAGAGCAAAGACAAACTGATTTGGAATTCAATTCAGCTTCTCTTCTGCAGGGGAACTTCAGAGTTGTTCTGTTCTGTTCTGTCAGTAACATTAAACAGGGGTGAGACTGGACCTGAGTGAAAACCCCCCAACCTTCATCAAGTGCCCGAGGTTGTCAGGCCTCACCTACTCCTGCTAGAGAGAGGCAGAGCACAGCGGCCTGGCAGACTTCCTTGTGATTCAGGGGGGTGCAAACTCCTGAAATACCAATTCACTACAGGAAAATGGGACAGCCAACTGCAGGGCTATCAGTGACTGGGTGTGACAGTGGTGCAAGGTGGGGAAGGAGGCATCAACCTTCCCAGACTGATCTATTGGCTGGGTGGCTCCTCCTGACTCCACGCAGCACTGGAGCAGGCCACACCAGAGTAGTCACCAGACCCCTGTGATCCACTTCCCAGAGACCACTTAAACTCTCTCACCCAAGACAGGTGCAGACTGAAACAATTGATTTGGACTTTTGGAACAGAACCAATCACCTGAGGACAAATCAGATGGTGCCCTGGGTGCACGGTGGTAAGAAGATTTGATTTTTCTTTTCCAATTGTTTGCAGGGGGAGGGGTGGGGTGACTTAATTGCTGATATTTCTCCACAGCTGAGATTTCAATCCAGAGTATCTGTTTCACTAGGGTGGAACAGAAACCAGCTGAAAAAAAGACAGAACCACTTCGCCCCACCACACCAGACAGGGCCCCAATTTTTTAGGCCACAGCACTGTACAGGACCTCAACAAAGCTGCAGGGGGAAAAAAATCAAAGGGAGTAAAACAACCATGGGGCAGAATCAGAGGAAAAACTCTGGTAACATGAATAACCAGAATAGATCAACCAACCCAAGGAAAGGTATGGCAGATGCAATTGAAGATCCCATTCATAAACAACTGGCTGAGATGTCAGAAATCGAATTCAGAATTTGGAATGCAGACAAGATTAACAAAGTGGAATTAGGAATTTGAGGAGAAATTCAAAAGTTGTCTCAAGAATTTAACGAATTTAAAGAAAAAACCACCAAAGACTTAGACACACTGAAGCAAGAATTTGTGGCCCTCAAAGATATGAAAAATACAGGAGAATTCCTCAGCAACAGAATGGAGCAAGCAGAAGAAAGGATTTCTGACATTGAAGATAAAGCCTTTGAACGATCCCAAACTCTCAAAGAGGAAGAGAAATGGAGAGCAAAAATGGAGCATTCTCTCTGAGAGCTCTGGGATAATTCAAAGAAGGGGAATATCCGAATCATTGGAGTTCCAGAAAGAGATGAAGTGGCCTTGCTGGGCACAGAGCCCTTCTGCATAAAATTATGAAAGAGAATTTTCAAGACATGCCTAGAGATTCTGAAATTCAGATAGCGGACAGCTTCAGAACCCCAGCATGACTCAACCCCAATAAGACATCCCCCAGGCATATCATAATTAACTTCACTAAAGTTAAAATGAAGGAGAAAATCCTCAAAGCTGTCAGGAGAAAGAAAACCATTACCTTCAAAGGGAAGAATATTAGAATGACTGCAGCTCTCTCTGCTGAAACTTTTCAAGCCAGAAGAGGGTGGTCACCGACTTTTAATCTCCTAAAGCAAAATAACTCTAAACCCTGGACCTTGTATCCAGCTAAACTGAGTTTCATTTATGATGGAGAAATTAAATACTTTAATGAAATTCATATGTAGAATAAATTTGCCATAAACAAACCAGCTCTTCAGGATATCCTCAGACCTATCCTCCATAATGACCAACCCAATCCTACACCACAAAAGTAAACTCACTCAGAAACTTTAGATTAAACTCCAATTTCCACACTGCTGAAAGGATTAAAATGTCCAATGGACTTTTGAAAAACTCGATACCCAAAACATCACCAGACTTATCAATATTCTCCATTAATGTGAATGGCTTAAAGGGTCCTCTAAAGAGACATAGGTTAGCTGACTGGATACAAAAACTCAGAACAGATATCTGTTGCATACAAGAGTCACATCTTAACTTAAAAGACAAATACAGACTCAGGGTGAAAGGATGGTCATCCATATTTCAGGCAAATGGTAATCAGAAAAAAGGAGGTGTTGCAATTTTATTTGCAGATACAATAGGCTTTAAAACAACAAAAGTAAGGAAGAACAAGAATGGTCACTTCATATTTGTTAAGGATAATACTCACTATGATGAGATCTCAATTATTAATATTTATGCACCCAACAAAAATGCACCTCAATTTATAAGAGAAACTCTAACTGACATGAGCAACTTGATTTCTTCCAGCTCCATAATAGTCGGAGATTTCAACACACCTTTGGCAGTGTTGGATAGATCCTCCAACAAGAAGCTGAGCAAAGAAATCTTAGATTTAAACGTAACCATGCAACATTTGGATTTAGCAGACATATACACAACATTTCATCCCAACAAAACTGAATACACATACTTCTCATCAGCCCACAGAACTTACTCCAAAATCGATCACATCTTAGGTCACAAGTCTAACCTCAGTAAATTTAAAGGAATAGAAATTATTCCACGCATCTTCTCAGACCACCATGGAATAAAACTTAAGCTAAGTAACAACAGGAATCTGCATACTCATACAAAAACATGGAAGTTAAATAACCTTATGCTGAATGATAGCTGGGTCAGAGATGAGATTAAGAAAGAAATCGCCAATTTTTTGAACAAAACAACAATGAAGACACGAACTATCAGAACCGCTAGGACACTGCAAATGCAGTTCTAACAGGGAAATTTATAGCACTGCAAGCCTTCCTCAAGAGAACAGAAAGAGAGGAAGTTAACAACTTAATGGGACATCTCAAGCAACTGGAAAAGGAAGAACATTCCAAATCAAAACCCAGTAGAAGAAAAGAAGTAACCAGAATTAGACCAGAATTAAATGAAATTGAAAACAAAAGAATAATACAACAGATCAATAAATCAAAAAGCTTGGTTTTCGAAAAGGTCAATGAAATAGATAAACCTCTGGCCAACCTAATCAAAAAATAGAGTAAAATCTCTAATCTCATCAATCAGAAACAACAAAGAGGAGATAACAACAGACTCCTCAGAAATCCAAAAAATCCTTAATGAATATTACAAGAAACTTTATTCTCAGAAATATGAAAATCTGAAGAAAATTGGCCAATACTTGGAAGGATGTCGCCTTCCAACATTTAGCCAGAATCAAGTGGAAATGTTGAACAGGCCCATATCAAGTTCAGAAATAGCATCAACCACACAAAAGCTCCCTAAAAAGAAAAGCCCGGGACCAGATGTTTTCACATCAGAATTCTACCAAACCTTTAAAGAGGAATTACTACCTATATTACTCAACCTGTTCCAAAAGGAAGAAAAAGAAGGAAGACTACCTAACACGTTCTATGAAGCAAACATCACCCTGATCCCCAAGCCAGGAAAAGACTCAACAAGGAAAGAAAATTATAGACTGATATCACTAATGAATTAAGATGCAAAAATATTCAACAAGATCCTAACAAACAGAATCCAGCAACACATCAAACAAATTATACATCATGACCAAGCCGGTTTTATCCCAGGGTCTCAAGGCTGGTTCAATATATGTAAATCTATAAATGTAATTCAGCACATAAACAAATTAAAAAAGAAAGACCATATGATTCTCTCAATTGATGCAGAAAAAGCTTTTGATAATATCCAGCAGCCCTTCATGATCATAACACTTAAGAAAATCGGTATAGAAGGGACATTTCTTAAACTGATAGAGACCATCTACAGCAAACCCACAGCCAATATCATATCGAATGTAGTTAAATTGGAATCATTTCCACTCAGATCAGGAACCAGACAAGGCTGCCATTGTCTCCATTGCCTTTTTAACATTGTAATGGAAGTTTTAGCCACCACAATTAGGGAAGAAAAGGTGATCAAGGGTATCCATATAGGGTCAGAAGAGATCAAACTTTTGCTCTTTGCAGATGATATGATAGTATATCTGGAAAATACTAGGGACTCTACTACAAATCTCTTAGAAGTGATCAAGGAATACAGCAGCATCTCAGGTTACAAAATCAACATTCACAAATCGGTAGCCTTTATATGTGCCAACAATAGTCAAGTTGAAAAAACAGTTAAGGACTCTATCCCATTCACAGAAGTGCCAAAGAAGATGAAATATTTGGGAATTTATCTAAGAAAGGCCGTGAAAGATCTCTATAAAGAGAACAATGAAACTCTAAGAAAAGAAATAGCTGAAAATATTAACAAATGGAAAAACATACCATGCTCATGGCTGGGAAGAATCAACATTGTTAAAATGTCCATACTACCCAAAGCAATATATAATTTCAATGCAATCCCTATTAAAGCTCCACAGTCATACTTTAAAGATCTTGAAAAAACAATACTTCGTTTTATATGGAATCAGAAAAATCCTTGAATAATGAAGACATTACTCAGAAATAAAAACAAAGCAGGAGGAATCACGCTACCAGACCTGACTATACTACAAATCGATAGAGATCAAAACAGCATGGTACTGGCACAAAAACAGAGAAGTAGATATCTGGAACAGAATAGAGAACCAAGAGATGAATCCAGCTACTTACCGTTATTTAATCTTTGACAAGCCAATTAAAATCTTTCAGTGGGGAAAAGATTCCCTATTTAACAAATGGTGCTGGGTGAACTGGCTGGCAACCTGTAGAAGACTGAAAGTGGACCCACACCTTTCACCGTTAACTAAGATAGAGTCTCACTGGATCAAAGATTTAAACTTAAGACATGAAACTATAAAAATACTAGAGGAGAGTGCAGGGAAAACCCTTTAAGAAATCGGGCTGGGCGAGTATTTTATGAGGACTTCCCAGGCAATTGAAAAGCTTCAAAAATACACTACTAGGTCTTGATCAAACTAAAAAGCTTCTGCACAGCCAAGAACACAGTAAGTAAAGCAAGCAAACAGCCCTCAGAATGGGAGATGATATTTGCAGGTTATGTCTCCGACAAATGTTTAATAACTAGAATCCGCAGAGAACTCAAACGCACTAGCAAGAATAGAACAATGGATCTCATCGCAGGCTGGGCAAGGGATTTGAAGAATAACTTCTCTGAAGAAGACAGGCGCGCAGCCTTCAGACATATGAAAAAATGCTCGTCATCTTTAATCATCAGAGAAATGCAAATCAAAACTACTTTGAGATATCATCTAACTCCAGTGAGACTAGCCTATATCACAAAATCCCAAGACCAGAGATGTTGGAGTGGATGTGGAGAAAAGGAAACACTTTTGCACTGCTGGTGAGAATGCAAATTAATACATTCCTTTTGGAAAGAGATATGGAGAACACTTAGAGATGTAAAAATAGATCTGCCATTCAATCCTGTAATCCCTCTACTGGGCATATACCCAGAAGATCAAAAATCACATCATAACATAGATATTTGTACCAGAATGTTTATTGTAGCCCAATTCATAATTGCTAAGTCATGGAAGAAGCCCAAGTGCCCATTGATCCACAAATGGATTAATAAATTGTGGTATATGTACCCCATAGAATATTATGCAGCCTTAAAGAAAGATGGAGACTTTACCTCTTTCATGTTTACATGGAAGGAGCTGGAACATATTCTTCTTTGTAAAGTGTCTCAAGAATGAAAGAAAAAGTACCCAATGTACTCAGCCCTACCATGAAACTAATTTAGGGTTTTCACATGAAAGGTATAATCCTGTTACAACCTAAGAATAGGGGGAAGGGGGAAAGGGAGGGGAGGGAGAGAAGAGGTGGATAGAGGGAAGGGGATTTTTGGGATTACACCAGCGGTGCATCTTACAAGGGTATATGTGAAACTTGGTAAACGGTCTGTGAAGCTAGTGAATGATGCCCCATGATTATATCAATGTACACAGCTATGATTTAATAAAAAAAATAAGGAATACTATTCAGCCACTAAAAAAGATAGAGACTTTACATCTTTTGTATTAAACTGAATGGAAGTGGAAAACATTATTCTTAGTAAAGCATCACAAGAATGGAGAAGCAAGAATACTATGTACTCAATTCCGATATGAGGACAATTAATGATCTAGTACACCATGAGGGTGGGGGAAGGAGAGAGTAGAAAGGATGCAGGGGGTGGGAGAGTGACAGTGTATAGCACATCTTTTGGGAGTGTAACACAATTATATGAAGGACTTTACCTTACCTAAATGCAATCATTGTAACCTGGTTCTTTGTACCCTCAATGAATCCCCAACAATTAAAAAAAAAGAAACCAAAAAAACCCAAATTATTTCCTCTGCATATATGACCTTCTATGTCCTTTCACCAAGATCTACCCTCTTTTCCTACCCCATGGCCTCAGTAACCAACATTTTTCTGTCTGCTTCCATGACCTGGACATTTTTAGATTCCACGTGTAGCAGAGTTCATGCTGCATTTGTCCATCTATGCCTCCTTTATTTTACTTTACATATAGTCTTCCAGATTGATCCATGTGGTGAAAATTGGATTTCCGTCTTAGAGGCTAAGCAATACTCCATTGTGTATTTATTACATTTTCTTCATCTGTTCTACTGATGATGGGCAGTTAGCTTGATTCTATAACTTGGGTGTTATGATTAGCACTGACATGAAAAGAGGAATGCAGATATCTTTCAATATATCTATTTCGTGTACTTTAAATATGCACCCAATAGTGGGATACCTGGATCACATGATCACTCTATTTTTAACATTTTTGAGCAAACTCCACACTATTTTCCATAGTGGCTACACTATTGTGTACTCCTCCCAACAGTGGTTAAGTGTCCCTGTCCTCCACACCCTCAACAGTACTTGTTACCTTCATCTTCCTGATACTAGATATTCTAACATGTGTGAGGTGATATCTCACTGTGCTTCAATTTGCATTCCTGATGATTAGCTTTTTCTATCTATTTGTATATCTGCTTTTGGGGGAGGTTTAAGGAATGAGTAGTGACACACATCTTCTTTTGAATAACATCTCGTCATGTTATTGGCCTACTTTTTGAGTGAGTTATTTGTTTTTTCACTATTGGGGTGTTTGAGCTCCATAAATTCTAGATGTTTACTCTTTATTTGATATACACTTGCAAATACATAGCCCAATTCCATAGGATACCTCTTTACCCTGGAGACAACATAGATTAATCTTGAAAACCTGCTAACTCTGTGACAGAAGCAAGTCACAAAGGCAAAATAGTGTATGATTATATGATTCCATTTTTATGAATGGTCCAGAATAGACAAACAGATGGGCACATAAAATAAATTAGCGGTTGCTAGCATAGGGAGAAAAGGGGGAATGGCTGGGATGTGACTGTTAATGGTTTCAATGCTTCCTGTAAGGATGAAAATATTCTAAAATTTGATTAAAATGATGGTTGTGCAACTCTGTGAATATACAATGAAGCATTCACTGTATGCTTTAAATGGGTGTATTTTGTGGTATGTCAATTATATTATAATCAAGCTGCTAAAATAAGAAAAATAATTTTGACACTCTTGCCTGCTCTCTGGACATGAAGAAGCTAAAATTCCCATCAGATGGGGGATCAGCTATTTCCTCTATTGTGAACAGTTTGGATGTTCAGATGCAGCAGCAGCTAGGTGGATCTCTGTCAGTAAGAGTCTCTTCCAGTGTCTCTGCTCAATTCATCAGCCATCACAAAAAGGTTAGCAAATGTTACATGGCCAAATGAGTGCCTACTTGGTCTTTCATTGCTTCCTTTTTAACATACACAACACAAAACATTTTACATGTCATGTCCATTTGTGTCCATCCACATGCCTGTCTTCACCCTTCAAAGGTATTGACTAGATGGCCTCACCACCTCAAGTCACTCTTCTTTCTTTCTTTCTTTCTTTCTTTCTTTCTTTCTTTCTTTCTTTCTTTCTTTCTTTCTTTCTTTCTTTCTTTCTTTCTTTCTTTCTTTCTTTCTTTCTTTCTTTCTTTCTTTATTTCATAGAGTCTCACTCTGTCATCCTGAGGAGAGTGCCATGGTGTCATAGCTCACAGCAACCTCAAACACTTGTACTCAAGTCATCCTCTTGCCTCAGCCTCCTGAGTAGCTGGGACTACAGGTGCCTAACACAATGCCAGGCTATTTTTTTTTTTTTTTGTATTTTTAGTAGAGATGAGGTCACTCTCACTTTTGCTCAGACTTGTCTTGAACTCCTTCAAGATACACCAGAGAGTATCCTGGTCAGAGTCTCTCAATTGGAACTTCTCCTCCCAGTGAACAGGACAACCAGGTTGAAATAGAGACACACACTGTGTTAAAACACTCAAGGTTTATTGAAAGACACAAAAAAGCTCTACAAAGTTAAGACGAAGCCCAACCATAGAGGAGTGGCAGAAATGGCTCCCACCTCGTGTTCACTTATTTCTTATATATCCTACAAGCTACATTAAACTATTGTCACATTCTTTGGTTTTTCTTTTCTTTTTTTGTTTTTTTTTTTTTTTCAGTTTTTGGCAAGGGCCAGGTTTGAACCCACTACCTCTGGTATATGGGGCTAGTGCCCTACTCCTTTGAGCCACAGGCACCACCCTGTCACATCCCTTTTTATATAATTTTTTTTTGTTGTTTTTGCAATTTTTGGCCAGGGCCGGGTTTGAACCCACCAATTCTGGTATATGGGTCTAGTGCCCTATTCCTTTGAGCCACAGGCATCACACTGTCATATTCTTTTTTTATATTTTTTGGAGACAGAGTCTCACTATGTCCCTGGGTAGAATGCTGTGGCATCACAGCTCACAGCAACCTCCAGCTCTTGGGCTTAAGTGATTCTCTTGCCCCAGCCTCCCAAGTAGCTGGGACTATAGGCGCCTGCCACGATACCCAGCTGTTTTTAGAGATAAGGTCTCACTCTGGCTCAGGTTAGTCTCGGACCTGTGATCTCAGGCAATACCCCTGCCTCCATCTCCCAGAGTGCAGGTGTAAACCACCACACACAGCCTTTTAAAATAATCTTTATTTTTCATCTTAACTGCTCCCTGGGGGGTGGTCAAATACCAGTGCCATCTGACCTCTAGTTCCACCTGCCTGCATTTAGATAAGTTCCTCCTATATTGAAATATCAATTTTCTCCTGCTTTATACTTTATTCTGTTAATTTTTAACTGTTTCCATCAAGGTTGCTGCTTCCTCTTCAAAGGTCCCACTTCACTATCTCACCATTTAGAGGTAACAAATCAACAAGGCTCCCATATCACCAGCAAATATCAAAGGAGATTTTTCTGCCCCCATTTTGTTAGTCATTTCAACAGAAGAAAAAGTGCTATCCAATTTGCCTTTCTCAAGAGGAATTTCTCTGGAAGAAAATGATGGTTGTCTGGGGCTGGAGGGAGCAGGAAATGGAAAGACGATTGTTAAGTCATACAGGGTTTTAGAGATATAAATAGCTTCCAGAGATCTACTACACAGCTTAGTGTTTGTTGCTAATGAGAATAAGTCATATAAGAGGCGGAGCATGATGGCAGACAGGATGGATGTTTAGCCCATCTCTCCCAAATCATCAGGTGAGAGCGAGGGGGCTCTAGATCTTTTTCCCCACCTGGAGTGTTGATGTGGATAGGCAGCTAGAGATGTGCAGTAATTTGGTGGATTACTGCATTTGAGGTGTAATCCAAAGCCATGGACTCGGCTGTAGAAATTTCCCCTGCAGCACCAGCCGCTGACGGCTGGCACCTGGCCCCTCCCCCATGGAGAACTGCAGTTCCCAGTTTGTGGGGAAACCTAGTATTTGATTGAAATTTCAGTGAAGTGTGGATTCCTGAGTGGAATTTGGCAACTAGTAAGGGGTGCCCTTAGGAGCTGCAGAGAACTAAGCAGCCCGATAGAAAATTTTGGGGGAAAGAATCCTGCCTGGGAAACAGACACATTTGGAAATGTCGGAAATGGCGGACACCTTTTCCCAGAACAACAGGGTGATTGAATAGACCGGACCATTCCCAGTGGGGAATATTGGTGTGGACTCGCAGTTCAGGGTGTGCTGTGAACTGGTGGGTTGCTGGACTCAAAAGTGAGATTCTGAGCTGCGGAAACTGACAGAAAGGTCTCTGCCTGGTGCTCAGGTGGGAGCCAGAGGCAACCAGCCCCTCTCCCACAGAGGATTGCAGTTCCCAATTCAGGAGAATCTGGGAGCTGAGTGGAAAGATTTGGGAAACTTGGACTCCCACACAGGAGTTTTGAGGTCAGATAGGGGTACCATCTGGAACAGAACATCCAAGGTTAAGAGACATATATTGAAACTTCAAAAATGGCTAGGAGCCAGGTATGGTGGTTACCATGGTAACATTGTAAACTATGAATCAGGTATAAGCCTGGGAACCACTCACAGCACCACCTGGGGTCCAGAAAGTATATTGCAATATAAATATACTCCTACTAAAATTGACCCCGATGTCATATGTATAGTTGTATATTTTTATATATATACAAGAATAATATTTTTGTGGTTGGTGCCTTTTTTTCTCTCTCTTTTTTCATCATTTTCTTGGAGGAGTTATTGTTAATTTTTAAATATTTTTCTTCTTTTTTAACTTTTTATTTATTTATTTATTTATTTATTTATTGTGGTTTTTGCCCGGGGCTGGGTTTGAACCCGCCACCTCCGGCATATGGGACCAGCGCCCTACTCCTTGAGCCACAGGTGCTGCCCAACTTTTTTATTAATACTATTTTTTTCTTCCTCTCTTCCTCTTCTTTGCTTCTTATGGTTGCTGAGAGTGCTTACATCAGATTTTTAGAGGTTTGGGTGTTTTTTTTTTTTTTCTGTTATTTTATGATTATCATTATTTTTGTTGTAGTTGTTTTTTGTCTGTATGTCTATGTGTTTCTGATTGACCATGCATCTCTGGGCTTGTGTGTCTGGTAGCCTTTTTATCTGTTTATTTGCTCATTTGATTTCAATGTGTTTTTTGTTTTGCTAAATCCTCAGGTCAGCTACTTTCCCTAACTCCAATTTTCACAGTCAACAAGAACAAGGGGGAATGGGGGATGATGGCTGAATGGAGCCAGCTCTCAACAGAAGCTCCAGTCCAGAGGGAGAGATAGCGACCTGAAAGAACCCAAGAAAGCTGAAGGAGGGGAGCTGAAATGAGAGATGCGATAGATAATTGCTCGTCTTCCCTACTGAGGCAAGTTTTGACTCCAAAGAAACTAATTTCAGGTACAGATCTCATCCCAAAGAGGTTGTATGGCCATCCCCTCCCCTAAGAGAGCTGCTTGCTTGCTGTGGGATCTCTACTAAAGAGCAATAAACTGAGGCTCTCCTTCCTTACCCCACCAGAGGGAATTGCTGGAAGTTGGGACTCCTTCTCCAGAGAGCCCCTTCCATGAGCCCAGGAATTCCCTTGTCTGGCAGGAAGTTTGAACAAATATTTTCCTTGCCACCTTGAACCTCCAGTCTACCCCTATAAAAATATTATAAGAATGTGCAGGGAAAACTTGAAGAAATCGGCCTTGGTGTATATTTTCTAAGGGGGACCCTCTGCGCAATTGAGGCAGCATCAAAAATACACTACTGGGATGTGATCAAACTAAAAAGCTTGTGCACAGCCAAGAACACAGTAAGTAAAGCAAGCAGACAGCTCTCAGAATGGGAGAAGATATATGCAGGATATGTCTCCAACAAAGGTTTAAAAACCAGAATCCACAGAGAACTCAAACATATTAGCAAGAAAAGAACAAGTGATCCATTCTGATGTACTCAGCCCTACTATGAAACTAATTTGGGGCTCTCACATGAAAGCTATAACCCAGTTACAACCTAACAATAGGGGGAAGTGGGAAAGGGAGGGGAAGGAGGGGGGTGGTGGGTAGAGGGAGAGAGATCGGTGGGATCATACCTGTGGTGCATCTTACAGGGGTATTTGCAAAACATGGTAAATGTAGAATGTAAATGTTTTGGCACAGTAACTGAGATAATGCCAGGAAGGCTATGTTAACCATTGTGATGAAAATGTGTCAAAGGGTCTATGAAGCGAGTGTATGATGCCCCATGATCATATCAATGTATACAGTTGTGATTTAATAAAAAAAAAAAAACCAAGTGATCCCATCTCAGGCTGGGCAAGGGACTTGAAGAGAAACTTCTCTGAAGAAGACAGATGCACAGCCTACAAACACATGAAAAAATGCTCATCATCTTTAATCATCAAAGAAACGCAAATCAAAACCACTTTGACATATCATGTAACTCCAGTAAGATTAGCCCACATCACAAAATCCCAAAACCAGAGGTGTTGGCATGGATGTGGAGAAAAGGGAACACTTCTACATTGCTGGTGGGAATGCAAACTAATATGTTCCTTTTGGAAAGATGTTTGGAGAATACTTAGAGTTCTAAAATAGACCTGCCATTCGATCCTATAATTCCTCTACTAGGTATATATCCACAAGACCAAAAATCACATTATAACAAAGATATTTGTATCAGAATGTTTATTGCAACCCAATTCATAATTGCTCAGTCATGGAAAAAACCCAAGTGCTCATCAACTCATGAATGGATTAATAAATTGTGGTGTATGTACACCATGGAATATTATGCAGCTGTAAAGAAAGATGGAGACTATACCTCTTTCATGTTTACATGGATGGAGCTGGAAAATATTCTTCTTAGCAAGGTATCTCAAGAATGGAAGAAAAAGTACCCAATGTACTCAGCCTTAATATGAAATTAATCTATAGCTTTCATATGAAAGCTATAATCAAATCTCAGTACAAGAATATAGGGAAAGGAGCAAGGTAGGGGAGTGGAGAGGGGAGGATGAGTGGAGGGAGGGTAATTAGTGGGCCCACACCTACAGTGCATCTTAGAAGGGTACAGGTGAAATTTACTAAATGTAGACTATAAAAGTCTGAACACAATAATTAAGAAAATGCCATGAAGTCTAGGTTAACCAGTATGATGAAAATATTTCAAACTGTATATAAAACCATCACATTGTACCTCATGATTGCATTATTGTACACAGCTATGATTTAATAAAAAAAAGAATGTTGTATACTGAAAATTTCCTAAAATGGAGATCTTATATTAAATGTGATGATCAGACTTTCAAATGATAAAATGTGTTGGAGGAAATTTTGGGAGGTAATTGACATTTCTTGAGTTTTATGCTGGTGATTGTTTCATGGATGTATACTTATCCCAAACTCCTCAAGTTGCTTATATGAAATATGTACAGCTTTTTACATTTCAATCAGACCTTCATAAAGTAGTTTAAATATTAAGAAAAAAAACTTATTTAAAATGGGACTTCTTTGGCTCTGTAACACTGTAAACACCAAGAATTCCATAAAATCTCTGAACTTTCTTCTCCACTGACACATCACAGAGAGATGATGCCTGGATGTGTTAGCTTATAGAAATTAAAATTTCCTTAGGGGAAATTTTTAATTTTTATTTTTTTTTATTAAGTCATATATACATAGATCATGAATACATTCATACCTTTATGGGATTCAATGTGTTGATTATTTGTACAAATTGGCTTTTAAATGAAACCAAAAAAAGAAGAGTTTCTCCTTGGAGGAAGTAAATCCAACTTCCCCTACTGCTGTCTCTCCAGATACAATATTGACTGGAAACTTTCCATTCTGCTGCCTGCTTTGTATCCCAAGGGAGCTGAACTGTTTTCAGAGTGGAGAAACAATAGAACAATTCATTTAATGAGGCACTCTGGGAATTCAACCCTTGAGGCACAAGAAATGTTAAACATGTTCCTGCTGGTCCCCAGGTCCTGTAATCCTCTGATCTCAGCCTGTGTGGAAACCCAACGGGGCTTCCCAGAGACAGACCTTGGAGAAGAGAAAGCTTCAGTGACACTATCAGAGAGAGTTGGTGTGGGCAGGGGGGCTGGTGAGGAAAAAGGGAGAAAATAATAGTAGGTGTTGGGCTTTGCCTTTAGAGCTATGAGATGGGGATAGTCCTGCATGTATTTAATATGTGAGGAAAAATTCTTTACCAAACCTTCCCTACTTTGAAGAGAATTTAGTTTCCACTGAGACTGGTCTTTTCCAGTTTTCATTCTGTTTCCTATTCTTTCTTTCTTGAATCTATAACAGAATCTCTTTCTGTAAGAGCTAGATATGACCATTTCTTGAATGCATCATCTTCTAGAAAGTCTTCACAACTTCTCCATTGCCTCCTAAATATAATAGGCTCATGTTATATTTTCTGAATCCAATAATTCATTAACTACTCTTAGTAGGTATGCACCAAGTATTGAATATTTTGTTCTTAAATTGATTGAATTTTTAAATTTACAGAACTATTATTGGGGGTGGGTCTGGCTTACTGAACTCACTGAATAGTTCTATATAATTGTTGTCATTTTTTCACATCAGTGTGCACAATATAATGCAAATGATATACTTATTTCTGACATTGGGGATGAAGGCCAACTTCCTTCTACCATTTTAACAATCTCTCTAAATGTTCAGGAGACTATCAAATA
Organism: Nycticebus coucang; assembly: GCF_027406575.1. Lineage (NCBI taxonomy): Eukaryota > Metazoa > Chordata > Mammalia > Primates > Lorisidae > Nycticebus > Nycticebus coucang. Next base: position 34,795,476 of record NC_069789.1, read on the forward strand.
ATTACCACTTGAGTAGTCTGTCTATGCCTACCTATTAATTTTACACAAATGTTCTAGTATTTTAATGTAGAATACCTTGTTGCCAGTGGTTGTAAAACAATCATTCTCTACTTAATTAAAAATTTGTGCCTGTCTTTGTGTGTGTGTGTCTGGAGATTCTCTGTTCTGGCCGCAAACCACAAAAACAGCTATTCCATATTCTCAAACATATTTTTTTGCATTGGGAATGTTTTAATCTCTTCGTAGACCTATGTTTGTGATGTATTATGAAACCAATGTCCCATTCATAGAATAGACATTACTTGCTCATTACTTATTATTCCTTTAAAAATCTACATAAATATATTTTACAGAAACTTACTATTCAATTTCAAGTCTACATTCAGGCATGTGCTGAGCTTTGATTTTTCTATTTTGTGTCACTGTTGATGCATGTGATCTCTCTCATTATTATACATCCAACATTTATTTGTATGTGTATTTGCTGAGGCCTTACAAAGTGACAGGCACCAAGTAGATCCCTGAAAAGAAAAATGATGAGACAAAACAGTCACAACCTGAGAACCACAAACAAACATAAAATTACAGACATGAATGTGCAGGGAGGGAGAGCACAGGATGCTCTCCTGTGGGGTTCACACCTCTAACCTTCTGACCCTCACCCCCTGCTCTCTATCTCACTGTCCTTCAAGTCCCCACTATGAAGCCAACTGAGCCACATGCAGTGTAAACATTCTGTTCTCTCCACCTAGAAAGTTTTTTTCCTTAGTCCCCTGATTAACTCTGACCCATTCTTCCTCTCTCAGTTCATATATCAGAGAAGTCCCACCTATGTGATTTTCCAGATGAAATTCTCCTCCTGTCTTTAATTTAGAAACTTCTCTAGGCATTACACACAGACTCTTTTTCTATCATGAAGCATGTAAATATTTGCATGAAAATCTCAAATGTGGCTTTCTTTTTTTTTTTTTTAAATCATACCTGTGTACATCAATATGATCATGGGGCACCTTACACTTGTTTCATAGAATATTTGACATATTTTCATCTCATTAGTTGACATAGCCCTCCTGGCATTTTCTTAGTTACTTTGCCAAGACATTTACATTCCACATTTGCCAAGGCTATACATGTACCCTTGTAAGATGCACCACATGTGTGATCCTTTCAATCCCTCTCCGTCCACCCACCTCCCCCCTCCCTACTGATGCTTTCCCCCTTTCCCCTGTCCTTAGGTTGTAGCTTGGTTATAGCTTTAATGTGAAAGTCCTAGGTTAGTTTCATAGTAGGGGTGAATACATTGGATATTTTTTCTTCCATTCTTGAGGAACTTTAATGAGAAGAATATGTTCCAGCTCCATCCATGTAAACATGAAAGAGGTAAAGTCTCCATCTTTCTTCAAGGCTGCAGAGTATTCCATGGTGTACATATACCACAATTTATTAATCCATTCGTGGATCGATGGGCACTTGGGTTTTTTCCATGACTTAGCAATTATGGATAGGGCTGCAATAAAGATTATGGTATAAATATCTTTGTTATGATGTGGTTTTTGGTTTTCTGGGTATGTGCCCAGCAGAGGAATTACAGGATTGAATGGCAGATCTATTTTTAGATCTCTAAGTGTTCTCCATATATCTTTCCAAAAGGAATGTATTAGTTTGCATTCCCACCAGCAGTGCAAAAGTGTTCCCTTTTCTCCACATCCGCGCCAACATCTCTGGTCGTGGGATTTTGTGATATATGCTAGTCTCACTGGAGTTAGATGATATCTCAAAGTAGTTTTGATTTGCATTTCTCTGATGATTAAATGATGGGCATTTTTTCATATGTCTGAAGGCTGCTCACCTGTCTTCTTCAGACAAGTTTCTTTTCAATTCTCTTGCCCAGCCTGTGATGGTATCCCTTCTTCTTTTCTTCTAATGCGTTTGAGTTCTCTGTGGATTCTGGTTATTAAACCTTTGTCAGAGACATAACCAGCAAATATCTTCTCCCATTCTGTGGGCTGTTTGCTTGCTTTACTTACTGTGTTCTTGGCTGTGCAGAAGCTTTTTAGTTTGATCAAATCCGAAAAGTGTATTTTTGAAGCTGCTTCAATTGCCCAGGGGGTCCTTCTCATAAAAAACTCACCCAACCCAATTTCTTCAAGGGTTTTTCCTGCACTCTCTTCTAGTATTTTTATAGTTTCATGTCTTAAGTTTAGGTCTTTAATCCAGAAAGAGTCAATCTTGGTTAGTGGTGAAAGGTGTGGATCCAGTTTCAGTCTTCTACAGGTTGCCAGCCAGTTCACCCAGCACCATTTGTTAAAAAGGGAATCTTTTCCCCACTGAATGATTTTAATTGGCTTGTCAAAGATTAAATAACGGTAAGTAGCTGGGTTCATCTCTTGGTTCTCTGTTCTGTTCCAGACATCTAATTCTCTGTTTTTGTGCCAATACCATGCTGTTTTGATCACTATTGGCTTGTAGTATAGTCTGAGGTCTGGTAGAGTAATTACTCCTGCTTTGTTTTTATTTTTGAGTAGTGTCTTGGCTATTCGAGGTTTTTTCTGATTCCATATAAAATGAAGAATTGTTTTTTTCAAGATCTTTAAAGTATGACAGTGGAACTTTAATAGGGATCGCGTTGAAGGTATATATTGCTTTGGGTAGTATGGACATTTTAACAATGTTGATTCTTCCGACCCATGAGCATGGTATGTTTTTCCATTTATTAACATTCTCGGTTATCTCTTTTCTTAGAGTTTCATAGTTCTCTTTATATACATCTTTCACGTCCTTGGTTAGATAAACTCCAAAATATTTCATCTTCTTTGGCATTACTGTGAATGGGATAGAGTCCTTAATTGTTTTTTCAGCTTGACTATTGTCGGTATATATAAAGGCTACTGATTTATGAATGTTGATTTTGTAACCTGAGACGTTGTTGTATTCCTTGATCACTTCTAAGAGTTTTGTAGTAGAGTCCCTAGTGTTTTCCAGATATACAATCATATCATCTGCAAAGAGCAAAAGTTTGATCTCTTCTGACCCTATGTGGATGCCCTTGATCGCCTTTTCTTCCCAAATTGCATTGGTTAAAACTTCCATTACAATGTTAAAAAGCAATGGAGACAATGGGCAGCCTTGTCTGGTTCCTGATCTAAGTGGAAATGATTCCAATTTAACTCCTTTCAATACGATATTGGCAGTCGGTTTGCTGTAGACGGCCTCTATCAGTTTAAGAAATGTCCCTTCTATACCAATTTTCTTAAGTGTTCTGATCATGAAGGGATGTTGGATGTTATCAAAAGCTTTTTCTGCATCAATTGAGAGGATCATATGATCTTTGTTTTTTTACGTTGTTTATGTGCTGAATTACATTTATAGATTTACGTATATTGAACCAGCCTTGAGACCCTGGGATAAAGCCAACTTGATCATGATGTATGATTTGTTTGATATGTTGCTGGATTCTGTTAGGATCTTGTTGAATATTTTTGCGTCTATATTCATTAGTGATATTTGTCTATAATTTTCTTTTTTTGTTGGGTCTTTTCCTGGTTTGGGGGTCAGGGTGATGTTTGCTTCATAGAACGTGTTGAGGAGTCTTCCTTCTTTTTCTACATTTTGGAACAGTTTGAGTAATATAGGTACTAATTCCTCTTTAAAAGTTTGGTAGAATTCTGATGTGAAACCATCTGGTCCTGGACTTTTCTTTTTGGGGAGGTTTTTTATGGTTGATTTTATTTCCGAACTTGAAATGGGCCTGTTCAACATTTCCACTTCATTCTGGTTAAGTCTTAGAAGGTGACGAGCTTCCAAGTATCTGTCCATTTCCTTCAGATTTTCATATTTCTGAGAGTAAAGTTTCTTGTAATATTCACTAAGGATTTTTTTGATTTCTGTGGAGTCTGCTGTTATTTCATCTTTGTCATTTCTGATGGATGAGATTAGAGATTTTACTCTTTTTTTCCTGATTAGGTTGGCCAACCGTTGATGTATTTTGTTGACCTTTTCAAAAAACCAGCTTTTTGATTTATTGATCTGTTGTATTGTTCTTTTGTTTTCAATTTCATTTAGTTCTGCTCTAATTTTGGTTATTTCTTTTCTTCTACTGGGTTTGGGGTTTGGAGTGTTCTTCCTTTTCCAGTTACTTGAGATGTCCCATTAAGTTGCTAACTTCCTCTCTTTCCATTCTCCTGAGGAAGGCTTGCAGTGCTATAAATTTCCCTCTTAGAACTGCCTTTGTGGTGTCCCCGAGGTTCTGATAGTTCGTGTCTTCATTGTCGTTTTGTTCCAAAAATTTGGCAATTTCCCTCTTGATCTCATCTCTGACCCAGCTATCGTTCAGAATGAGGTTCTTTAACTTCCATGTTTTTGTATGAGTATGTAGATTCCTGTTGTTACTCAGCTCAACTTTTATTCCATGATGGTCCAAGAAGTTGCATGGAATAACTTCTATTCCTTTAAATTTACTGAGGTTAGATTTGTGACCTCAGATGTGATTGATTTTGGAGTAAGTTCCATGGGCTGATGAGAAGTTTGTGTATTCAGTTTTGTTAGGATGAAATGTTCTGTAGATGTCTGCTAGATCTAAATGCTGATGGTTAGATTTAAATCTAAAATTTCTTTACTCAGCTTTTTGTTGGAGGATCGATCTCTCACTGCCAAAGGAGTGTTAAAATCTCCGACTATTATGGAGCTGGAGGAAATCAAGTTGCTCACGTCTGTTAGAGTTTCTCTTATGAATTGAGGTGCATTCTGATTGGGTGCATAGATATTCATAATTGAAATCTCATCATATTGAGTATTACCCTTAACAAATATGAAGTGACCATTCTTGTCCTTCCTTACTTTTGTTGGTTTAAAGCCTATTGTGTCTGCAAATAAAATTGCAACACCTGCTTTTTTCTGGTTACCATTTGCCTGAAATATGGATGACCATCCTTTCACCCTGAGTCTGTATTTGTCTTTTAAGTTAAGATGTGACTCTTGTATGCAACAGATATCTGGTCTGAGTTTTTGTATCCAGTCAGCTAACCTATGTCTCTTTAGAGGATAGTTTAAGCCATTCAAATTAGTGGAGGTTATTGATAAGTTTGGTGAAATTTTGGGTATCGAGTTTTTCAAAAGTCCAGTGGACAATTTTAATCTTTTCGCCATTGTAGAAGTTGGAGTTTGATCAGGAGTTTCTGAGTGAGTTTATGTTTGTAGTAGAGGATTGGGTTGGTCATTATGGAGGATAGGTCTGAGAATATCCTGAAGAGCTGGTTTGGTTGTGGCAAATTTCTTCAACATATGAATATCATTAAAGTATTTAATTTCTCCATCATAAATGAAACTCAGTTTAGCTGGGTACAAGATCCAGGGTTGAAAATTATTTTGGTTTAGGTGATTAAAAGTCGATGACCACCCTCTTCTGGCTTGAAAAGTTTCAGCAGACAGATCTGCAGTCATTCTAATGTTCTTACCTTTGTAGGTAATGGCTTTCTTTCGCCTGATAACCTTTAGAATTTTATCCTTCATGTTGACTTTAGTGAAGCTAATTATGATATGTCTAGGGGATGACTTATTGGGGTTGAATCATGCTGGAGTTCTGAAACTCTCTGCTATCTGAATTTCAGAATCTCTAGGCATGTCTGGAAAATTCTCTTTCATAATTTCATGCAGAAGGGCCTCTGTGCCCCTCGATGCCACTTCATCGTTTTCCGGAACTCCTATTATTCGTATGTTTGCCTTCTTCGAATTATCCCAGAGCTCTTTAAGAGAAAGATCCGTTTTTGCTCTCCATTTCTCTTCCTCTTTGAGAGTTTGGGAGCATTCGAAGGCTTTATCTTCGATGTCAGAAATCCTTTCTTCTTCTTGCTCCATTCTGTTGCTGAGGGATTCTACTGTATTTTTCATATCTTTAAGGGCTGCAAATTCTTGCTTCAGTGTGTCTAAGTCTTTGGTGGTTTTGTCTTTAAATTTGTTAAATTCTTGAGACAACTTTTGAATTTCTCCTCGGATTCCTAATTCCATTTTATCGATCTTGTATGCAATCCAAATTCTGAATTCAATTTCTGACATGTCTGCCAGTTGTTTATGAATGGGATCTTCAATTACATCTGCCATTTCTTTCCTTGAGGGGGTTGATCTATTCTGGTTATTCATGTTACCGGAGATTTTCTGCCGATTCCGCCCCATGGTTGTTTTACTCCCTTTGATTTTTCCCCTAGGCTTTTGTTGAGGGCCTGTTCAGTGTTGTAGCCTGAGAGACTGGGGTCCTGTCTGGTGTGTTGGGGCTCAGTGGTTCTGAATTATTGTCAGCTGGCTTCTGTTTGACCTCAATGAAGCACTTACTCTGGGTTGAAGTCTCAGTTTTCTGAGTTGGCCCTACCCTGGATGTTTCTGGGGTCTGTGAGTCACCTCAGGCAAATCCTATATTCAGGGGTGGCCTCCTCTGGTTGCCCAGGGAGGCAGGGGGTATGGCTTCAGCCACCTCAGGGAGCTGCCGCCCTGATGTGGGTCTCCCCCAGCCTCACTCCTGTGTCCCAGAGTCAGGACCGACCAGCAGCAGTTCAGGCACTGTCCTCGCCCCGACAAATCCCTCAAGAATCTGGACTCCCGGGGGACAGGCCTCCAAATCCCAGAGTGAGGGTGGGGTGGGGTGCTGGGAGCTCAGAGCCGCCGGCAGCAAGCTCATTCAATTTCTCCCAATCTTTGGCTCCACCACACCACACAGCTCAAGCCTCCAGGCTTCAGATTGAGGGCGGGGTGGGGGGAGTGGCTGGAGCCCAGAACCACCAGGCAACGAACAGTCTCAGCTCCACCCAGTTCCTTGCCCAGCCACATGGCAGGCGCTCAGGTCTCCAGACCACAGAGCGAGGGCGGGGAGTAGTGCCAGAAGCTCAGAGCCAGCCGGGGCTCCGAGCCGCAGGGAGCCCAGTTGGCAGCCAGCAAATTCAATTCCTCCCAGTCTCTCACCCGGTGGTACCACCACAGCTCAAGCCTTCAGGCTTCAGAGTGGGGGGGGGCAGGAGCAGCTGGAGCCCAGAACCGCTGGGCAGTGAACAGACTCAGCTCCCCCAGTTCCCTGTCCGGTCACACGGCAGGAACTCAGGTCTCCAGACCACAGAGCGAGGGTGGGGCAAGCGCTGGGAGCCCAGAGCCAGCAAGGGCTCAGAGCTGCAGGGAGCCCAGTCAGCAATGAGCAAATTCAGTTTCTCCCAGTCTCTCGCCCGGTTGTACTGCCGCAACTCAAGCCTTCAGGCTTCAGAGTGGGGGCGGGGGTGGGGAGTGACTGGAGCCCAGAACTGCTGGGCATCGAACAGTATCAACTCCCCCAGTTCCCTGCCTGGTCACACGGCAGGCACTCAGGTCTCCAGACCATAGAGCGAGGGCGGGAGGAGCGCCAGGAGCTCAGAGCAGCAGGGAGCTCAGAGCAGCTGGTAGCCAGTTTGACTCAGTTATATGCCTGGTTGTATTGTTGCCCAAGGAGGGCTGCTGCACCTCGCCTTGGGGAAGTGCTGCCCTGGTGAGGGTCTCCCTCCACTGATTGTCTTCACCTCTCTCCCGTGCCCCAGAATCAGCACTGACCAGCTGCAGCTCGGGGACTATCCTCTCCCCTTTAGGAGTCACCCAAGAATCCGAACTCCTGGGGGACAGGCTTTCAGACCTCAGACAGAGTGGAGGGAAGTGCTGGGTGCTCAGAGTTGCCAGCAAAGGATATTTACAGATTTATACAGTTTTGTGTCTGGCAGGAGAACGCCTAGGCATCCTAGTAAGGGAGGTAGGTCCAGTTTGTAGTAGGTCTCTCCCGTGAAGTGTAGTGGGATGGCCTTTGAATTCTGCCCTTTTGTTTGTGGGGCTGTTAAGCCGATCAGGTGGGGGAGTGGGGACTCCCGTCTGCTTGGTGATGGGTTTTGTACCTTTTGTTTGCTTCCTTGTGGTAGCAGCTCTCCTCAGTGGGGTTGATGTGCGTTCTTCAACTTTCTCTCTTGGTGTTGCTCCTCAAATGTGGCTTTCAATTGAACTAAGATAATCAGATTTGTGTAAATTTGGAATATTTTTAATCAAATTGATCAGTTGTATATGTTGTGATAACTTGGTTAATTTTAATACATACACAACTGAGAGCATATCCACTTGAGCAAAGCACTTGAAACACACCTTGTATTTTACTTTAATGTTTGTGTACCTTTATTTCCCCCTTTTATCTATGTAGTCCACATGTGTTACCCTCTTCTTGGGAGATTTCACCTGGCAGGAATGCTCTGAAAGAAGGAGACATAAGGGTCTTCACTAATGAGATGTTCTGTATGGAGGTCAAGAGACCTGGTAATGGTCAGAATTACATCCTAATGGTTGCCCTGTTTGGGATCTTGATAACTGATAGGAATGCAAAATTTATTCACTGTAATGTTTAATAACAGAAGTTCACAATTATAAAATAGCCTTTGTATGTGCCAGAAAACACAGTAGAAAAATAACCTGTATCACCTTGTTTAACTTTACTCTTTGATCCATCTAGGGCATATTTACTACTACTACTATAGAAGTGAGGTATCTATCTTCAGGTATACTTTAAATAACTCTCAAGGTCACACCATAGTGAAGTTGGTGGGTCAATATTTCTATTTCAAGAAGGCTGACTTAGTAAAATACTTTCCTAATTCTCTCTCTACTATTGTACCTTCAAAGAATTGCATATCTAAAATAATTATTCCAAAAGGATAAATTTGGTAATAATAATGACAATTATTGTTTATGGAGACCATTTGTACATAAAAGTAATTTTATACTTTACAAATGAGCTAATACTAATAATCTCATTTTTATTAAAAGAAGAAGACACTAAGAAGTAACTATCACATCAACAGAAAATGTTAAGTCACAGAAAAATATGGAGTTGAAAATCCATGTGCGAAACACTGTTGTACACTCATCAGAATGAAGGGAGTATAGGGGTTATCAAGAAATGATAAAATATGCCACCAATAATTTAGAAGGATTCTGTCAAAAAAGAAATTACTTAATACTCACAAGTTCAGATATGAGAATTAAAACTAGTGAGTAGATAATAAAATAGAGCGACTGCTGCTAAATTGAAGAAAGTTTGAACAACTTCTCACATTTAAAATATAAATGAGCTACCACTCAGATGAATAAATCAAAGCTTTTTAAAGGGTTCTACTGAGTGTGAAGAACGTCCACCCAAGGGTGACTCTGCAGTGTGATGACTAGCCAAGGAGCCAGTTGGCTGTTCATGAAATGTTCCATTTTTCTCCCTCCCCAGCAGACACACCAGTTTCATGGACACAGAAAACCACACGGAAGTGTCACGGTTTATCCTCTTGTGACTCTCAGAAGATCCTGAACTGTAGCCCCTTCTCTCTGGGCTGTTCCTGTCCATGTACCTGGTCATGGGACTCAGGAACCTGCTCATCCTCCTGGACTTCTGTTCTGAATCCCACCTGCACACCCCCATGTGCTTCTTCCTCTCTAACCTGTCCTTCATTGATATCTGTTTCAGCAGCACCACAGTTCCTAAGATGCTGGTGAACATCCAGACAAACAGCAAAGACATTTCCTACAGGGAGTGCCTTACTCAGATGTATTTTTTTTTTATCATTTTTGCTGGACTGGATAATTTCCTCCTGACTGTGATGGCCTATAACCAGTTTATGGCCATCTGCACCCCCTGCTTTACATGGTCATCATGAACCCTTGCCTTTGTGGACTCTCGGTTCTGATATCTTGGTTCATCATTTTCTGGGTCTCCCTGGTTCACCTTTTACTGCTGATAAGGCTGACTTTCTCCATGGGCACTAAAATCCCGTATTTCTTCTGTGACCTGCCTCAGCTACTCCAGGTGGCTCACACTGATACCCTCTTCAGTAACATCTACGTGTATATGTTAGCTGTGCTCCTAGGGGTGTGGGATCCTTTTCTATTACTCTCAGATTGTCTCCTCCTTAATGAGGATGTCATTCATGGCAGGCAAGTAGAAAGCATTTTCCACCTGTGGGTCTCACCTGTGTGTCATCTGCTTGTTGTATGGAACAGGACTTGGGGTCTACCTCAGTTTTGCTGTGACCCATTCTTCCCAGAGAATCTCCATTGCCTCAGTGATGTATGCAGTGGTCACCCCCATGCTGAACTCCTTCATCTATAGCCTGGGTAACAGGGATGTGAATGGGGACCCCGAGGAGACTCCTCAGCAAAGTAGCCTCATGCCTGTGACATACAGATCACTAGTTCAGAACTCAGTGATCACTGGGCTTCAAAGACAAATGTTATGAATTTAAATATCCTGATTCTGTTTCTCCTTTAAATGACAAACTTCATTTTCTATTCTCAAAGCAACCATAACTTGGCTTTGGAATATATTGTATGTTCCCACACATACAACCCCTCCCCCAGTAATTTCTTTTTTAATTTCTTCTCCTGTACATGGTCCTTGAATTTCCAAGTTTGAACAGATTTCTTAGAACCACTCCTGATTTCTAACTTGATTCTTAAAGCACTTTTCGTATCAAGTGCTGACGTGTTTTACTCTTCACTTCATTTGGTTCTGTCCCTTTTTTTAGTGGAAGAAATGGAGTAAAAGTCAAACAATAGTCAAAGTCAAAGCCAAATTCTTAACTCCCAAGGCACTGCTCTGTGCTTTACATGTATGGATTTTATCCTAAAACATGTCTTTGAGGTACTTTCTCTCATTCAATCCCATTTCCCAAAGGAAGATGAGCTCTAATCTAATGTGACACTGAGACCCTTATCCTACCTTTGCTGTCTTGCTTTTTGAAAGAGTAGTATGATGGAAATTTCAATATGAAAGCTAAACTCTAGATTTGAAAGCTGGTTTATTCACATGATTCATAGTAATATACTGTCTAGGATAACTCTGAGATGTTCCTTCATTTTTTTTTTTTTTTTGATGCTGGGTTTTTTCCTTCCTTTCTTCTCTTGTATTTTTCCTTCCTTTCTTCTTTCCCTCATTCCCTCTTCCCTTCCTTTCCTCCTTCCTCTTGACTGTTTTACTGCATCTGTTCTTTTTATGGCTAAATAATATTTCACTGTATAATATTAAAACACAAGTCATTTATCCATTCGTCCACTGATGGATATTTGGGTAATTTTTCTTTTGGCTATTGTGAATTGGGCTTTTATAAAGATGCGTGTAAATATACTTGTTTGATTTTGTTTTCAGTTGTTTGGGGAATATAATCAGTGGTGGGATTGCTGTGTCATACAGCAATTTTATGTCAAACTTTTTGAGGAAGTGCCCAATTTTGTTTCATTGCCACTGGCACATTTTCCCTCCTACCAATGAATGAGTGTTACATCTTCATATCCTTGCTAATAATCGTTGCTTTCCTTTTTCTAAAGATTGTATATGTCTTTTAAGTGAGGAGTCACATCTATTTGTGCTTTTTGTTTCCATTTCCCTAATGACTTATTGAGCATATTTTCATGTGCTTTTGGCAATTAGTTTGTCTTGTGTGGAGAAAGATCTTTTGAAGTCTTTGTTCATTTTTTTTTTTTTTTTGCAGTTTTTGGCTGGGGCTGGGTTTGAACCCGCCACCTCCAGCATATGGGGCCAGTGCCCTACCCCTTTGAGCCACAGGCTCTGCCCAGTCTTTGCTCATTTTTAATTTACATTCCTGATGAACAATGAAGCTAAGCTTTTTCCTTATACCTATTCTCCCTTTCTGTATCGTCTTCTTTTTCCTTTAAAAATTATTTTTTTCCAGGATTGGGTAGAAATGTGTGTTTTCTTTTGAATAATATTTATTCATATCCTTTTCCTATTTTGTAACTGAGTTACTTATTTCATTAGTCACTTGTTTGAGTTCCATATATTTTAAATATTTATCTCTTATTTAATAATGCTTTTGTAGAGAGATTATAAGAAAACTACTTTACCTTACAAATGCAAATAATGTAATCTGATCATATGTATCCTCATATTAATCTGAAATTTAAAACAAGAAAAGAAAAACAAAAGAAATTTGCTTATTTTATTATGAAGAATAGAAGTACCATAATCTGAAATTAGCAAGGTTCAGACTGTGGAGATATGATCTGTCTTTTTATTCTGAGTCCGAAAGCCTGAGAACCAGAAGACTTCATGGTATAAGTTCATGTCCAAAAACTGGCAGGCTTGGGGCCCAGAAAGGACTCATTTTAAGTTCATTTTAAGTTTAAGATCAGAAAAGACCAATGTCCCAGCTGTAAGCAGACAGGCAAGTGGAGGTCCTTCTTTTTTAGTTCATTTCAGATTAATATGAGAGTACAAATGATTGGATTACATTGTTTGCATTTCTTTTTTTTTTTCATTTGAGCTTCAAAATAACTTTATTAGATAAGTACTAGGGGTTTTTTTACTTAATTTTTGTTAAATCATGACTATATACATTTAGGGGTACAATGTAATGATTTGATATATAACGTGGAATGCTTAAATCAAACTAATTAACATAACCATCAGCTCACTAATTTTGGTTTTACAACATTTATAATATACTCTTAGTTGTTTTGAAATATATCCTTTCATTGTGTACATTAGGTAAGATACCACCAAATACCCTCCCTCCACTCACCCTTCCCATTCCCTTCCCCTCCCCCTTCTCTCCCTTATTTCTTTCTGGACTATCTTTGTATTTTATCATTTGAATGAATATGTAAGTGTTAACTAGAGGTTTGTTAAGGAGATAGAATAAAATGTTCTCATTGTTTGCATTTCTAGATTAAGGTTCAAGTTTCAGTTGAGCCCTTCATCAAGGGTGTGCTGTATACCCTTACATTGTGCAAAATATGTGAGAGCATCCAACCCCACTCCTTCCTTCCCTTTCCATTCTCCCTCTCCCTCTCTATCCTCAACCTTGAATATACTTGTGTTTTTATCTCCTGTGGGTTTGTACATCTCTTATATTTACCTGGATGGCTCTGAATTGCATTCTTATTTGTAAAGTATCACAAGAATGGAGCTCCTTCTTATATCTGAACTGTGAGCATTTTTGTCCATTTGGACCTTCAACTGACTGGAAAATGACCACCCTCATTAGGGGGGCCAATATATTCTAACCAGTTGACAAATTAAAATGCTAATCGCATCCATAAAAATCCATTTACAGCCAAAATAATCTTTGCCCAAATATCTGAGCACTCCATAGCCCAGGAAGCTCACACATAAAAACCATCTACAATACTGACAATAAATACTGTAGGTATTTTTGAGAGAATTATAAGCAGTATTTCAATTCCCACATGAATTATTTTCTCCCAAGATTAAGAGTTATAGAAAATAAAGTGGATTTTGATCAGATTTATAAAAAACAAAGGTATAAATTATTGAAACATCATTTTCTTAATTGAACATCTAATAGAGAATGCAAGAAGGCCTGGGGTTTTTTTGTTTTGTTTTGTTTTTTGTTTTTTTGTTTTTTTGTTTGTTTGTTTGTTTGTTTGGGACACTCATTAGGAAAGAGAATTGGTTAAGATCAAACCACATATTTTTCTTGTAGAAATATGGCTACCTTTGGACTTCATATGTCATGTGCCATAAATTCTTCTTTAGCAGTGAGTCTGGTATCTGGTATCTTATTCCTGCCACCAACTATGAACTGATTTCAATTTCAAAAATATATTTCCTATATCTCATTCATTCTTTTTTTTTTTTTTTTTTTGAAACACAGTCTCACTTTATCACCCTTGGTATAGTGCCATGGCATCATCATAGCTCACAGCAACCTCAAACTCCTGGGCTCAAGAGAGCCTCTTGCTTCAGCCATTCCAAAGTAGCTAGGACTACAAGCACCCACCACAATACCCAGCTAATTTTTAGAGACAGGGTCTCACTCTTGCTCAGGCTGTTCTCAAACTCCTGATCTCAAGCAATGCTAGGAGTATAGGTGTGAGCCACTGCACACAGCCTCAGTCATTCTAAATGTTGCCACACTGAGATTCTTTTTTTCCTAACCACAGCTATTCCCCTGTCATTGGTTCTCCATAAAATACACTGTGTCATTTATCCATATCCTTTCTTCTATATTCAATTTGATTGGGTATATGTAAAAATGTTCTCTGTTTAGGTTAAGGATGAACCAATCTCATTTCATTAGCCAGATAGCTCCATGGATAGGAGGCAGATATAATTACATACCATTATTCACATATCCTACTTTAGCCAATAAGACAACTTTTATTAAAGTATTCAAGAGCAAGGAACACAAAGAAATGGTTTATTTATTTATTTTATTTATTATTAAATCATAGCTGGTACATTAATGCAATCATGGGACACCATGCGCTGGTTTAGACATATTTTCATCACACTGGTTAACATAGCCTTCCTGGCATTTTCTTAGTTATTGTGTTAAGACATTTATACTCTACATTTACTAAATTTCACATGTACCCTTGTAAGATGCACCATAGGTATAATCCTACCAATCACCCTCCCTCCATCCATCCTTCCCCCTTCCTCCCTTCCATCTCCCCCTTCCCAATATTCTAAGGTTATAGCTGGGTTATAGCTTTCATATGAAAGCCATAAATTAGTTTCATAGTAGGGCTGAGTACATTGGATATTTTTTCCTCCATTCCTTTTTTTTCTATTAAATCATAACTGTATACATTGATATGATCATGGGGCATCATACACTCGCTTCATAGACCATTTGACACATTTTTATCACAGTGGTTAACATAGCTTTTCCGGTGTTATCTCAGTTACTGTGCCAAAACCTTTACATTTACCAAGTTTCGCAAATACCCCTGTAAGATGCATTCTTGAGATACTTTACTAAGATAAATATGTTCCACCTCCATTCATGTAAACATGAAAGAGGTAAAGTCTCCATCTTTCTTTAAGGCTGCATAATATTCCATGGTCTACATATACCACAATTTATTTATTTTTTATTGTTAAATCATGCTGTGTACATTAGTGCAATCACAGGGTACAATGTGCTGGTTTTATATACAATCTGAAATATTTGCATCAAACTGTTCAACGCAGCCTTCATGGCATTTTCTTAGTTATTGTATGTAGACATTTGTATTCTGCCTTTAGTAAGTTTCACCTGCACCCATTCTAAGATGCACCATAGGTGTGGCCCCACCCATTACCCTCCCTCCACCCTAACCTCCCACTTCCTTTTCCCTCCCTTGGCCCTTACCCATATTCTTGTGCTATAGTTGGGTTATAGCCTTCATGTGAAAGCTATAAATTAGCTTCATAGTAGGGCTGAGTACATTGGATACTTGTTCTTCCATTCTTGAGATATTTTGCTAAAAAGAATATGTTCCAGCTCTGTCCATGTAAACACGAAAGAGGTAAAGTCTCCATCTTTCTTTAATGCTGCATAATATTCCATGTTATACATGTACCGCCATTTGCTAGTCCATTCATGGGTCGATGGGCACTTGGGCTTCTTCCATGACTTAGCAATTATGAATTGGGCTGTAATAAACATTCTGGTACAGATGTCTTTGTTATATTGTGATTTTTGGTCTTCTGGGTATATACCTAGTAAAGGAATAGGATCGAATGGCAGGTCTACTTTTAGACCTCTAAGTATTCTCCAAACATCCTTCCAGAGGGAACGTATTAGTGTGGATTCCCACCAGCAGTGTAGAAGTGTGCCCTTTTCTCCACATTCATGCCAACATCTCCGGTTTTGGGATTTTGTTATGTGGGCTACTCTTACTGGGGTTAGGTGATATCTCAAAGTAGTTTTGATTTGCATTTCTCTGATGATTAAGGATTTCTTTATCATGTGTTTGTAGATCATGTGTCTGTCTTCTTTAGAGAAGTTTCTCTTCAAGTTCTTTGCCCACCCTGAGATGGGATCATTTATTCTTTTCTTGCTAATACGATTGAGTTCTCCATGGATTCTGGTTATTAAACCTTTATCAGAGGTATAACCTGCAAACATTTTTCTCCCATTCTGAGGGCTGTCTGCTTGCTTCACTTATTGTGTTCTTGGCTGTGCAGAAGCTCTTTAGTTTGATCAGGTCCCAGTAATGTACTTTTGTTGGTTTTTTTTTTTTTTTTTGCAGTTTTTGGCCAGGGTTGGGTTTGAACTTGCCACTTACAGCATATGGGGCTGGCACCCTACCCCTTTGAGTCACAAGTGCCGACCCCAGTAATGTATTTTTGATACGGCTTCAATTGCCTGGAATGCTGAGACACGTGAATTGTGCCCACTGGGCTTCTGCATGCCCTGACCAGGAACTCCAGGAGCTGTGCAACACTGGGTCCTTCCTCCTGTACCTTCCCTGCCTCCACCAGCCTGCTTGTCTGGCCAGGGACTCTGGTAGCTGCGTGCCCTCTGGAGCCCTCCCTGCCCCTGTGTGGAGCCCTTCTCCTGGCCAGAGACTGCTGGAGCCTTGGGCCCTCTGTGCCAAAGTCACTGGGTGCCAGGCACTTCAAGAACTGTGTGCACTACCCCCTGCCCTGTTGTAGAATACAGGTGTGTCACACTCCAGAGCTGCTCCCACAACCAGAGCTCCCTGGCTGGGGAAGCCCCAGAGCCACTACACAGGGTCACTCCCTACAAAGATCCAGCAACAATAGAGTGATCCCACTGGGGTCTAATCTTCGAGAGACACCTCCCAAACTCTAAGGATAGCAAGACACAATGGTGAAAAACAATTATGAGGTGAAATCAACACAAAAATTCTGGCAATATGAATAATCAGAGTTGATCAACTCCCCCAAGGAATAATGCGGCACACACAGCACAAGATCCCAGCACAAACAAATAGCTGAGATGTCAGAAATCGAATTCAGAATCTGGATAGCAAATAAGATCAAATTAGAATTCCAAGCAGTAACCCAAAAGATTTCTCAAGAATTCAAAGAATTCAGAGACCAAATGACCAAAAATTTTGACACATTGAGACAAGAAGTTGCAGCCCTCAAAGATCTGAGAAACACAGTAGAATCCCTCAGTAACAGAATGGACCAAGCAGAAGAAAAAATTTATGACATTGAAGACAAAGTTTTCAAATGCTCCCAAACTCTGAAAGAGGAAGATAAATGAACAGCAAAAACAGATCACTCTCTGAAAGCTCTGGGACAATTCGAAGAAAACCAACATTCATCTTATAGGGATCTCTGAAAGCGATGAAATGGCTTCACAAGGCACAGAGTCTCTTCTCCATGAGATTATGAAAGAGAACTTTCCAGACATGCCAAGAGATTCTGAACTTCAAATAGCAGACAGGTTCAGAACTCCAACATGACTCAACCTGAATAAGACATCCCCCAGACACTTCATAATCAATTTCACTAAAGTTAATATGAAGGAGAAAATTCTGAAGCAGCGAGATGAATAAAAACCATTACCTACAAGGGGAAGAATATTAGAATAACTGCAGAACTCTCTGCTGAAACCTTTCAAACTAGAAAAGGATGGTCATCAACTTTTAATCTCCTAAAACAAAATAACTTTCAACCCAGGATCCTGTACCTAGCTAAACTGAGTTTCATTTATTATGGAGAAATTAAATACTTTAATGACATTCACATGTGGAGGAAATTTGCAACAACTAAACCAGCTCTCCAGGATATTCTCAGACCTATCCTCCATAAAAAACAGCGTAATCGTCTACCACAAAAGTAAACCCACCCAGAAAATTTTGATCAATTCCAACTTCCACAGTCGCAAAAAAAAATTAAAAATGTCCACCAGACTCTCGAAAAACTTATCAATATTCTCAATTAATGTGAATGGTTTAAATTGTCCTCTAAAGAGGCACAGGTTGGCTGACTGGATACAAAAACTCAAGCCAGATATCTGCTGCATACAAGAATCACATCTTACATTAAAATACAAATATAAACTCAAAGGGAAGGGATGGTCATCTATACTCCAGGCAAATGGAAAGCAGAAAAAAGCAGGCATTGCACATGCAATAGGCTTTAAACCAACCAAAATAAGGAAGAATAAGGATGGACACTTCATATTTGTTAAAGGTAATACTCAATATGATGAGATCTCAATTATTAATATTTATGCACCCAACCAGAACGTACCTCAATTTATAAGAGAAACGCTAACTGACATGAGCAACTTGAGATCCCCAGTTCCATAGTAGTTGAAGATTTTAACATCCCTTTAGCAGTGCTGGATAGATCCTCCAAAAAGAAGATAAGCAAGGAAATTTTAGATTTAAACTTAACCATTCAACATATGGATTTAACAGACATCTACAGAACATTTCATCTCAATAAAACTGAATACACATTCTTCTCATCAGCCCACAAAACATACTCCAAAATTGACCACATCCTAGGCCACATCTAACCTCAGAAAATTTTTTTAAAAATAGAAATTATCCCTTCCATCTTCTCAGACCTTCATGGAATAAATATTGAACTCAGTAACGGCAGGAACCTGCATACCCATACAAAAACATGTAAGCTAAACCACCTTATGCTGAAAGATAGATGTGTTATAGATGAGATTAAGAAGGAAATCACCAAATTTTTGGAACAAAACAACAATGAAGACACGAATTATCAGAACCTCTGGGATGGGATACTGCAAAGGCAGTCCTAAGAGGGAAATTTATAGCACTGCAAGTCTTCCTCAAGAAAACGGTAAGAGAGGAAGTTAATAACTTAATGGGACATCTCAAGCAACTGAAGAAGGAAGAACATTCCAACCCCAAACCTAGCAGAATAAAAAAAATACTCAAAATCAGAGCAGAATTAAATGAAATTGAAAACAAAGAATTATACAACAGATCAATAAATCAAAATGTTGATTGTTAGATAAACTCCCAAATATTTCATCTTCTTTGGCCCTACTGTAAAGGTAATAGAATCCTTGATTGTTTTTTCCCCTTGACTATTGTTGGTGCATATAAAGGCTACACATTTATGAGTGTTCATTTTGTAACCTGAGATGCTGCTGTATTCCTTGATCACTTCTAGGAGTTTTGTAGTAGAATCCCTGTTGTTTTCCAGATATACAATCATATCATCTGCAAAGAGGGAAAGGTTGATATCCTCTGGTCCTATTTGGATCCCCTTGATTGCCTTCTCTTGCCTGATTGTGGTGGCTAAGTCTTCCATTACAATGTTAAAGAGCAATGGAGACAGTGGGCATCCTTGCCTGGTTCCTGATCTGACCAGAAATGATTTCAATTTACTTCATTCACTATGATATTTGCTGTGGATTTGCTGTAGATGGCCTCTATCAGTTTAAGAAATGTTCCATCTAGACCTATTTTCTTAAGTATTCTGATCAGGAAAGGGTGATGGATATTGTCAAAAGGTTTTTCTGCATCAATTGAGAGAATCATATGGTCTTTGTTTTTTAATTTGTTTATGTGATGTATTGTATTTATTGATTTACCTATATTGAATCAGTCTTGGGACCCTGGGTTGAAACCTACCTGGTCATGGTGTATAATTTTTTTGATTTGTTGTTGGATTCTGTTTGCTAGGATCTTATTGAATATTTTTGCATCGATATTCATTAGAGATATTGGTCTATAATTTCCTTTTCTTGTTGGGTCTTTTCCTGGCTTGGGGATCAGGGGATATTTGCTTCATAGAATGAATTGGGAAGCATTTCTTATTTTTCTGTTTTGGAAATGGTTGAGTAATATAGGTACTAGTTCCTCTTTAAAGGCTTGATAGAATTCTGATGTGAAGCCATCTGGTACTGGTCTTTTTTTGGGGGGGGGATAGGGGAGATTTCTTATGGTTGATGCTATTTCAGAGCTTGTGGTAGGCTTGTTCAATGTTTTCACTTCTTTCTGGCTAGGTCTGGGAGGGTGACATGTTTCCAAGTATTGATCTATGTTCTTCAGATTTTCATACTTCTGAGAGTAGAGTTTTATGTAGTATTCATTAAGGATTTGCTGAATTTCTGAGGAGTCTGTTGTTACTTGGCCTTTGTCATTTCTGATTGATGAAATTAGAGATTTTTACTCTTTTTTTCCTGGTTAGGTTAGCCAATGGTTTATCTATTTTATTGACCTTTTCAAGAAACCAACTCTTTGGTTGATCTGTCGTATGATTTTTTTTGTTTTCAATTTCATTTAATTCTGCTCTGATTTTGATTATTTATTTTCTTCTATTGGGTTTAGGGTTGGAAAGTTCTTCCTTTTCTAGTTGCTTGAGATGTCCCATTAAGTTATTGACTTCCTCTCTTTTCATTCTCTTGAGGAAAACTTGCAGTGCTATAAATTTCCCTCTTAGGACTGCCTTTGTGGTATCCCAGAGGTTCTGATAATTTGTGTTTTCATTGTCCTTTTGTCCAAAAAATTAGTTAATTTCCTTCTTAATCTAATATACAACCCACCTATCATTCAGCATAAGGTTATTTAACTTGCATATTTTTGTATGAGTACGCAGATTCCTGTTGTTACTGAGTTCAAATTTTATTCCATGGTGGTCTGAGAAGATGCAAGGAATAATTTGAATTCCTTTAAATTTATGAAGGTTAGAATTGTGACATAAGATGTGATCAATTTTGGAGTATGGCCCATGGGCTGATGAGAACTATGTGTATTCAGTATTGTTGGAATGAAATGTTCTGTAGATGTCTGTTAAATCCAATTCTTGGATAGTTAGGTTTAAATCTAACATTTCTTTGCTTAGCTTCCTGTTGGAGGATCTATCCAACACTGCCAAAGGAGTGTTAAAATCTGACTATTATGTAACTGGAGGAAATCAAGTTGCTCATGTCTGTTAGAGTTTCTCTTATAAATTGAGGTGCATTCTGGTTGGGTGCATAAATATTAATAATTGAAATCTCATCATATTATTACCTTTAACAAATATGAAGTGATCATTCTTATCCTTCCTTACTTTTGTTAGTTTAAAGCCTATTGTATCTCCAAATAGAATTGCAGTACCTGCTTTTTTCTGATTTCCATTTGTCTGAAACATGGACGACCATCATTTCACCCTGAGTCTATATTTATCTTTTTAGGTAAGATGAGATTCTTGTATGCAGCAAATATCCGGCCTGAGTTTTTGTCTCCAGTTAGCCAACCTGTGCCTCTTTAGAGGACAGTTTAAGCCATTCACATTAATGGAGATTATTGATAAGTCAGGTAAAATTTTGGATATCGAGTTTTTCGAAAGTCCACTGGACATTTTTAATCCTTTTGCCACTGTGTAAGTTGGACTTTGATCAAAAGTTTCTGAGTGAGTTTACTTTTGTGGTAGTGGATTGTGTTGTTCATTATGGAGGATAGATCTGAGAATATCCTGAAGAGCTGGTTTGGTTATGGCAAATTTCTTCAACATATGAATGTCATTAAAGTATTTAATTTCTCCATCATAGATGAAACTCTGTTTAGCTAGATACAGGATCCTGGGTTGAAAGTTATTTTGTTTTAGGAGATTAAAAGTCAATGACCACCCTCTCTGGCTTGAAAGTTTTCAGCAGAGAGATCTGCAGTTATTCTAATATTCTTCCCTTTGTAAGTAATGGTTTTCTTATGTCTGGCTGCTTTCAGGATTTTCTCCTTCACATTAACTTTAGCTAAATTAATTATAATATGTCTACGAGAAGGGCTTCACTATGGGGCAGTGTAGAAGATCTTTATTGGGCTACAATAAATATTCTGGTGCAAATGTGTGTTGTAAGATGAGTTTTGATCATCTGGGTAGATACCTAGTAGAGGAATTGCAGGATGGAATGGTAGATCAACTTTTAGTTCCTTGAGAATTCTCCAAACTTCGTTCGAAAAGACTGTATTAGTTTGCAATCCCACCAGCAGTGTAGAAGTGTTCCCTTCTCTCTACATCCATGCCAACATCTGTAGCTTGGGGATTTTATGATGTGGGTTAATCTTATTGGAATTATTTAATATGTCAAAGTGGTTTTGATTTGCATTTCTCTGATGATTAAAGATATTGAGCATTTTTGTATGTGTTTGTTGGTCATTCTCTTGTCATCTTCAGAGAAGTTTCTGTTCAAGTCTCTCATCCATATTAAAAAATGGGGTTATTTGTTCTTTCCTTATTGATTAATTTGAGTTCTCTGTGGATTCTATTTATCACACCTTTGGGAGAAAGATAACCTGCCAATATCTTCTCACATTCTGCAGGCTGTCTGCTTTATTTACATACTGTATTCTTGTCTGTGCAGAAGTTTTTCCATTTGATCATATCCCAGTAATATATTTTTGGTGTTACTTCAATTGCCCAGGGATCCTCCTCATAAAATATTCTCACAGGCAAATTTCTTTAAGTGTTTTCCCTGCACTCTCTCCTAGATCTTTATAGTTTTGTGTCTTAAGTTTAAATCTTTTATAAAGTGAGAATCAATATTTGTTAATGGTGCAAAGTGAGGGTCCAGTTTCAGTCTTCTACAGGTCACCAGCCAGTACACCCAGCACCATTTGTTAAATAGGGAATCTTTCTTCCAATTAATGCTTTTGCTAGGCTTATCAAAAATCAAATGATGATAAGTGACTGTGTTTATTTCTTAGTTCTCTATTCTGTTCCATAAATCTATCTCTGTGATTATCTATAGTGATCAAAACAGCCAGTACCATATTGTTTTGATCACTATAGATTTATAGTATAGCTGAAGTCTGGTGAGGTGGTACCTCCTGGTTTGTTTTTATTTCTATGTAAGGTATTGGCTATTCGAGTTTTTTTCTGATTCCATATAAAATGAAGCACTATTTTTTTCAAGCTCTTTAAAGTATGACAATGTTGCTTTAATAGGGATTGCATTAAATCTGTAGATTACTTTGGGTAGTATGAACATTTTAACAATGTTGATTCTTCCCAGCCATGAGCATGGTATGTTTTTCCATTTGTTAACATCTTCAGCTATTTCTTTTCTCAGAGTTTCCTAATTCTCATTACAGAGTTTGTTCACCTCTTTGTTAGGTACATTCTCAGGCATTTCATATTCTTTGGCACTACTGTAAAAGGAATAGAGTCCTTGACTATATTTTCAACTTGACTATTCTTGGTATATATAAAAACTACTGATTTTTAAGTATTGATTTTGTGTCCTGAGATGCTGCTGTGTTCCTTGACCACTTCTAAGAGTTTCATAGTTGAATTCCCAGGGTTTTCCAGTTATAAGATCATGTCATCCACAAAGAGTATGATTCTGACCCCATTTGAATACCCTTCATCACTTTCTCTTGCCTGATTGCAATGGCTAAGACTTCCATTACTATGTTGAATAGCAGTGGAGACAATGGCCATCCTTGCCTAGTTCCTGATCTGAGTGGAAATGTTTTCAATTTTACACCATTTAATATGATATTGGCTGTGGGTTTGCTGTAGATGGCTTCTATTCATTTAAGAAATGTCCCATCTAAGCCAATTTTCTTAAGTGCTCTGATCATGAAAGGATGGTGGATATTATCAAAAGCTTTTTCTGCATCAATTGAGAGAATCATATAGTCTTTGTTTTTATTTTATTTATGCAATGTATTATATTTATTGATTTATGTATGTTGAAACAACCTTCTAACACTGGGATAAAACCAACTTGCTCATGGTATATAATTTTTTGATGTATCATTGAATCTGCTTACTAGACTCTTGTTGAGTATTTTTCATCAGACACAGAAAATTAAAATCCCTAATAGCATCAATCAGAAAAGGTAATCTTACAAAAGTCCCTCTCAGAGTTGTGGCCAGAGACTCTGAAGACCTGCTTGGTGAGATAGTGCAAGGTGGCTCTGTTTTGAAATCAGCCAACCTCTTTTCTAAGAAGTCACATTATTAGGTTTAAATTTCAGCTAGGGAGAGATACAGGCAGCTGCCACGCCCAACCCCCACCATTCACTTCTTTACCATCACAGAACTTCCACAGCTGAACCTCAGAGGGTCCCCAGGTGGACAACCCCAGTAGAGAGCTCCAATTAGATTGTCTAAGGCAGTACAAACACTGCTCAACAGAGAGAGATCAAAGGGTCTCTAGTGGTGGACAGAAATCCACAGGCAGTTCTCTTCCACAAACCCGAGGGGATGGCACCCAATTCCTTCTGGTGAACCAATTACCCATAAAAGTCCCAATTGGGCATCAGCACTCCTGCCCACCTGGCACAATCAGAACTGGGGGTCTGCACCCATGCCCACTGGAACAGTCAGAACCAGGTGTCGGCACCTCTGCTCATTGGGCACAGTCAGAACCGGGGGTCTGCACCTCATCCATCAGTGCACCAGTTGTAGTGTGCCTCTCTTTCTCTCCCCCATGCATCCCTTTCTTCCTGTGCCCCCCTGCTTTCCCATGAGTCACACTTTCCATGCTGGTGTCCAGTGACCCATGCAATGCCCAGATCTCTCAGGGAATGGCCAAACACCCTGGGCTCTGCAGGGGGCAGAACTTCAGACTGCTATATGATGGGGGAAGGGTGGACTGAGAGTTCAGAATTGTGGGGGAAATATTTGTTCAATTTTATGCTGGGCAGGGTAGTGTCTAGGTTCATAAGTGGGACCTCCCTGGAGGAGACCCAGTGTTTTGCACTTCTCTTCTATAGCATAAAATTAGAGGTCTTTTTACAGATTCTCTGTAAGCAAGGATTCTAGATGATGGGCTTTGTACCTATAATTTGTTTTCTTGGATCCTCCTCCTTGTAGTCACAGCTTGTCTAACTTCTTTCTTAGCTCATTTCCCAACCTTTGTCTTCAGGAGTCCAATTCTGTCCAGTTTTTCTCCCTCTGGTCAGGAGCCTCTGACAGTAGTTACTTCTAGTTGGCCATCTTCCTCCACCTCCTTTGATACAATTTAGATTCTTTTTCTAAATAATCCTAGCCTACAAGACAGGCTTATTTATCTTAGAAAGCTGTTTTTTGTTTTTGTTTTTTTGCCTCCCCCCCCCCACAATGGACTGAGCATTACTGTCCCAACAGTGAGCAGGTGCATTGAGACTAACACAGCCTTCTTTTGGTATACAGGCTAATAATCTGCTTTTTGGAGATGATATCTATTAGGTATGTGGTCTGGTCACCCAGTCAGGCAGCAAGAAAGGAAGCTTTGGCATTCATTCAGCTTTGGGCAGAAAACATTTTAGCATTTATGTCAAAAGAAAAATCATTACAAAAGAAAACAACTATTAGTTATTAATTTGACTCATAATTAATATAATGTTACTACTTACAAATGTATATAAGTGTATACACACAGTAACATACTGTTCATTCAATCCTTATTCATATCTTTTCTAAAATGAACCTCTCCCAAGTCATCAGGTGAGAGGAAGGGGGGTCTGGACCTTTTCCCCATGTGGATTATTGCTGTAGACAGACAGCTGGAGATGTGCAGTGAATTGGCAGATCGCTGTATTTGCAGTGTAATTTAAAACCACCGACTCTGTTGTAGAGATTTTCCCTGCTCAGCAGTGCTGGCTGGCAGGCCCATCCCTCACGGAGGACAGCAGCATGCAATTCCTGGCAAAACCCATTTGATGAAAATTTATTCCTGAGCCAAGTTTAGTGACCCAAAAGGGGCCCCGCTCAGAGACACAAGGGACTAAGCAACCCTATGGAAAATTGAAGGGAAGAGATCCTGCCCAGGAAATAGACATTTTGAATTCTCCAAAACTGCGGGCACCTTCCCCCAGAACAGGAGTGATTAAATAGACCGGACCATTCCTGGTGGGGAATACTGGTGTGGGCTGGCAGTTCAGACTGTGTGGTGAACTGGCGGGTGGCTGGACTCAAATCTCCAGACTCAAAAGTGAGACCCTGAGCCACATAAACTGAGCAGAAGGTTTGCATGTGCTGCAGCCGTGCCTCTGGCAGCAAGACCCTGCAACAGCCAGCCCCTCCCCCACAGCCAATTGCACTTGCCAGTTTGCAGGAGAACACAGGAGCAGAGTGGAAAGATTTGTGAAGTGTGGACTCCTGCACCGAGTTGGGAGGTCGGATAGGATAGCAGTCTGAAACAGAGCAGCTGAGGTTGCACAACAATTAGGTAAAAAAAACTTTTACAGAAACTCCAAAACGGCAATGTCCAGGAAGGGTGGGTACCGTGGTAACAGTATAAACTGTGAATCAGGTATAAGCCTGGGAACCACTCGCAGTGCCACCTGGTGTCCAGAAAGTATATTGCATTATAAATATGTTCCTAGGAAAATTGATCCCTACGTCATACATATATAGATGTATATTTCTATATATATACTAGAATAATATTTTTGTGGTTGGTGCCTTTTTTTTCTTTTCTCTCATCATTTTCTTGGAGGAACTATTGTTAATTTTTATTATTTTTATGTATACTTTTTTATTTCTATTTTTCTATTTTTAATTTTTTCTTTCTTCTTTTTTAATGTTCATATGAACACCACATTTTTTTTTCTTTCCCTTATCTCCTCTTCTTCCCTTCTTATGGTTTCTGAGAGTGCTAACATCAGATTTCTAGAGGGTTTTTTGTTTGTTCATTTTCTTTGTATGTTTTTTACCTTTTTCTTTTTCTCAATTATTCTATGATCATCATAATTTGTATTACAGTTGTTTTGTTGTTGTTGTTGTCTATATGTCTATGTGTTTCTGATTGATTGTGCATCTGTGGGCTTGTGTGTCAGGTAGCCTTTTTATCTGTTTATTTGCTCATTTGGTCTCAAGAAGTTTGGTGTTTTGACCTGCGATTCTGAGCTCCCAGCACTACCCTTCTCTCCCACTCTGAGGTCTGGAGGCCTGTCCCCCAGGAGTCCAGATTCTTGGGTGACTTTTCAAGGGGTGTAGACAGGGGCTGGACTGAAGCTGGTCAGTGTGGATTCTGCAGCATGGGAGTGAGGAGACAACAGTCGGCTGAGAGGGAACCACATCGGAGCAGCAGTGCCCTGAGGCATAGAGCAGCAGCCGTTCTTGGCAACAATGGAGCCCACCCCCAGAGATTCCAAAGCCTCAACCCCTGTCTTCCTGGGCAACCAGAGGAGGCCAGGCATCTTCTCAGATAGCAACCAATGCGGAACAGATCTGGGACTGAAACACAGGCCCTGTGAGTAAAGGGCTTACCTGAGATGGTACTGGCCTGGATGAAGCGCAGGGACTAGAAAACGCACACGCAGACCCAGGAATTTCCCAGGGTGGGGCTGACCCAGAGGACCGCTTTACTGAGCCTAAGACGTACCTGGCCCACAGGGGATCATCAGCCCATAGACAAAGGAAGGCAGGAGGCTAGAGCAGATCATGCTACAAATACAAACCTTCAGGAGTAAAGACAGGACCTGAGGTACAGGTTCCGGGAACTCAAAACAGTTTCTCTTCTGCAGAGGAATTTAGCAGGGACAGAAACAAACATCCACAAAGTTGTTTTGTTCTGTCAGTAACATCAATCGGGGTGGGGCTGGAACTGAGTGAACACCCCCCAGCCTCCATCAAGTGCCTGAGGATGTCAGGCCTCACCACCCTCTGCTGGATAAAGGCTGAGAGCAGTGGCCTGGCTGAGCAGATACAGATTTCCTTGTGACTCAGGCAGGTACAAACACCTGGAGTATCTGCTCACTGGAGGCAACTGAGTTACAGCCCTGCGGGGGCTATCAGTGACTGTGTGTGACAGAGGTGCAAGGTGGGGAAGGAGACATCAACCTTCCCCGACTACTCTATTTGCTGGGCGGGTCCTCCTGACTTCACAGAGCACTGGAGCAAGTCATATTTGAGTTGTCACCAGACCCCTGTGATCCAGTTCCCAGAGACCTTTGAAACTCTCACACCTGAGACAGGTGCTGACTGAGACAATTTATTTGGACCTTTTGAACTGAGCCAATCACCTGAGGACTATACAAGTGGTGCCCTGGGTGTGTGGTTGTAGGAAGGTTTGATTTTCCTTTTCCAATTGTTGCCTGCAGTGGACAGGGTGACTCAATTGCTGGTATTTCCCCACAGCTGAAACTTCAACCCAGAGTAACTGTTTCACTAGGGTCAAACAGAGACCAGCTGAAAACAAGGCAGAACAACTTAGCCCCACCACACCAAATAGGTCCCCAGTCTCTCAGGCCATAGCATTGTACGGGACCTCAAAAAGCTCCAGGAACAAAGTGAAATGGTATAAAATAATCATGGGCAGAATAAGCAGAAAAACTCTGGTAGCATGAATAACCAGAATAGATCAACCCCCCGCAGGAAAGATATGGCGGATGAAGATCCCATTCATAAACAGCTGGCTGAGATGTCATAAATCAAATTCAGAATTTGGATTGCACACAAGATTAATAGAATGGAGGAAAAATTGGAATTAGAAATTCAAAGAGCAATTCAAAAGTCAGAATTAAAATTCGAGGAGAAATTCAAAAATGTCTCAAGAATTTAATGAATTTAAAGAAAAACCACCAAAGATTTCGATGCACTGAAGCAAGAATTTGCAGCCCTCAAAGAAATGAAAAATACAGTAGAATCCCTCAGTAACAGAGTGGAGCAAGCAGAAGAAAGGATTTCTGACATTGAAGACAAAGCTTTTGAATGCTCCCAAACTCTCAAAGAGGAAGAGAAATAGAGAGCCAAAATGGATCATCCTCTCAGAGAGCTTTGGGATAATTCGATGAAGGCTAATATCTGCTTAATTGGAATCCCTGAATCCAATGAAGTGGCCTCACTAGGCACAGAGGCCCTTCTCCATGAAATTATGAAAGAGAATTTTCCAGACATGCCAAGAGATTCTGAAATTCAGATAGCAGACAGGTTCAGAACCCTAGCATGACTCAATCCGAATAAGACATCACCCAGGCATATTATAATTAACTTCACTAGTGTAACTATGAAAGAGAAAATTCTGAAACTAGCTAGATGTAATAAATCCATTAACTACAAAGGGAAGAATATTAGAATGACTGCAGATCTCTATGCTGAAACTTTTCAAGCCAGAAGAGGATGGTCACCGAAATTTAATGCCCTAAAACAAAATAACTTTCAACCTCGGATCCTGTATCCAGCTAAACTGAGTATCATTTATGATGGAGAAATTAACTACTTTAATGACATTCATATGTTGAAGAAATTTGCCATAACCAAACAATCTCTTCAGGATATTCTCAGACGTATCCTCCATAATGACCAGCCCAATAATCTGTCACAAAAATAAACTCACTCAGAAACTTTTGATCAAACTCCAACTTCCACAGTGGCAAAAGGATTAAAAATGTCCACTGGACTTTTGAAAACCTCGATACCCAAAATTTCACCAGACTTATCAATATTCTCCACTAATTTGAGCGGCTTAAACTGTCCTCTAAAGAGGCATAGGTTAGCTGACTGGATACAAAAACTTAGGCCAGATATTTGCTGCATACAAGAGTCACATCTCATCTTAAAAGATAAATATAGACTCAGGGTGAAAGGATGGTCATCCATATTTCATGCAAATGGTAGCCAGAAAAAAGCAGGCACTGCAATTCTATTTGCAGACACAATAGGCTTTAAACCAACAAAAGTAAGGAGAAAAATGGTCACTTCATATTTGTTAAGGGTAATACTCAATACCATGAGATTTCAATCCTTAATATTTATGTACCCAACCAGAACGTGCCTCAATTCATAAGAGAAACTCTAACAGACATGAGCAACTTGATTTCCTCCAGCTCCATAATAGTCAGAGATTTCAACACTCTTTTGGCAGTGTTGGATAGATCCTCCAATAAGAAGCTGAGCAAAGAAATCTTAGATTTAAACCTAACCATCCAACATTTGGATTCAGCAGACATCTACAGAACATTTCATCTCAACAAAAGTGAATATATATACTTATCAGCCCAAGGAACATACTCCAAAATCAATCACATCTTAGGTCAGAAGTATAACCTCAGTAAATTTAAAAAAATAGAAATTATTCCTTGCATCCTCTCAGACCACCATGGAAAAGAAGTTGAACTCTGTAACAACAGGAACTACATCCTCATACAAAAACATGGAAGGTAAATAACCTTATGCTGAATGACAGCTGTGTCAGAGATGAGATCAAGCAGGAAATTGCAAAATTTCTGGAACAAAATGACAAAGAAGACACGAATTATCAGCACCTCTGGGTACCATAGCAAAGGCAGTACTAAGAGGGAAATTTATAGCACTGCAAGCCTTCCTCAAGCTAACGGAAAGAGAAGACGTTAACAACTTAATGGAACATCTCAATTAACTAGAAAAGGAAGAACATTTCAACCCCAAACCCAGTAGAAGAAAAGAAATAACCAAAATTAGAGCAGAATTAAATGAAATTGAAAACAAAAGAATTATACAACAGATCAATAAATCAAAAAGTTGGTTTTTTGAAAAGGTCAATAAAATAGATAAACCTCTGGCTAACCTAACCAGGAAAAAAAGAGTAAGTCTCTAATCTCACCAACCAGAAAAGACAAAGACAAAATAACAACAGACTCTTCAGAAATCAAAAAAATCCTTAATGAATATTTCAAGAAACTTTATTCTCAGAAATACGAAAATCTGAAGGAAATTGACCAAAACTTGCAAGCACGTCACCTTCCATGACTTAGCCAGAATCAAGTGGACGTGTTGAACAGGCCAATATCAAGTTCTGAAATAGCATCAACTATACGAAATCTCCCTAAAAAGAAAAGCCTGGAACCAGATGGCTTTACTTCAGAATTCTACCAAACCTTTAAAGAGGAACTAGTGCCTATATTACTCAACATGTTCCAAAATGTAGAAAAAGAAGGAAGACTACCCAACACATTCTATGAAGCAAGAATCACCCTGATTCCTAAACCAGGAAAAGACCCAACAAGAAAAGAAAATTATAGACCAATATCACTAATGAATATAGATGCAAAAATATTTAACAAGATCCTAACAAACAGAATCCAGCAACACATCAAACTAATTATACATCTTGACCAAGTTAGTTTTATCCCAGGGTCTCAAAGTTGGTTCAACATCTGTAAATGTATAAGTATAATTCAGCACATAAACAAATTAAAAAACAAAGACCATACAATTTTCTCATTTGATGCAGAAAAAGCACTCCTTCATGATCAGAACACTTAAGAAAATTGGTATAGAAGGGACATTTTTTTAAAGTGATAGAGGCCATCTACAGCAAACCCACAGCCAATATCGTATTGAATGGAGTATAATCGAAACCATTTCCACTCAGATCAGGAACCAGACAGAGCTGCCCATTGTCCCCACTGTTCTTTAACATTGTAATGGAAGTTTTAGCCATCGCAATTAGGGAAGAAAAGGTGATCAAGGGTATCCATATAGGGTCAGAAGAGATCAAACTTTCGCTCTTCGTAGATGATATGATTGTATATCTGGAAAACACAAGGGATTCTACTACAAAACTCTTAGAAGTGATCAAGGAATACAGCCGCATCTCAAGTTACAAAATCAACACTCATAAATCAGTAGCCTTTATATATACCAACAATAGTCAAGCTGAAAAAACACTTAAGGACTCTATTCCGTTCACAGTAGTGCCAAAGAAGATGAAATATTTGAGAGTTTATCTAACAAAGGAAGCGAAAGATCTCTATAAAGAGAACTATGAAACTCTAAGAAAAGAAATAGCTGAAAACGTTAACAAATGGAAAAACATACCATGCTCATGGCTGGGAAGAATCAACATTGTTAAAATGTCCATACTACCCAAAGCAATATACAATTTTAATGCAATCCCTATTAAAGCTCCACTGTCATACTTTAAAAATCTTGAAAAAATAATACTTCATTTTATATGGAATCAGAACAAAACTCAAATAGCCAAGACATTACTCAGAAATAAAAATGAAGAAGGAGGAATTCCGCTACCAGACCTCAGACTATACTATAAATTTATAGTGATCAAAACAGCATGGTACTGGCACAAAAGCAGAGAAGTAGATGTCTGGAACAGAATAGAGAACCAAGAGATGAACCCAGCTACTTACCGTTATTTGATCTTTGACAAGCCAATTCAAAACATTCAGTGGGGAAAATATTCCCTATTTAACAAATGGTGCTGGGTGAACTGGCTGGCACCTGTAGAAGACTGAAACTGGACCCGCACTTTTCACCATTAACTAAGACAGACTCTCACTGGATTAAAGATTTAAACTTAAGACATGAAACTATAAAAAATAATAGTAGAGAGTGCAGGGAAAACCCTTGAAGAAATTGGTCTGGGCGAGTATTTTATGAGGAGGACCCCCAGGCAATTGAAGCAGCTTCAAAAATATACTACTGGGACCTGATCAAACTAAAAAGCTTCTGCACACCAAGAACACAGTAAGTAAAGCAAACAGACAGCCTTCAGAATGGGAGAAGATATTTGCAGGTTTTGTCTCTGACAAAGGTTTAATAACCAGAATCCACAGAGAACTCAAACGTATAAGCAAGAAAAGAACAAGTGATCCCATCGCAGGCTGGGCAAGGGACTTGAAGAGAAACCTCTCTGAAGAAGACAGGTGCACAGCCTACAGACATATGAGAAAATGCTCATCATCTTTAATCATCAGAGAAATGCAAATAAAAACTACCTTGAGATACCATCTAACTCCAGTAAGATTAGCCCATATCACAAAATCCCATGACCAGAGATGTTGGCATGGATGTGGAGAAAAGGGAACACTTCTACACTGCTGGTGGAAATGAAAATTAATACATTCCTTTTGGAAAGATGTTTGGAGAACACTTAGAGATCTAAAAATAGAACTGCCATTCAATCCTATAATTCCTCTACTAGGTGTATACCCAAAAGACGAAAAATCACATTATAACAAAGATATTTGTACCAGAATGTTTATTGCAGCCCAATTCACAATTGCTAAGTCATGGAAAAAGCCCAAGTGCCCATCGATCCACGAATGGATCAATAAATTGTGGTATATGTACACCATGGAATATTATGCAGCTTTAAAGAAAGATGGAAACTTTACCTCTTTCATGTTTACATGGATGGAGCTGGAACACATTCTTCTTAGTAAAGTGTCTCAATAATGGAAGAAAAGGTATCCAATGTACTCATCCCTACTATGAAACTAATTTGTGGCTTTTATAGGAAAGCTAAAACCCAGTTATAACCTAAGAATATGGGGAAGGGGGAGAAGGAGGGGAGGGAGGTGGGAATTTGGGCAGAGGGAGGGTGATTTGTGGGATTACACCTGTGGTGCATTTTACAAGGGTACATGTAAGACTTAGTGAATGCAGAATGATTGTCTTAACACAATAACTAAGAAAATGCCAGGAATGATATGTTAACCAGTGTGATGAAAATGTGTCAAACTGCTTATAAAACCAGTGTATGGTGCCCCATGATCATATTACTGTACACAGCTATGATCTAGTACTTATAAAAAAAATCTTTAGGAAGTCTATAGATTTCCTACCTTTTCTCAGATGTCCAAAGTGTAAATATCTTTTTAAAAGTATTTGAACATTCAACTTCCTTCTGGTTTTGCTTTAAAATATTCATTATGCATTATACAGAATCTTAAAAAAGGAATAAACCATAGTTACTGATCCTAACAACTCAAAGTCTGTGTGGAAAATTTTAAATCACAAGTAAATCTGACCAAAGTAGACTAGGTGACATGTACTATATAATCAAGATTTAAATTTTCTGGGCACAGTGACTCATGTCTATAATCTTAGCACTTTGGGAGGCCAAGGCAGGTGGATTGCTTGAGCTCATGAATTTGAGACCAGCCTGAACAAGACTGAGACTTCTGTATCTATTAAAAATAATAATGATTTAAAAAACCACATGCCTATAGTTCCAGCTACTTGGGAAGCTGCGGCAAGAGGCTCTCTTGAGCTCAGGAGTTTGTAGTTGCTATCAGCTGATGCCATGGCACTCTACCCAGGGTGACAAAGTAAGACTCTATTGCAAAAAAAAAAAAAAAAGAAAGAAAGAAAAAGAAAGTAATCTATATTTTATGCATATTACCATAAACCTATTTCTTCTGAGGGATAAAATGGTGGATTTTTACAAATGAATCTCTTTTGCAATATGTGTGTGTATGTAAAATAAAAACAGTGACAGATTGATAGCAAATGTAATTTAGTCTTCTATGATTCAAAAGGCAATAAGGAAATCTTGACATTCTATGGGGTTGCTGCATAGAAGGTAAAGGAGGTTGACCTGAATTTGGGATGACCCCTAGAAAATGTGTGCATGTGTATGTTTCTGAATCATGATAAAAAGCTTCTCTTTTTTCCCCTGCAGACTATTTCAAATTTCAGATAGCTTAGAATCTGGAAAATCAGAAATCTTCTCTATAATGAGCTTCTGCATTCTAAGCACCACAATGTGTTTTTTTTTTTTTTTTCCTTTTTTCCCATTGCCTCAGCCTCCAAAGTATCTGGAACTACATATGCCAGCTACAATGCCTGGTTAGTTTTTAGAGACAGGGTATCACTCTTGCTCAGGTTGGTCTCAAACTCCTGAGCTGGGGTAATCCACCTGCCTCGGCTTCCCAAAGTGCTAGGATTACAGGCATTGTGTTTTTTTTTTTCTTAAACACACATTCCTAAATGTGTGTTTTTCCTTTTATTCATCTAGGCCAGTGGTTCTCAACCTTCCTAATGCCGTGATGTATTTTCATTGTTATAAACAAGTTGCAATACACAGGTTGAGAACTGCTAATCTAGGCTTTTCTCCTCAATTTTTTTTTCTATGAGTATCTTCCATCTAGGTTTAGAATATCATTCAATAGTCTGTTTTTAAGTGGAGATCCTGATCCTAGATCCCCTGTACTGCTCACCATAGCAGTAGCACACACTGGGCAGCCATTCCTGAGGCAGGCGTCAGCATGTTGGGGCAGTGTGATACAGAACAAAGAGCACAGTCTTTGAAATCAGTAAAAGAGAAGTTAAAATTCCATCACAACATATGTTTACTTTTAAGTGTGTTGTTTAATTTTAGCTTCTTTGCCATTCATGTGGAAATAATACTTATATAAAAGGATCTAGTAAAAATGGAATGTGGGAGTATCTCCACAACATGGCAGATGATGATCTCAGAGAAAAAGAGAACAAGAGAGCCCAAGGTGGAAACCATGGTCTTTTACTTTTGCTGTTTTATTTGTTAGAAATGAGCTGGTAAGTCAAGCCACGATGAGTGTAATGATTTCCCAGGGCCACCCCCTTAATTATTCTTTAGACCTGGCATCAGAGCTGGCTTCTCTTCATTTAAACCTCATCACTTCATTTTTAAAACAGAGAATTCAATGTAGTCTGTTTCAGATTATAAAAGTGAAATTTTCAGCTATCAAATGGGCAAAAATAAAAATACACAAAAATATCAAGGTTTGAGGAGCCTGACAACCTCCTACACTACTGCTGGGCATGTAAATTGCTATAACTACTACAGAAGGTCATTTTGCAATATCTGATACATTTTTAAAATGTGATAAGTTTCTTACAAATTTTACAAGAATGCACGTAAGCAGATGTATTAGCTCTTCCTACGAAAACAAATAACCTTATGGCTTGCAACAAGTATTTCTTTTTGTTTTGTTACTTGAGGACTATAGATCAGCTGAAGCCCTATTAGCCTAAGTTTGGCTCCACTGGGTTTGACTGAGATCTACTGAGTTTTCCTGGGTTTCATATATCTGTCCATTCAGTGACCTAGGCTGGAAGATTAGTTGCTATCTAGGACATGTCTTTCCTTTTCTTTTCCAGTTTTTTTCTTAAAGAATTTTATTATTTTTTTTATTAAATCATAGCTGTGTACATTAATGCAATCATGGGGTACCATACACTGGTTTTATACACCGTTTGACACATTTTCATCACACTGGTTAACATAGCCTTCTGCCATTTTCTTAGTTATTGTGTTAAGATATTTATATTCTACATTTACTAAGTTTCACATGTACCCTTGTAAGATACACTGCAGGTGTAATCCCACCAATCACTCTCCTTTCACCCATCCTCCCACCCCCTTCCCAATATTCTTAGGTTATAACTGGGTTATAGCTCTCATATGAAAGCCATAAATTCGTTTCATAGTAGGGCTGACCACATTGGATACTTTTTCTTCCATTCTTGAGATACTTTACTATGAAGAATATGTTCCAGCTCCATCCATGTAAACATGAAAGAAGTAAAGTCTCCATCTTTCTTTAAGGCTGCAAAACATTCCATGGTGTACATATACCACAATTTATTAATTCATTCGTGGATCGATGGGCACTTAGGCTTTTTCCATGACTTAGCAATTATGAATTGGGCTGCAATAAACATTCTGGTACAAATATCTTTGTTATAATGTGATTTTTGTACTTCTGGGTATATACCTAGTAGAAGAATTATAGGATGGAATGGCAGATTTATTTTTAGATCCCTAAGTGTTCTCCAAATACCTTTCCAAAAGGAATGTATTAATTTTCATTCCCACCAGCAGTGTAGAAGTGTTTCCTTTTCTCCACATCCACGCCAACATCTCTGGTCTTGGGATTTTGTGATATGGGCTAATCTTACTGGAGTAAGATGATATCTCAAAGTAATTTCGATTTGCATTTCTCTGATGATTAAGGATGATGAGCATTTTTTCATATGTCTGTAGGCCATGTGCCTGTCTTCTTCAGAGAAGTCTCTTCAAGTGCCTTGCCCAGCTTGAGATGTGATCACTTGTTCTTTTCTTGCTTATACTTGTTTGAGTTCTCTGTGGATTCTGGTTATTAAACCTTTGTCAGAGACATAAGCTGAAAATATCTTCTCCCATTCTGAGAGCTGTTTGCTTGCTTTACTTACTGTGTTCTTGGCTGTGCAGAAGCTTTTTAGTTTGATCAGGTCCCAGTAGTGTATTTTTGAAGCTGCTTCCATTGCCCGGGGGGTCCTCCTCATAAAATACTCACCCAGACCAATTTCTTCAAGGGTTTTCCCTGCACTCTCTTCTAGTATTTTTATAGTTTCATGTCTTAAGTTTAAATCTTCAATCCAGTGAGAGTCTATCTTAGTTAATGGTGAAAGGTGTGGGTCCAGTTTCAGTCTTCTACAGGTTGCCAGCTAGTTCACCCAGCACCATTTGTTAAATAGGGAATCTTTTTCCTACTGAATGTAATTGGCTTGTCAAAGATCAAACAATGATATGTAGCTGGGTTAATCTCTTGGTTCTGTATTCTGTTCCATACATCGACCTCTCTGTTTTTGGGCCGTACCATGCTGTTTTGATCATTATCAATTTATAGTATAGTCTGAGGTCCCGTAGCATGATTCCTCCTGCTTTGTTTTTATTTCTGAGTAATGCCTTGGCTATTTGAGTTTTTTCTGATTCCATATAAAACGAAGTATTATTTTTTCAAGATCTTTAAAGTATGACAGTGGAGCTTTAATAGGGATTGCATTAAAATTGTATATTGCTTTGGGTAGTATGGACATTTTAACAATGTTGATTCTTTCCAGCCATGAGCATGGTATAATTCAGCACATAAACAAATTAAAAAACAAAGACCATATGATTCTCTTAATTAATGCAGAAAAAGCTTTGGATAATATCCAGCATCCCTTCATGATCAGAACATTTAAGAAAATTGGTATAGAAGGGACATTTCTTAAACTGATAGAGGCCATCTACAGCAAACCCACAGCCAATATCGTATTCAATGGAATTAAATTGAAATCATTTCCACTCAGATCAGGAACAAGGCAAGGTTGCCCATTGTCTCCACTGCTCTTTACCATTGTAATGGAAGTTTTAGCATCACAATTAGGGAAGAAAAGGCCATCAAAGGTATTCATATACGGTCAGAAGAGATCAAACTTTTGCTCTTCACAGATGATATGATTGTATATCTGGAAAACAACAGGGATTCTGCTACAAAACTCTTAGAAGTGATCAAGGAATAAACCAGGGTCTCAGGTTACAAAATAAACATTCTTAAATCGGTAGCCTTTATACATACCAATTATAGTCAAACTGAAAAAACAGGTAAGGACTCTATTCCATTCACAGTAGTGCCAAAGAAGATGAAATATTTGGGAATTTATCTAACAAAGGATGTGGAAGATCTCTATAAAGAGAACTATGAAACTCTATGAAAAGAAATAGCTGAAAATGTTAACAAATGGAAAAACACTTTTTTTTTCTTTGAGACAGAGTCTCAAGCTGTCATCCTGGGTACAATGCCATTGTGTCATCGTAGCTCACAGCAACTCTTGGGCTTAATCGATCCTCTTGCCTCAGTTTTTCTATTTTTATTTTAGTAGAGATGGAGTCTTGCTCTTGCTCAAGCTGGTCTTGAACTTGTGAGCTCAAGCAATCCACCCACCTCAGCCTCCTACAGTGCTTGAATCCAATGCGCCCCTGCTGGACATGTCATTCTTATGATGGAGAACAGCCATTCAAGGGAGGCAGAGTCAAGCCACAAGAAATGCTTTAGAAGTATCTGTTCCAATATGTCACAATGAATAATGACTATAACAATTTGCCCACTTAGTCTACCATCTTGGACTCAAGTGCTCGCTTCCTTCTATAAATAAAAATTTACCCATCTTCTCCCCCAAGATACCTCAACAGCCTCATCCAGTTAGATACCAGGCTTGAAATTCAGGACTTCATGACTACCTCTGATGTAGCTCCTCTCCAGCAATAACATACCTTTGTACAGGTTGAGCATCCCTAATCCAATAATATGAAATCCAAAATGCTTCAAAATATCAAACTTTCTGAGCACTGACATAATGCCACAAGTGGAAAATTTCACATCTGATCTTATTTTATGGGTCACAGTCAAAATGAAGGCACACAGTGTTTTCCAAAAGGAAAAAAGACTCCCTGCCTCCTTCAGCTGCCATGTATCTTTTCTAGACATGCTTGGGTCCCTTCCCCAAGATATTTCATCATATAAATGCTAATATTGCAAAATCTGGAGGAAAAACACAAAATCCATAAGATGTCTGGTCCCAAGTACTTCACATAAAGTATACTCAACTTATACTAAAATGACAAGTTATCTGGCCTCCATATGTCCATCACACAATGGTAGAACAAGATAATGGCAATAAACTCTCCCAGTTGAAAGAGGAGGCACAACATTCCATTACTGGTACACAGCAATTCTGAAATTCTGCCTGGCAAATTCAGGGCATTATAGGGAAAAAAATGTATATGTCAATGGAAAACTATCTATTATTTAAGGCACACCCTTTTACTTTGTCTGCCTTTGAGTCTATGAGAGCTCTGTGTTTATCATTGCTTTGAGCTATTTTACAACTCTGTAGATGGTAGATAAATGATAGTAATACAAAATAATTCTTATCTATATACATGCAAAACACCCCCTCCAGTGGAATTTCTTCCTCTGTGGAAGAATTCATGTTTGCCTTCATTTATGCATTCCTGATATATAAATATGTCTGCTCTTTAGATTCTCCTTTGATAATTTTCTTTGTAACATCTGCCCAATTACATCACTTATAAGAAGTTAACTGACAACCTGTAGAAGACTGAAACTGGACCCAAACCTTTCACCATTAATTAAGATAGAATCTCACTGGATAAAAGATTTAAACTTAAAACACGAAACTATAAAAATACTAGAAGTGCAGGGAAAACATTTGAAGAAATCAGCCTGGGAGAATATTTTATGAGGAGGACCCCCTGGGCAATTGAAGCAACATCAAAAATACATTACTGGGATCTGATCAAACTAAAAAGCTTCTGCACAGCCAAGAACACAGTATGTAAAGCAAGTGGACAGCCCTCAGAATAGAAGAAGATATTTTCAGGTTATGTCTCTGACAAAGGTTTAATAACCAGAATCCACAGAGAACTCAATGTATAAGCAAGAAAAGAACAAGTGATCCCATCTCAGACTGGGCAAGGGACTTGAAGAGAAACTTCTATGAAGAAGATAGGCACATGGCCTACAAACACATAAAAAAAGTTTATCATCCTTAATCATCAGAGAAATGTAAATCAAAACCACTTTGAGATAATATCTAACTCCAGTAAGCTTAGCCCACATCACAAAATCCCAAGACTGAAGATGTTGGAGTGGATGTGGAGAAAAGGGAACACTTCTGCACTGCTGGTGGGAATGCAAACTAATACATTCCTTTTGGAAAGATGTTTGGAGATCACTTAGGGATCTAAAAATAGACTTGCCATTCGATCCTTCAATTTCTCTACTAAGTATATATATCCAGAAGACCCCCAATCACTTTATAACAAAGATATTTGTACCAGAATGTTTATTGCAGCCGAATTCATAATTGCTAAGTCATGGAAGAAGTCCAAGTGCCTATCGACCCATGAATGGATTAATAAATTGTGGCATATGTACACCATGGAATATTATACATCCTTTAAAAAAGATAGATACTTTACCTCTTTCATGCTTACATGGATGGAGCTGGAACATATTCTTCTTAGCAAAGTATCTCAAGAATGGAAGAAAAAGTATCCAATGTACTCAGCCCTACTATGAACCTAATTTATAGCTTTCATATGAAGGCTATAACCCACCTACAGCACAAGAATATGGGGAAAGGGCCAAGGGAGGGGCAGGGAGGGGATAAGTC
This sequence comes from Nycticebus coucang, assembly GCF_027406575.1. NCBI lineage: Eukaryota > Metazoa > Chordata > Mammalia > Primates > Lorisidae > Nycticebus > Nycticebus coucang. The sequence continues at coordinate 34,835,848 of NC_069789.1, forward strand.
AGGGTGGAGGGAGGGTAATGGGTGGGGCCACACCTACGGTGCATCTTAGAATGGGTACAGGTGAAACTTACTAAAGGCAGAATACAAATGTCTACATACAATAACTAAGAAAATGCCATGAGGGCTACATTGAACAGTTTGATGAGAATAATTCACATTGTATATCAAAACAGCACATTGTACCCCTTGACTGCACACATGTACACAGCTATAATTTAACAATAAAAAAATAAATTAAAAAAAAAGAATGGAAGAAAAAGTATCCAATGTACTCAGCCCTACTATGAAAACAATTTATAAACACCCCAACTTCAATATGAATGCTATAACCCAACTACAGCCCAAGATGAAGGGGAAAGAGGAGGGGGAGGTAAAGGGAAAGGGGAGAATGAGTGGAAGGAAAGTAATTGGTGAGACCACCTCTATGGTGAATTTTACAAGGGTATATCTTAAATCTACTAAGTGTAGAATGTAAATGTCTTAACAAGATAACTAAGAATGTGTGGTGAAGGCTATTATAACCAGTTTCATAAAAGTATTTCAAATTGTTTAAAAAACCAGCACATTGTACCCCATGACTGCATTATTATTATTTTTTTTATTGTTCCGGATTCGTTGAGGGTACAATAAGCCAGGTTACACTGACTGCACTGTTAGGTAAAGTCCCTCTTGCAATCATGTCTTGCCCCCATAAAGTGTAACACACACCAAGGCCACACTCCCCTCCCTCCATCCCTCTCTCTGCTTCCCCCCCATAACCTTAATTGTCATTAGTTGTCCTCATATCAAAATTGAATACATAGGATTCATGCTTCTCCATTCTTGTGATGCTTCACTAAGAATAATGTCTTCCACTTCCATCCAGGTTAATACGAAGGATGTAAAGTCTCCATTTTTTTTAATAGCTGAATAGTATTCCATGGTATACATATACCACAGCTTGTTAATCCATTCACGAGTTGGTGGGCCTTTAGCCTGTTTCCACATTTTGGCGATTGTAAATTGAGCTGCAATAAACAGTCTAGTACAAGTGTCCTTATGATAAAAGGATTTTTTCCTTCTGGGTAGATGCCCAGTAATGGGATTGCAGGATCAAATGGGAGGTCTAGATTGAGTGCTTTGAGGTTTCTCCATACTTCCTTCCAGAAAGGTTGTACTAGTTTGCAGTCCCACCAGCACTGTAAAAGTATTCCATTCTCTCTACATCCACGCCAGCATCTGCAGTTTTGAGATTTTGTGATGTGGGCCATTCTAACTGGGGTCAGATGATATTTCAGGGTTGTTTTGATTTGCATTTCTCTAATATATAGAGATGATGAACATTTTCTCATGTGTTTGTTAGCCATTCGTCTGTCATCTTTAGAGAAGGTTCTATTCATGTCTCTTGCCCATTGATATATGGGATTGTTGGCTTTTTTCATGAAGATTAATTTGAGTTCTCTATAGATCCTCACTATCAAGCTTTTGTCTGATTGAAAATATGCAAATATCCTTTCCCATTGTGTAGGTTGTCTCTTTGCTTTGGTTATTGTCTCTTTAGCTGTACAGAAGCTTTTCAGTTTAATGAAGTCCCATTTGTTTATTTTCGTTGTTATTGCAATTGCCATGGCAGTCTTCTTCATGAAGTCTTTCCCCAGGCCAATATCTTCCAGTGTTTTTCCTATGCTTTCTTGGAGGATTTTTATTGTTTCATGCCTTAAATTTAAGTCCTTTATCCATCTTGAATCAATTTTTGTGAGTGGGGAAAGGTGTGAGTCCAGTTTCAGTCTTTTACATGTAGACATCCAGTTCTCCCACCACCATTTATTGAATAGGGAGTCTTTCCCCCAAGGTATGCTCTTGTTTGGTTTATCGAAGATTAGGTGGTTGTAAGATGTTAGTTTCATTTCTTGGTTTTCTATTCTATTCCAAGTGTCTATGTCTCTGTTTTTGTGCCAGTACCATGCTGTCTTGAGTACTATGGCTTTGTAGTACAGACTAAAATCTGGTATGCTGATGCCCCCAGCTTTATTTCTGTTACAAAGAACTGCCTAAGCTATACGGGTTTTTTTCCAGTTCCATACAAAACGCAGAATCATTTTTTCCAAATCTTGAAAGTACGATGTTGGTATTTTGATAGCAATGGCATTGAATAGGTAGATAGACATTTTAACAATGTTGATTCTTCCCGTCCACGAGCATGGTATGTTCTTCCATTTGTTAATATCCTCTGCTATTTCCTTTCTGAGGATTTCATAGTTTTCTTTATAGACGTCATTCACCTCCTTCGTTAGGTATATTCCTAGGTATTTCATTTTCTTTGAAACTTTGGTGAAGGGAGTTGTGTCCTCAATTAACTTCTCATCTTGATTGTTATTGGTGTATACAAAGGCTACTAACTTGTGGACATTCATTTTATATCCAGAAACATTACTGTATTTTTTGATGACTTCCAGGAGTCTTGTGGTTGAGTCTTTTGGGTTCTCTAAATATAAGATCATGTCATCAGCACAGAGGGAGAGTTTGACCTCCTCTGCTCCCATTTGGATTCCCTTTATTTCCTTGTCTTGCCTAATTGTATTGGCTAGAACTTCCAGCACTACTTTGAATAGTAAAGGTGACAGAGAACAACCTTCCCTGGTTCCAGTTCTAAGAGGAAAAGCTTTCTGTTTTACTCCATTCAGTAAAATATTGGCTGTGGCTTTGTCATAGATAGCTTCAATCAGTTTTAGAAATGTGCCACCTATGCCTATACTCTTCCGTGTTCTAATTAGAAAAGGATGCTGGATTTTATCAAATGCTTTTTCTGCATCTATTGAGAGGATCATGTGATCTTTATTTTTGCATCTGTTAATATGGTGGATAACGTTTATGGACTTGCATATGTTAAACCAGCCTTGCATCCTTGGGATGAAGCCTACTTGATCAAGATGAATGACTTTTTTGATGATAAGCTGTAATCTATCAGCTAGGATTTTGTTGAGAATTTTTGCATCTATATTCATGAGTGAGATTGGTCTGAAATTCTCCTCTTTGTTTGGGTCTTTTCCTGGTTTTGGTATCAGGGTGATGTTTGCTTCATAGAATGTGTTGGAGAAGATTCCTTCTTCCTCAGTTTTTTGGAATAATTTCTGCAGTACAGGAATAAGCTCTTCCTTGAAGGTTTGATAGAATTCTGGAGTGAAGCCATCTGGACCAGGGCATTTTTTGGTTGGAAGCTTTTTTATTGTTTCTTTGATCTCAGTGCTTGAAATTGGTCTGTTCAGGAGCTCTATTTCTTCCTGGCTGAGTCTAGCGAGAGGGTGTGACTCCAAATATTGATCCATTTCCTTCACATTGTCAAATTTCTGGGCATAGAGTTTCTGGTAGTATTCATAAATGATCTCTTGTATCTCTGTGGGATCAGTTGTTATTTCCCCTTTATCATTTCTGATTGAGGTTACTAGAGATTTTACTTTTCTATTCCTCATTAGTCTGGCCAATGGTTTATCTATTTTATTTATTTTTTCAAAAAATCAACTCCTAGTTTCATTAATTTTCTGAATGATTCTTTTGTTTTCAATTTCATTGATCTCTGATTTGATTTTGGATATTTCTTTTCTTCTACTGAGTTTAGGCTTAGATTGTTTTTTTTCCAATTCCATAAGATCTCTTGTGAGATTGTTGATGCGCTCGATTTCTGTTTTTCGAATGTAGGCATCTAAAGCGATGAATTTTCTCTCCAAACTGCTTTTGAAGTATCCCACAGGTTTTGGTAGCTTGTGTCTTCATTGTTGTTATGCTCAGGAAGTTAATGATTTCCTGTTTTGTTTCTTCCTGCACCCATCTGTTATTCAACAGATTGTTTAATTTCCATGCCTATGGGTGGGGTCGAGCATTTTTTTATTTTTATTTTTTTTTATTAAATCATAACTGTATACATTGATATGATCATGGGGCATCATACACTCGCTTCATAAACCATTTGACACATTTTTATCACAGTGGTTAACATAGCCTTTCTGGCGTTATCTCAGTTACTGTACCAAAACATTTACATTCTACATTTACCAAGTTTCGCAAATACCCCTGTAAGATGCACCACAGGTGTGATCCCACCGATCCCCCTCCCTCTACCCACCCCCCCTTCCCACTTCCCCCTATCGTTAAGTTGTAGCTGGGTTATAGCTTTCATGTGAGAGTCCCAAATTAGTTTCATAGTAGAGCTGTGTACATTGGGTACTTTTTCTTCCATTCTTGGGATACTTTACTAAGAAGAATATGTTCCAGCTCCATCCATGTAAACATGAAAGAGGTAAAGTCTCCATCTTTCTTTAAGGCTGCATAGTATTCCATGGTACACATATACCACAATTTATTCATCCATTCGTGGATCGATGGGCACTTGGGCTTTTTCCATGACTTAGCTATTATGAATTGGGCTGCAATAAACATTCTGGTACAAATATCTTTGTTATGTTGTGATTTTTGGTCTTCTGGGTATATGCCCAGCAGAGGAATTACAGGATTGAATGGCAGATCTATTTTTAGATCTCTGAGTGTTCTCCATACATCTTTCCAAAAGGAATGTATTAATTTGCATTCCCACCAGCAGTGCAGAAGTGTTCCCTTTTCTCCGCATCCACGCCAATATCTCTGGTCTTGAGATTTTGTGATATAGGCTAGTCTCATTGGAGTTAGATGATATCTCAAAGTACTTTTGATTTGCATTTCTCTGGTGATTAAAGATGATGAGCATTTTTTCATATATCTGAAGGCCTTGCGCCTGTCTTCTTCAGAGAAGTTTCTCTTCAAATCCCTTGCCCAGCCTGCGATGGGATCCCTTGTTTTTTTTTTGCTGATGCGTTTGAGTTCTCTGTGG